>NW_020171804.1:540952-582288 GCF_003031525.2 Neophocaena asiaeorientalis asiaeorientalis
CCCTGGCTTTTATGCGTATCCAGGTTTTCGTGTGGGGGAGGGAGAACGTGGAAAGTTTGGGGGATCAGAAAGTCTGCTTCCAGAACCATTCCGGGGGCTCCAGGTGGCAGGGCCCGGTCAGAAAGGGTCAGTGCTGGCTTCCGGGCTGGGGAGGGCAGAGATCTGCCAGGGTGGGCAGTGCGGTAGGGCCAATGCTGGGCTTCCCTGAGCCCCCTGAGCGGGCCCCCGGGTCCCGGTCTCACCTGCCCTACCCTTCATCGTTGGAGCAGAGGAAGGACGGGGCTTGGTGCTGATAGGGGTCTCCCGGCAGCATCTCCACTGACTTCCTTCCCTCCTGTCCCAGCAGCCAGAGCATCTGAGTCCCACGTAAGCACCAGTGAGGGCTGCTTCCTGCCACCCACAGACCTGGCCTTTAGGCTGCTCCCAAGCCAATGAACCCCATGAACCCCATGAAACCCGCCCTGCCCCCCGCGCCACACGGGTGAGTGGGGTTTCCTGCTGCCCTCCCCGCTCGGGCCCCAGGACACGGGTGGGTGGTAGAGCGGGACCCCTCTGCTCCCAGCCTTCGCTTCTTCCCAGGCGGGGTTCTAGGCACCTGCGGCCTCCTGACCGAGCCTCCCCACCTGCCCCTCTCCTTGTAGTGATGGTCCATTCGCTTATGAGGCGGTGCCTTGGCAACAGAGTGCCACTCAGCCAGCAGGATCGCTGTCCGTGGTCACAACCGTGTGGGGAGTCGGCAACGCGGCACAGAGCCAGGTGAGCCCACACCTGGGCCCCGTCCCGAGGGGCGCCAGAGCCCCCCTCAGATCTCGGAGAAGTGGAGCCAGGGCTTCCTGAGTCTCCCACGTCCTCAGAGACCAGTTCTTCCACACGTGGCGTGGGATCTCCTCCTCCTGTCTTCACCTGGCCTCCACACCCCACCTCTGAGCAGCTGCCCCTCCACTGGGCCACCCTCCCCTCTGCCCCCACCTCCACCCCCTCACCTGCCCAGCCTCTCCTTTCCAGCACTTTAGAACCACGGCATGAAGCAGGTTGTTTGGATGGTGTCCTTTGGTGATTCTTCCTTCCTTGTAGGTTTTGGGGAACCCTATGGGCCCCGCAGGGAGCCCCCCCGGCAGCTCCATGATGCCCGGCATGGCAGGTGGCAGCTCTGCCCTGAACTCCCCGCAGTGCCTGGGACAGCAGGCGTTTGGTGAGGGTGGTGCCAACAAGGGCTACGTGCAGCAAGGGGTGTATGGCCGCGGGGGCTACCCCGGGGGCCCCGGCTTCACCGCTGGGTAAGCAGGACCCCTCCCCTGGCAGGCGTGCTAGGAGCCCTCTGGGGGCGACACTGCTAACTTGCTGGGCGCCTGGGAGCTGTGTGACACTGATGGGTTGAACGTTGCGTCTCTGCGGCTCCTGCTGGCTCCCACACTAACGAGGGGGGTGTGTGGGAAAGAATGGGGCTCCCCTCGGGTGCTGTGTACCCCCCGGGAGATGGCAGGGGAGCACCTCTGAGCTGAGCCGTCTGTCTGTTACAGGTATGCGGGCGGCCCGGGGGGGCCGGGGGGCCTGGGCCTTCCCTCACACGCCACACGGCCCTCCACTGACTTCACTCAAGCAGCGGCGGCTGCTGCCGTGGCTGCTGCTGCCGCCACGGCCATGGCCACAGCCACGGCCACCGTGGCCGCCCTCCAGGAGAAGCAGAGCCAGGAGCTGAGCCAGTACGGAGCGGTGAGGCCCCGCAGCTCCTCCTGTGCGGCCCGTGTGCGTTGGTGCAGAAGGCAGGGTCTTGTCAGGCAGCCAGGATTGAGGCCCTGGGGACACGCACGCTGTGTGCTGGGGCCAATAAAGATGAGGCGGGAAAGGAGTGGGGAGCTGAGGGGAGAGGACCCAGGCCAGGGGGGGCGAGGGGGAGCCTGCCTGCAGGGGGTGGGCACAAGGCTGGCACCCACAGCGGTGGGTAAGGCCTGGATGGTTCCTCTCTTCTCTTCCCAGATGGGGGCCGGACAGTCTTTTAACAGCCAGTTCCTGCAGCACGGTGGTCCCCGGGGGCCCAGTGTCCCCAGCAGCATGAACCCTGCCAGCGTGGGAGGGCTGATGGGCCCCTCCGGCATGAGCCCCATGGGCATGAACCCCACCCGAGCAGCGGGCCTGGCGCCCCTATATGCGGGGCAGCGCCTGCCCCAGCACGGGTACCCTGGGCCCCCCCAGGCCCAGCCCCTGCCCCGACAGGGCGTCAAGAGAGCCTACTCCAGTGAGGTGAGTGGTCAGGCCCCCCACCCCAAGCGCCCTCAGAGCCGTTGTGTGGAGGGAGAGTCGGCTGTGCCTGACAGGGCGGGTACCGCCCTCCCTCCCCGGGAACGGGCTTCCCCAGCACCTCTTCTCCTGGCCATTTTGCCTCTTTCCTCCTTCAGGTGTATCCCGGGCAGCAGTACCTGCCAGGAGGCCAGTACACACCCGCCGCCACCCAGTACGCGCCTGGCCCCGGGCAGCCCCCCGCCCCGTCCTCCTACCCTGGGCACAGGCTGCCCCTGCAGCAGGGCGCGGGCCAGTCCCTGTCCACCCCCAGCCCCGCGGGACTGCACTACAAGGTAGGGCCGCTTCTCCCGGGCCTCTGCAGCCCCTGCTGGCCCACGCCAAGCCCTGTGGGACACAGGCGGACCTTGAGGCAGCCGGGGCTGGCGAGTGGGCTCGCGTGTGCTTGGGTGGCCGAGCAACCAGAAGCTTCCCGGGGGCCCTGATCAGCGTAGGGCAGCTCCCAGGAGGGGAGTCCAGGTACGAAAGGCCCCTCTGTGAGATTCAGTGTATGGAGCAGCAGGCAGGCACCCACGCCACCAGCGTGTCCTTTAGGGACAGTGTCCCC
This sequence comes from Neophocaena asiaeorientalis asiaeorientalis, assembly GCF_003031525.2. Classification (NCBI taxonomy): domain Eukaryota; kingdom Metazoa; phylum Chordata; class Mammalia; order Artiodactyla; family Phocoenidae; genus Neophocaena; species Neophocaena asiaeorientalis. Next base: position 543,798 of record NW_020171804.1, read on the forward strand.
ATCCCCTCTGCTTGCTGCAGAGAAGCCCAGCAAGGGGACAGGCCAGAGGGGCCAGGAGCTCGTGAGGGGAGGGGCCCGAGCGATAAGAGTGCCGCTGGAGGGCGGAGAGGAGGTGTGTGTACCTGTGTCCTTTCAGCCTCTCTGTGGCTTCATCGTAAACCTCTCTGATGCGTGAGGTCAGCTCTTTTTCTGTAGTGGTCATTCTTAAAATTATGAAATCAGCACGTGCTCCCTGTAGATTATTTAGAAGACACGAAAAGTGTATAAAGAAGAAAGAAGCCAACACCCGTGTGTGTGGTGGGCCCCCCTGTCCCCAGCCCTCTCCTAGGGTCAAGTCCAGGACCCTGTGAGCGCTCAGGGGCAGGCGGCAGTCCCAGGCACACGCGGTTTTCTCTCCTGCAGCCCGCAGAGCAGTTCAGCGGGCAGGGTGCCAGCTTCAACGGGGGGAGCGTCAGCTACAGCCAGCCCAGCCTGAGTGGGGTATGGGCGGCGGGGCAGGCGGGCAGGCGGGCGGGAGGCTCATGGGGTGGGTGCCCGGAGAGAGGGCGCCCAGGCAGGAGGAAGCGTGGACTCCCTGCCCGTTCCTGGTCTGACCGTTCCCATTGGGTGCTCCAAGAACAAACTCTACCCCTACACCACTCCACCTTGACTGTTTGCTCAACCCCACAGCCCGCCCGTTCCATCCCCGGCTACCCCAGCTCCCCACTGCCAGGGAGCCCCACGCCGCCCATGACCCCCGGCAGCAGCATCCCCTACATGTCCACCAGCCAGGAGGTCAAGTCGCCCTTCCTGCCTGACCTCAAGCCCAGCGTGAGCAGCTTGCACCCGTCACCACCCGGTGAGTGAGGTCTGCTCTCAGGACAGATGGGCAGGGCTCCAGAGAGTCCTGCAGGGACCTTGGCGGGGGCGGTGGGGGGCCTTCACCTGCATTTTCTATTAATGGATCTCTTTGCAAATCCATTTGAAGCATCCATCTTCTCTGTAGAAAAATAGCCATGTGCACAGTTTTGTGTATGGTTTCAGGGGCCCCCTGAAGCCCACTTCTGGTTAAGACCTGCTTTCCGGGAGACCACTGCAGCAGCAGTTGGGGGTCCTAAAACCCTAGCTTGAGCACTAGGGTGACAGCAGGTGGCCCGTTCGTACCTCTTCTGCCTCCTACCCCCTCTGAAAGCACCAGAGGCGCCATCTTTTTGGGTTGGTGGGGCATATTCTCCAGTCATGATTCAGGGATCTTCTCGGGGCTCCTACTGGAGCAGGACAGAATGGCGGGACACCAAGATCTGTTCCCGTTGGAGGTGGAGGCCGAGCCCAGGGTCCCAGGAGAGATGCTGCCCAAGCCCCAGCCCCATGGAAGGGGAGGAGGGGCCACGGCCCCCGCGATGGGGCGGGGGCAGGCCGCTCGGCCTGGTGGCCATCCTGTAGGTGGCCTGTTCACACCGGCATGGCCTGCTTCCAGGCAGCGGCCCCTGTGACGAGCTGCGGCTGACTTTCCCCGTGCGGGACGGGGTGGTCCTGGAGCCCTTCCGCCTGCAGCACAACCTGGCCGTGAGCAATCACGCTTTCCAGCTCCGTGACTCCGTCTACAAGACCCTGATGCTGAGGTGAGTGGGCGCCTGCCCCCAGCTTGCAGCCCCTCGCACCGCCCCCTCACTCTCAGCATCCATCCTTCCCGTGCAGGCCGGACCTGGAGCTGCAGTTCAAGTGCTACCACCACGAGGACCGGCAGATGAACACCAACTGGCCGGCCTCGGTGCAGGTCAGCGTCAACGCCACCCCGCTCACCATCGAGCGCGGCGACAACAAGACCTCCCACAAGCCCCTCTACCTGAAGCACGTGTGCCAGCCGGGCCGCAACACCATCCAGATCACCGTCACGGCCTGCTGCTGCGTGAGTGCCCTCCGCGGGGCTGGGTTGGGGGCGTCATGGCTAGAGAAAAAGGCACTGGCTCTCCTCCTAACCATCCTGGGCCTTGTAAGTAAAGGATCTCATAAAAATGCCCTTGCTGCTTTCGGGTTAGGTTCGGTGACTAAATTTGATGCTCATGTTAATTATGTAAGGGAAACTAGCTGGGCCTGCCTCTTCCCTGGAGGAAGCTCACAGGGCCCTGAGTCCCAGCTGACCCTGAGTCTTTGTTAAGGAGTCGTTCAGGTTCCAGCAGGCTCCGGATCCAGGACTAGAAGAGGCAGGATGCACTTAGCTGCACAGCACTGATCAGCCCGGGTGGGAGGGGGCAGAGGCGGGCAGCCCCGATGCGGTTCTGGGATGTTTTCACTTGGACCAGCGTGGATAAAGGTGGATGCTGTAGGCAGGGCACATTCAGGAGCCTCTCAGATAATTGTGTTCCGACAGAGAGGCCGTGGTTGGTGCAGACACACAGTGAGCTTTCCAGATAGGTGTGGGCCTGGTCCCCTGGGCTCCCCGGGGAGGGGCAGCAGGTGGCCTGCCTGTGCGTTAGCAACAAGAGAACGGGCCTGCGCTGCGCCTCCCCGGGCCACGTCCCGCTGACCGGGTCCTCCTGTTGCAGTCCCACCTCTTCGTGCTGCAGCTGGTGCACCGGCCGTCCGTCCGCTCGGTGCTGCAGGGTCTCCTCAAGAAGCGCCTCCTACCTGCCGAGCACTGCATCACCAAGAGTGAGTGGCCCTTGCTTTCCTTGGCCCCAGGCAGCCGGCCCCATGACAGACAAGGCCGCCTTCTCTGGGGTGGGGGTGGGGGCTGCGTGCAGAGAGCAGCAGTCAGCCCTGGAACGCCCCTCGGAGGTGCTGAGCCAGCAGTGGCCGGGTCCCGCTTGGCGGCCCTCACCCACGTCCTCCTTTCCCCTGTCGATGTCAGTAAAGCGGAACTTCAGCAGCGGCACCATCCCTGGCACCCCTGGGCCCAACGGAGAGGACGGGGTGGAGCAGACGGCCATCAAGGTGTCTCTCAAGTGCCCCATCACCTTCCGCAGGATCCAGCTCCCTGCCCGAGGCCATGACTGTCGCCACATTCAGGTAGGTGGCCACTGCAGAGCTTTGCCAGAACTTCCGTTGCCCTTTAACTGTGTTCAGCGGGAGTGGCCTCTGAGCACCTCGGCTGGCAGGTGACAGGACAGGCCGGCCAGTGGGCAGGTGGCCTGGCTCCCCTGTCTTCTCCCCTCAGACTGGGCTTTTGTTTCTTCTAACATTATTCTAAGCGTAACAGCCGTTTTACTGCGTTCTCGGGGCTCCGATTTTAAACGGCACCCTGGATGCAGGGCGCTGTCCTCTCCCCGCCCTGCCCCCAGGAGCAGAAACGCTCTGCGTGCAGACAAGTACGTACACACACACCCTCCACCACCCACCCCCCGCCCACCTTTTGGTGACATAAACGGTAAACATCGCTCTGCATCATGTTTTTCCTCCACACCACATCCTGGAAGTCATTCCCTGACTGGGCACAGCTGCCCAGTTCTTGCTTTGGCCACACGTCATTCCCAGGGAGGGCTGCGTAGGCTGTCCCGTCTCTTACGTCTGTTAGGATGATGCCGTGGTAAAAGCCTGGGAGCCGAGCCTTCTCACACAGGCAGTAAATAAGCCCCAAGTTCCTGAAACCACAGAGCATGGCCGGGTTGCCCCGGCCCCAGTGTGAGGAACTGTCTCGCCCTTTCTCTGCAGTGCTTTGACCTGGAGTCCTATTTACAGCTCAACTGTGAGCGAGGGACCTGGAGGTGCCCTGTGTGCAAGTGAGTGTGTCAGAGACGGTCCCCACGGCTCTGGGGGCGGGTGGCACTTTCTCTGAGGCTGTTAATGGGCGTTTCCTTCCACAAGCCAGGTGTGGGGCTCACAGCACAGGCTAGGAGGGATGAAGTGGCTCAGGGCAGCGACGTCACGCAGGGTTACCTCACACCGGGGGCTGAGACATGACAGGGCCTGTGCCCGGGAAGAGGTTGGGCCAGCCCTCTGAGCTGTGTGTCCCCTTGGTTTTCTACAGCAAGACGGCATTGCTGGAGGGCCTGGAGGTGGACCAGTACATGCTGGGCATCCTCATTTACATTCAGAAGTGAGTCTCCTTTCCTGCAACCCCAGCATCTTTGGTCAGCAGAGGGCAGGCAGCCCTGGGACAGGTGGGGAGACACCCCATGCTGATCCAGCGTGGAGCGGGCTCGACTCCAGGCCGTGGATGGAATCCACATCCGACCCAGGCCCGCAGCCCACAAGCACGTGGAACGTGCTGGGTGGCCACGAGCATTTGAGTGGGAGGTCTGCCTAAAAATGGCCCAGGGCCAGGAGAGGCAGCAGGACAGGTGGTGACCAGCCGTGCATGTCCCCGCCCAGCTCTGACTACGAGGAGATCACCATCGACCCCACGTGCAGCTGGAAGCCAGTGCCTGTGAAGCCTGACGTGCACGTCAAGGAGGAGCCGGACGGGCCGGCGTTGAAGCGCTGCCGCACCGTGAGCCCCGCCCACGTGCTCATGCCCAGCGTGATGGAGATGATCGCTGCCCTGGGCCCTGGGGCCGCGCCCTTCGCCCCCGTCCAGCCCCCCTCAGCCCCAGCCGCCGGTGATTACCCCAGCCAGGGTGAGTACAGGGGGCTTGCCCTAGAAACAGACGGCCCTGGGCAAATGATCCGTCCTCTCCCACCAGTCTGCTGCCTGTGGACGTGTCACTCCGAGGGCCGCGAGCCTGGGGGCCTGGTTGGGGACTTGGTGGCATAGGTGCAGCCTCGGCCGAGCCGGCGGGGATGGGCAGCAGGGCCTCCGGCTGCAGCTGCACGCACCTCCCCAGTGGTCTGGAACGAAGGTCTGTGCCGGCACACTTCATGGACCGGCCCCGTCCGACCACGCGTGCGGGAGTGTCTGGGTGCGGTGGGTCCCATTCCTGTCCCCTCGCAGCCTCCTGGCAGTGTCATCAGCCAGTTCCCCTAGCAGCAATGAGAAGAAATGCCCTTTGCCGAGTAGCAACTTCCATAAAGTCAGACGTTATCTGGGCGAGCTCAGTGAGTCCTGCCCACGCTGTGGCTGGCCTGTTTCCGTGCTCTACCGGCATGAGCCCCCTGGCTCTCCTCTCTCAGGTTCCAGCTTCCTGGGACCCGGGACGTTCCCCGACTCCTTCCCGCCCACCACGCCCAGCACCCCGACCCTTGCTGAGTTCACCCCGGGGCCCCCCCCTGTCTCCTATCAATCCGACATTCCCAGCAGCCTCCTGACACCGGAGAGATCTGCCCCCTGCCTCCCAGGCCAGGTCAGTGCCAAGGCGGGGGGCTGACGAGCTGTCCACCCAGAGAGCCCCTGGGCCGTTTTACTAGGTTCTTCTCTCCTCCTTCAGATGGCACCAGCGGGTCACCTGGACCCGGCCCATAACCCTGGGCCTCCGGGGCTGCACGCCGCCAACCTTGGAGGCCCCTCAGGGCCCCAGCTGCACCATCCAAACCCTCCCCCGGCATCCCGGCAGCCCCTGGGCCCGGTGAATTCGGGTCCCATCGGTGAGCTGGCCTTCAGTGCTGCCACAGGCATGATGGGGCCCCCCGTGTCTGGGGCAGGGGAGGCCCCGGAACCGGGCCTGGACGTGAGTACTGGGCCCCGTGCTGGGGAGCATTTGGAGCCGGGGCTGGGGTGTGGCTTATCTGTCATCCCAGGGTCCACATGCTTCATAGAAGGGAGGACAGTGATACCACCGTGACTTCCAGACGCAGGGAGAGCTGGTCGGGTGACGTCAGCGCTTTTGTTGACGAGTGTGAGGTATCCAGAGTAGCTGTGGGTGATTGTGTCCAGACATCTGGCCCTGGGGACCTGGGTGCCACTGTGGCATGGGCAGAGTCCCCGAGAAGACTTGGCTTGTAGCTGGTGACCCTGGCCTTAGGGTCTGATTTGACCTGTCTGACTCACAGGTGGTATGTGAGCCAGAATCAGTGCAAAAAAGACAGGTGACTGTCCCTTGACCATGATAAATGAATACAAAGTTCAACGTGAAAAAATGTAGAAAGCACAGCTCAAAGCAGAAAATCCCAGGGAGTGGGATCCCACCTTCTGCATTCGCCCTGTTCACGTCAGGGACCCCTCACGGTGCTGGGTGTCCCATGTTGTCCTTGAACAGCTTGTCACAAATGATGCCTGGTCACAGAGCAGTCTTTCGCTGGAAGAGCCCCTGCGCAGAGCAGGCTGAGGGGCTCCAGTGCCAGCCTGTGTCGGGGAGAGGGGTGTGCCGCATCCTGGCTGGGGACCCAGGCCCAAAGCTGGCGGGTTTGCTTTGTCCTCAGCTGCTCCCAGAACTGACTAACCCTGACGAGCTGCTGTCCTACCTGGGCCCACCCGACCTCCCCACAAACAGCAATGACGACCTGCTCTCTCTCTTCGAGAACAACTGATCCTGTTGACCACCTGGCCGACGGGGACATGCCCGCAGATGTCACACACCCTTCTCTCCAGCCCGGCCCCCCCGACACCAGCGGCCCTCCCCACACGTACACCTGGAGCCAGGATGCGCCCTGACGCCTGGCCCTGGAGGCTGGAGGCGGCCCTGCACTGGCTGGGAGGGGACCCCTGGGCGGTGGTGCTCGCTGGCCCAGTTTGCAGCTGCAGAACTGTTTTTGATGAGATCCCCAGCCCCGCCCTTGTCCCTGCCCCGTCCGCACCCCACCCATGCTTGTCCAGCCCTGCCTGGTTCATGCACACCTGCTGCCCCTGACCCCCTGACCCCTGCCTGCTCTCACCGGCCTGCATCTTGTCCAGCGTTGACCTTTTTACTTCAATGACCCCTTGGCCCTGGGCCGGTGAGGAGCGGGGCTGCTCTGTCCCGGGGCCCCGTGTCGCCCAGCCTCCTGTGGCAGGGGCTGGGGGCGTCCCTCCTCCCACCCGAGGCTTCAGGCTGATGCTGGGGGTGGGGCCTCTACAGCACAGCAGTGTACCTAGTGTAGAAATGCTGACAGATGTAGGGTGGCTGGGCCTCTGTGCAGCCGGGGGCTCCTGCCCTGGCCGTGTGCAGATGGGGGCGGGGGGGGGGGGCGGCCGCAAGCTCCCTCCTGCTGGAGGCAGGACTCGGACTCGGCTCCCCCAAGTTCCCCTTCTCTGTGAAAGTGAAGAATTGGTCTCGCTGTGTTTTTTAAAACCACACCTCTCCCGTGTCCACCCTGGGGCCACGCCAGGTGGGGGAGGAGCCGCCGCACTGCAGGTGCAGGGCTGAGCTGTGTCCCCTGTCCGCCCGTCTCTATTAAAGGACTCCCTCGTGGTGGACCTGGTGAGTCCCTCCTTCCTGCTCCACCTGCGTCCTGCGCCTGGGCGGGGCTCCCTGCTCCAAGCCAAGGCCCAGCTGTTCACAACCCCGGGTAAATTTCCTTGTCCCTGGAATTTCCCAAGTTGGCTTTGGCAGGAGAGCTGTTTGGTGAAGTGTCACCAGGGCTGGGAGACGCATCTGCCACCACGTCACTGTGTGGGCTTGCCTCAGGCAGGGAGCCAGCTATGGGGCCAGAGGCCTCAGGAGGGGCCGGACCAAGTGCCTTCGTCTGTGTGCTAGCTGCCTGAGCCTCCCTGAGGGCCTTCCTGTCCAGCAGAAAAGGCTTATGTGTCCCATGGGGGAGGAGGGAGGGCGCCCCCGGACACCTGCCGCCGGGGGGAGCGTCCGGTGTGGGCGGGTTCCACGTTGCCTGCTGACATCTTGGAACCCCAGGTGTGGGCCTTCCTGTCCCTCTGCAGCCTTGCTTCTGGCTTTTCTGGCTGAGGGAACGGAAGTGGAGAGAGGCTGAGGGAGGAACGGCGCCCCCAGTGCTGCAGGGAGCAAAGAGGCAGGTCCCGGGGTTTGCCCAGAAGCCCAGACCCAGCAGAGTCCACCCCCAGGGGGTGGGGGGCTCCTTTCTGGGGGATGTTAGGCACAGCTGGAAGCGCTGTCCCACTGTGTGGGGCAGCTGTGCACCCTTGGCCTGTGATGTGCTGGGTAGAGTGGAGAGATCAGGAGATGGGCTGCTCGGGCTACACCCACAGAGAGGTCGGGAAAGGTCTGAGGGGCACCTCAGCCCCGATGTCACCGTGGCCACCTCAAACAGTGAGGGATGAAAGCAAGGTGTGGGGAGTTCACGTGGTGTGATGCCGTTTTTATAAAGCGCAACACTAGGTCTGCATTTCATGGGATCTGCACACGTGCAACAGGAAGGAAAGCAAGGCGGTCAACACAGTGGCCACAGTGCTCCCTGTGGGGACAGCACAGGGGTGCATCTGGGGAGAGTGACAGTGGCAGTGGTGTTCTGACCCTCAAGGGGAGTGGTGGTTTCACGGGTGTTCACCTTATGCTTCGTGCTATATGTCCTTACGAACGTACCAAATATGCAACTTAAAAAGCTAACTAGGCCTGACAGACACACAGAACACCCAGCAACAGCAGAATACACGTTATTTTTAAGTGTATGTGGGACGTTCTCCAGGAGAGACCACACGTTAGGCCACAAAACAAGCCTCAATAAATTACCAAGATTGAAATCATACAAAGTACCTACTCTGACCACAGTGGAATGAAGCTAGATAAGAGAAGGGAAACGAAAACTCACAAATGTGTGTAAATGAACACACTTCAACAGTCAGAGGGTCAAAGGAGAAATCACAAATAAATTACAAGATAAAACACTACACACCAAAATCTGAAACACAATGAAAGCAGTGGTAAAGAGGGAAATTTATAGCTGTAAACGTCTATATTTAAAAAGAGGGACTTCCCTGGTGGTCCAGTGGCTAGGACTCCATGCTCCCATGCCTGGGGCTAAGGTTGGATCCCTGGTCAGGGAGCTAGATCCCACGTGCTGTGGCTGGGGGTTCGCATGCCCAAGTAAAGAGTCTGCATGCCGCAACTAAGACCCAGCACAGCTGAATGAATGAATGAATACTACAAAAAAAGAAGTAGCAAAAAAGAACTCAGTTAACCTAACTAGGACTGAAGGCAGTAGAAAAAAGAAACTAAATCCAGAGCTTGCAGAAGGAAATAACTATTAAACAGAGGGAATAGGAAGACAATAGAGAATCAACGTAAGCAAAAGTTGTTTCTTTGAAAAGCAACAGAATGAAGAAAGCTTTAAGCTAGATTGACTAAAGGAAAAGAAACAAATGACGTTAAACGGATAAGAGAATACTATGAACAATCGTGCACCAACAAATTAGATAACTTAGATGAAATGGACTAATTCCGAGAAATACAAATTACCAAAACTGACCCAGCAAGAAACCGAAAATATGAACAGACCTACAAGTAAGGAGATTGAATCAATAATCAAACCTCCCCCAACACAGAAAAGTCTGGGACCAGATGCCTTCATGGGTGAATTCTACCATTTAAAGGCTTATACCAATCTTTATCCCACTCTTGTAAACACTGCAGAGGAGGGAATACTTCCTGAGCGTTTCTTCTCGGCAGCTCCCTGCCAGCAGCACTGCCATGTTCCTGGCCTTCTCTCGCTCCAGGCTCGGTGGCCTGTGTCCTCTCCCTGCAGCAAGGGGCTGCCACCCCTGCCCCCTTAGCTCTACCCCCTGCAGCCCTGTCCTCCTTAACAACCTTTCAAGCTTGGGTGGCCCCTGAGACCATTCATCCTGCCTGCCGCGGGTTCTACGAGAGAAGCAGGGACATCACGGCAATGGCTGGAGGGAGAAGTCTCTAGACAGGATCAAGGGAATGTTTCATGGGCCCAGGGACTGCTGAAGCCTTTTTTCTTTTCTTTTTCTTACTGTTTAACCTTTTGTGTTGGGAGTCATTGGCCACTGGCCTGATCCACTTTTTTAAGCTGACATACAGAACTGAGTTCTGTAAGGTCAATACACCTGTGGAACTGCTGTCCAGGTGAAGACAGATGTTTCCACCGTTCCCCCCACCCCCTCAGCTACTGCTGCTCTGGCCTCTATCACCAGAGGTGAATTTGGCCTGGTCTTGAACCTGATATAAGTGAATCATAGGTCTGCACCCCTGGGTTAACTGACCCTTAAAGCTCATGTTTTTATTTTCATTTAACTGTAAGTTGTTCCTAGTTATGACTAGCAGTGATTAACACTGCTCCCCAGCCTCCGACACCCAACTCTTTCTGGCCAGGGTGCTCCTCGGCTGAAACCCTCTCCATGGGGTGTTAGCCACGACCCAGGTTGCAAGTGACCATGACCCACTCGGGACCATCTTGGGGCAAATTATGGACAAAAAGACCAAAAAAAAAAAAAACCCAACTGCCACTTCTGAAGAGCCAGGAGCAAAAACGGTGTCAGAAGCAAAAGCAGGGTACTGTGCGTGCCCCCTGCGCACAGCACCACCAAAAGGGTGGGCAAACCACCTAAGCTGGACCCCTGGACACACCCCTACCCTCACCCCATGTAAGGAACCAGCTTGGCCCCGCCTGGGGGAGCGGGCATGGGAAACTGTTCCTTGTTCTCTCTCCCCCCTGCTGCAGCAGGGGCCCCAGTAAAGCCTTGCCTGAATTTCTTGTCTGGCCTCTGGTCAATTGCTATTGATTGGGGAAGGCCAAGAACCTGGTCAGTGTCGGGGACAGCTGGACATGGGCAGGCACACCCCAGGATGGCATTCCTCCCCTTTCTGAAAGGTTTGTTCTCTAGACCTGAGCTTCCAAGCCTGGCTCAAGTTGACTCACCACAGAAAGGCACTGACCGTCTGTTTGCTTTCCGGTCTGGCTCTGGTTGGCTCAGCTAGGGGGGCCCCCGTGACTAGAGTGGGATCATGAGCACTTCCTGAGAGAGGGGGTCTGTTTTCAGAAGGGGGTGCAGGTGGCCCCCAGGTGCCCCAGGATGAGGTCCACATTCCTTAGCCCAAAGCCAGACCAGCCTGGCCTCACCTCCTCCAGCCAGGCTTCCCGGCCACAGAGACCAGCACCTCTGCCTCCCCACTCCCCACCCCGTCTGAAGATTTCCAGGTTTCTCAGTGTCTTACCCTAGCTCAGGCTTTGGTTGAACTGCCCCTTCCCCAGGGAGCTCTCTGTTTCCAGAATGAGTCGGAGCCTCTTGCTCTGGCCGTGGCTCACCTGTGGGTTGCTGTCATGGTCCCCATTGTAGCTGATCAATTACAGACAATTATAGTTTATCTTTGTGAAGTTAAAACATAGTACAGTGAACATCCACACCACCTTTGGATTAACCAACTGTCAATATTTTGCCCTGTTGCTTTACTGTTCCCTCTCACTCCCTCCATATATCTGTGTTTTTTTAATGCACACACTCGCTTTTTTTGTTGCCAGCTTCAGAAAGTAAGTTGCAGAGAGACACTTCATCCCTACTTTTTTTTTTTTTTTTTGGCCACACCATGCAGGATGCAGGATCTTAGTTCCCCTACCGGGGATCAAACCCATGCCCCCTGCAGTGGAAGCGCAGAGTCCTAACCAGTGGACTGCCAGGGAAGTCCCCACACTTCATCTCTAAATACTTCAGCACACATCTTGGAAAAACAAGAATGTTCTGTTATAAACACGTTACCATTATCACACCTAAGAAAACGAATGGTAATTCCATAGCTTCACCTATTATATTCAAAGGTCCCATTTGTCCTAAAATGCCTTTTATCACTTCTTTTTTTTTGCAATCTGGGATTCCATCAAGGTTCACTTTTGCAACTGGTTATTAGTCTCATTCAATCTAGAACAGTCTTTGGCCTTTTTTTCCCCCTTACATTGATTTTTTTTTTTTTTTTAACAGTTCAGTCAAGTCACCTTATAGAATGTCCCACATTCACCTGGTTGTTCCCTCCTGGCATTGTTCACTTTCTCCTTTATCCCCTGTGTGTCCTGTCACTTACAAGGGAAGTCTAGAGCGTGGTTAAACATTCTTGGTCAGAGGAGATCATATAAGTTTTTAATTTGTTTTCCCCATGAGACAGTGAACTCCATGAGGGCAGGGAGCAGATCTCTCCTGTGTCCTGGATTATTCCGGTGCCCAAAACATTTGTCAGAGAGATTAAGGCAGGAACGAATGGGGTGGATGCAAAGCTGTCTTCCGGAGGTACATGCAGCCTGGCCCATTCTCCCCGAGGGCCGCCGCGTCTGCCCACCGCCAAGCGCCTCGCAAGCACGCAGAGCTTCTGCCGGCATCTTCTCCACTCAGCTTGTGACTGTCCCCTGCTAGGGAATGTGCCCTGCAGGACCACTCTAGGACACTCAGCAGGTGTCCAGAAGAGCATTTGCTGGTTTGATTGAGGAAGAGTTCGGCCATCTGCTTCGATGGCTGGTGGCAGAGCTAGATCTGGGCACAGTGACCCTGCTCTCTAGCTGGACCCCTACCCGCCCCCCCACAGAAGCGGCTCCCCTCCCAGCTCCTCTGCAGCTCCTCGTGGCCCCCTTTGGGTGCTGGGACACTGGCTGACTGCGACGAGGCCACCTTCTCCATACTGCTCTTCCTTCCTGTGGCTGGATGTGGATGGTGGTCAGGATTTGACCACGAGGTGGAGCGGGGTGGCGCAAGCTCTGGTAACGCCAACTGGACTGGAGAACCGACCCTGCTGATGTCAAAACAGGTCCATGTGGCCGGAGCCAGCGTTGTGTGGTATTTTCTGTCTATAGCCAAAACTCCTCCTGACTGAGCCCGCACAGGACCACAGAGCCCGAGGTTTCTGGCGGCTGGTGTCGGTCTGCTCTTTTCTCCCCCAACCTATCCGCAGGAGCCCAAGACAGCAGAGGCCTCGGTGGAGAAGCCGTCACCTGCCAACAGTGTCACCGTCTGCTTGACTTCCTTGCAACATGAGCAGGAAACACTGCTTTTGTACAGTAAATACACACTCATGATAAAAAATAAAACACGAAAGTGACAGGAACCCTCATTCATTGCTGGTGCGAATGCAAAATGGTCCATCCACTTTGGAAGACAGTTTGGTGGTTTCTTATAAAACTCAACATACTCTTACCATACAATCCAGCAGCTGGGCTCCCTGTTTTTTTTTTTTTTTAATTTTTTTGGCCACATGGCACACAGGATCTTCGTTCCCCAACCAGGGATCGAACCCTTGCCTGCTGCAGTGGAAGCACGCAGTCTTAACCGCTGGACTGCAAGGAAGTCCCCGGGCTCCTTGGTATTTACACAAAGGAGTGGAAAATTTATGTCCACACGAAAACCTGCACACAGATGTTTATAGCAGCTTTATTCATAATTGCCAAAATCTGGAAGCCACCAAGATGCCCTTCAATAGGTGAAGAGATAAATAAACTGTGGTACAACCAGACAATGGAATATTATTCAGCACTAAAAAGAAACGAGCTGTCTGTTGTACACCAGTAACTTTTGTTAGGTTGCACGTCAATTATGCTTCAATAAAAAAATTTAAAAAGACGTAGAGGAACCTTAAATGCATAGTACTAGGTGAAAGAAGCCAATCTGAAAAGAATACATACTGTATAATTCTAACTATATGACATTCTGGAAAAGGCAAAACTATGGAGACAGTAAAAAGATCAGTGGTTGCCAGGAGTTGGGGGCTGAAAGATAACAGGTGGAGCACAGAGGATTTTTAGGGCAGTGAAAATACTCTGCGTGATACTGTAATGGTGGGTACATGCCATTATACATTTGTCAAAACCTACAGAATGCATCGATACAACACTGAGAGAACCCTAATGTAAACGGCGGGTTTGGGTGGCTATAATGTGTCAGTGTAGTTTCATCGATTGTAACAAATGCACCACTCTGGTGGGGGATGATGATAATGGGGGAGGTTGGCCAGGGGCAGGGGTGGGGAACAGGGGATATATGGGAAATATCTGTACTTTCTCCTTAATTTCCCTATAAGCCTAAAAACTGTTCTTAAAAAAGTTTCTTTTTAAAAAGTCTGTTAAACAATTGGTACCTTACATATTATTTGTAAATACAATTCTTAATTATTGTTACTGACTTTAAAAGAAACAAACAGCCTAAACAGGTGGAAAGCAGGAAGGACCCCTATACGGTCTGCCAGAAGTCCTCCGTGTGCATGGAGTCCAGGAAGACATCTGCTGTGTCTACTCAGAGTCTGGAGTCCTGCCCAAGCGGCCTCGTTGCATTATAAGGTCAGCTGTCTCATCATTGGCTATTTTCAGTGGTAACCAGCAGCCTCCCTTGGTGAAGGGGCCTCTCCCCTACTGTATTTGTAAGTGGGCTGCAGAGTAAGGACATTCAGCGTGATTTCAACATGGTTTTAGCCTCCATTGAGGGTCCTCGACGATGCCCATGATTGCACTGCAAAGTGATTTTTTTCCTTTGATCTTTCCTTCTATATGCATTGCCTGGAATTCTGTGAAGAGTGACCCCCCCCATACATACACTTTTGTTATCTAGAATCACTGTGGACTTGGATTTGTTTCTGTCCAATGTGTCGTAACTACTCTCATCATTTTTTTTGATACTTCAATTGACCCGAGTTTGACAGGTGGTACCCTGGCTCCTTGACCCGTTTGGACGTGAATACTCTTGCTTTCTGGCCCAAGCTGTTCGGGGCTCACCTTGCCCTTTCCCTGCCTCTGACCTTTGGTCGGGCATTTTCCCAGTGGTCCCTGGTTTCCTTGCATGGGAAAACCACATATTTATTTCTTTATTTTTTGCGGTACGCGGGCCTCTCACTGTTGTGGCCTCTCCCGTTGCGGAGCACAGGCTCCGGACGTGCAGGCTCAGCGGCCATGGCTCACGGGCCCAGCCGCTCGGCAGCATGTGGGATCTTCCCGGACCGGGGCACAAACCCGTGTCCCCTGCATCGGCAGGCGGACTCTCAACCACTGCACCACCAGGGAAGCCCTGGCTCCTCTTTATTGTTTCTATCTCTCTGTTGAAAATCTCACCTGTCGTGACATCATCCACCCTTTGCAGTATATCCTATTACACATTTACCATGGTTAAAGTCTCTTGTCTTATAACACAGGCTATGTCTGGGTCTGGTTCTATTGATTGTTGCCTTTCTAGATGATGGGTCACATTATCTTGGGGTTTGTTTGTTTTTGTTTTTGGTGTCTACATTTAGTCAGAGTTCTCCAGAGAAACAGAACCAATAGGAGATATACATATTTGTTTGCTTCTTATGAGGAATTAGCTCACCTGATTATGGAGGCTGACGAGCCCCAAGATCTGTGGGGTGAGTCAGCAAGCTGGAGACCCAGGAGAACCAATGGTGTAAGTTCCAGTCCAAAGACAGGAAAAAGCCAGTGCCCCAGTTCAAAGGCAGTCAGGCAGGAAGGATTTGTCACTGAATACCAAGCACAATGTGTAAAGAATAGCAGAGGCTGAAGTAAAGAGTTGGATGCCCAGGAAACGGCACATCCTTCTGTGCTGGCTGTTGGTGCTGGGCTCAGCCCATCTGGCCTGTGGGTGAGCTGAGTCTGGACTTTGTTGCTGCTTTAGATTCGGCTCGCCACAGACAGCAGGATCCCTTCCTTTAGCAGTGCTGGCATCTGAGTGTGTGAGGGTCTGTTGCGGCAGGCCCTGTGCCCCTGCACCTTGGCAGGTGGTCTCACTCTGCTCTTTCACCTCCTCAGCGGTCGACGGCCATTGCCTGGCAGTCGGTGTGGCCTGGGGACACCTGTAGTGTTTCTCTTGATCCCCCTGCTCTCAGAGGCCCCATGTGCCTGTCCTTCAGGAGGTCTCAGCTCTCCTGACACACCCCCACTGGTACACAGTGTAGGGCCTGGCATGTCCACCCTCAGCCTCCAGTAGCGCCATGTGCCTGACCCTCGGGCCAGGTCTTACTCATGATCCCCCAGGGCAGACAGTCACTCCCAGGTGCTTACTGCAGAGCCCCTGTCCTTGGAGGGTCTCTCAGGACCCCTGCTCCTCCCCCAGAGCCTCAGGGAGTCTCCTCCATCTCCTGGACCAGCCTCCCGTCTTCCTCATGAGCACTTGGTGATGACTCTTGGAAAAGAGCCAGGGGGTGAGTGTAAAGTCCCCTGTGTCTAGGGCTCCCAGGGATTGACAGTTTGCCACCAAAGGCAGTGGCAGGGCCAGCGACCCATGCAGCCACACAGGGCTCCGTGCTCAGAAGGGCCCTGTGCTTGGTTTAATGCTCTGCCATCCCTGTCTTGGAATCCTTGACCATTTTTGAATAAGGGGCCCCACATTTCATTTTGCTATGGGCTCTATACATGACGTAGCTGCTCTTCAGAGGACTGAATGGTCCCTGCCTAGTTTCCCCTCCTGGTTCTGTCTTCACCTGCTGTAGTTCCACCTTCAGCATTAGAGGAGGAGGTCAGGATGGTCACCACAGGAACTTTGCTGCAATCACCCCAGGAATTTGGAGAACTGAGCTTTGTGAGTAATGTTGACCTTCCCTTCGTGGTCAGAGCCACACACACGTCAAAACTGAGTGTGAGTTATCACACAGCCAAAGTTGAGATCCAGCCAATGGATACAACCTGGGCGCTCAAAAAAAAAAAAAAATCATGACACTATCAACAGAATGAAAAGGCAACCCACAGAATGGGAGAACATAGTTGCAAATCACATATATGTTAAGGGGTTAATATCAAGAATATGTAAAGTATTCCTAAAACTCAACAGCAAAAAGCCAAACTTGAATAGATGTTTCTCTGTTCAAAGAAGACACACAAGTGGCCAAAAACACAAGAAAAGATGCTCAGCATCACTAATCCTTAGGGAAATGCAAGTCAAAACCACAATGAAGTACTGCCTCACACCCATTAGGATGGCTACTATAAAAACAAACAAACAGAAAATATAACATGCTGGTGAGGATGTGGAGAAACTGGTATGAATGTAAAATGGTGCAGCTGCTGTGAAAAACAGTATGGCAGGCTTCCCTGGTGGCTCAGTGGTTAAGAATCCGTCTGCCAAGGCAGGGGACACGGGTTCGAGCCCTGGTCCGGGAACATCCCACATGTCGCGGAGCAACTAAGCCCGTGTAACACAACTACTGAGCCTGCGCTCTAGAGCCCATGGGCCCCAACTACTGAGCCCGTGTGCCTAGAGCCCGTGCTCCTCAACAAGAGAAGCCACCGCAACGAGAAGCCCGTGCACCGCAAAGAAGAGTAGCCTCCGCTCACCGCAACTAGAGAAAGCCCGCGCGCAGCAACAAAGACCCAACGCAGCCAAAAATAAATAAATAAATTTAAAAAACAGTATGGCAAAAAAATAAAAAATAAAAAAACAAAACAAAACAAAACAGTATGGCGGTTCCTTAAAAAATTAAAACAGTATTATTGTCTGATTCAGCAATTCCACTTCACAGTATATACACAAAAAGATTGAAAGAAAGGACTCACCCATGTTCATAGCAGCATTTGTCACGATAGCCAAAAGATGGAGGCAACCCAAGTGTCCATTGATGGAAGGATGGATAAACAATGGAATATTATTCAGCTACTAAAAGGAAGGAAATTCTGACACATGCTACAACATGCATGGACCTTGAGGACATTATGCTAAGTGAAATAAGCCAGTCACAAAAGGACAAATATTGTATGATTCCACTCACATGGAGTTCCTAGAACAAGCAAATTCATAGAGACAAGCAGCAGAAGAACGGTGGGTGTCAGGAGATGGGGAGTTAGTGTTCAGTGGGGACAGAGTTTCAGTTTGGGAAGATGAAAAAGTTCTGGAGTGGACGGTGGGGATGCTGAACAATAATAGGAATGTACTTAATGCCTGTGAACGGTACACTTAATAGTGAAAATGGTAAACTTTATGTTACGTACATCTTACCATAATTTTTTTTAATTTCAGGATGTGGCATGGTGGTGAGGCGCACAGGGCCCAAAACCAGGTAGAATGGACATCTGGCTCTACCTCTTCGCAGCTGTGTGAGCTTGAGGAAGTTACTCAACTTCTCTGAGCTTCTGTCTCCTCTTGTGAAAAATAGGAGAAATAGGGAATTCCCTGGTGGTCCAGTGGTTAGGATTCCATGCTTCCACTGCAGGGGGCACGGGTTCCATCCCTGGTCAGGATTCCTGCATGCCGTGCCATGCAGCGCCGCCAAAAAAAATAATAATAATCAAAATAATAGTATCTACTTCAAAGGACTGCTATGAGAATTAAATAATGATCGTAATAATGGCACCCAATATTTTCTGGAATCTTGAATTAACTAACTTAGGCCTCATTTCCCCCTTTTTTGGTTACTGTGCCCCTTTCTGTGTTAGGGAAATTCCCCACCTTATGTGAGAACACCAGACACCACCTTTCCCAGCCTCCGGTGATCTGGGGTGATCCAGGGAGATCGGGAATGATCTGGGCTTCACTAAGCAGATGTAGCCCCACCCCGGTCCCGCCCTGCCATCAAATCCAACGTTTGCGGGGGTGGTCCACCCCCAGGCCAGGCTGAGGTGGGTTTCTCTCTGTGCCCTGATGTGCAGGTTTCCTAAGGGCTGAGAACTCCCAGTCCCTCCCAGTCCATCCCTTTTCTGCTGGGTCAGCAATAGTTGTTGCCTCGGATGTTGCCTGCTGTCTCCCCAAAGCAGCCATCTTGCCTTCCTCCTTACTATCAGAAGCCGGGTGGCTCGGGTGGCAATGTGCCCAGATCAAAATATTCATCTTCCTGGATTCCTGCTGCCAAGGGTGAAAGCCGCTGGGTGGGGCTCCTGGGAAAGCTTTGCAAACAAGGCTGTGATGGCACCACTCCCGAGCCTTCTGCCCTTTTCCTTTTCTCCCCCTTCCTCAGTCTTTGCGGCAGTCAGATGATCTTGAACATGAACTTGGGGGGATGCGGGAGGGGAAGGGAGGTGGTGGCACCTGTGAAGCTGTGAAGTGATAGGGCTGGAGCTGAGGACGGGGTGGCGGGGTGAGGAGTAAAGTCCTCTGGGTTCCCTGACGTAAGAATTGGAGCCCTGCATCTTTTCTTATGTAGCAAGACTACTCAGGAGTTATTTTGTTATATTTTAACAACTGATATTTAATTTATTAAACTACAGTTTAAAACACAGTTCTTCAGCTTACACATAATATTTGTCTCTTTATAGGTATGGCAGATTTGAACTCTTTTAATATATCTTCAAATATTTAAACTGCATTTATAGATGTAATACATTTGGTTTCCTTTTAAAGTACTGCATTGTCCAAATTAACAATGAAAAAACCTCCCTGGGCATTAAACAATTCTGATAAACTTTTAAATAGGTTGAACCTAAAGTTCTCTTAAACGTTAAAATGCAATATGTAGGGACTTCCCTGGTGGCTCAGTGGTTAAGAATCCGTCTGCCAATGCAGGGGAGACGGGTTGGATCCCTGGTCCGAGAAGATCCCACATGCCGCAGAGCAACTAAGCCTGTGCGACACAACTACTGAGCCTGCGCTCTAGAACCCATGAGCCACAACTACTGAGCCCTTGTGCCACACTACTGAAGCCCATGCGCCTAGAGCCCATGCTCCGCAACAAGAGAAGCCACCACAATGAGAAGCCCATGCACCACAACGAAGAGTAGCCCCCGCTCGCCACAACTAGAGAAAACCTGCGTGCAGCGACGAAGACCCAATGCAGCCAAAAATAAAAGAAAAAAAATGCAATATATAAACTTTAATATTTCCAGTTGAAACCACAAGTCTAAATCAATTTTTAACTACACAATTTTAAAAGCAGTTATTGGGTGGAAACAGGGAGTTACTAAAAATGGGCACAAGGTTCTTTCTGGGTGAGGGAAATGTTCTAAAATTAGATTGTGGTGATATCTGCACTGCTCTGAATTTGCTAAAAAGTCACTGAATTGTACGCTTAAAACAAGTGAATTTCATGGTATGTAAACTACATCTCAATAAAGCTTCCATACCATGAAATTCATTTGTTAAAAGCTGTTAAAAAAGAAAATGCAGGGAATTCCCTGGCGGTCCAGTGGTTAAGGGCTCCATGCTTTTACTGCCGAGGGTGAGGGTTCGATCCCTGTTTGGGGAACTAAGATCCCCACACGCCGCACAGTGCAGCAAGAAAAAGAAATGCACACATAAGTCAAAGAGACAGAGAGAGAAAAAAACAAAACAAAACAAAAAACTACTGCACATTTTACCACCTAACTCAGGTCAGTAATGCCCAGGCTGGCCTGGCTGCAGACAGGATCCTTTTGGCCATGCCTGCGTGCCTGCCACAGAGACCCCCGTCTTTGGGGCCTGCACAGGACATAACCTGGCTTCCCCTCACTGCCTCTAGCCCTCGCAGGTGGAGGGTGCCCCTCTGAGTTCTTGGTAGAAGAAGTGAGTGAGAGACTATGATGACGGTGAAGAGAAGGGAGGGCCCTGAATAGTAATGTGAGGAAGTCATAAGTGACAACCTTATTATTCATTCATTTATTTCTTAGGAGGGGTTCCTAACTGCTTTAAGGTTCAGAGTGGAGGAGAGAGAAGTTGAGGGAGTTTATGCCTGAGGGCCTCGGGTCATTTTTTCAGTGTCAGATAAGGACAAGCAGCTTCCTCAAGGTCAGAAAGCACCGGTGCTGGGGAATGGGCAAAAAAGCAGTTGCCAGTTCTGGCTGGTTACTCTGAGCAAGCTACTTAACATGAAGGATGCTCACTTTCCGCATCTGTAAATGGGGATTCTGGGGTGGTTGTGAGAACAAAACCGCACTCTTATAAATTCTGAGCAGATGTAGGCTCACAATGCCATTATTAATAACGATGGCATGATGCCAGACACTGGATTTCATCTTTCATAAGGACTCTCATTTGCTTCTCACAACCCTATCTTGGTTTTGGAGATACTAAATAACATTCTGAATGTCAAAGGATATATAAATTTTCTTTTCAAGGTTTTCCGAACAAAAGACCAGGGCCATATAAGTGCATTTAGTACTAGTAATAAAAGTATTATTAATATCTTTGCCTAAGGGAGTTCACTTTTCTTTTTTTAAAAAATAAATTTATTTATTTTTGGCTGCGTTGGGTCTTTGTGGCAGCGCGCGGGCTTCTCATTGCGGTGGCTTCTCTTGCTGCGGAGAAGGGGCTCTAGGCGCCCGGGCTTCAGTAGTTGTGGCATGTGAGCTCAGTAGTTGTGGCTTGCGGGCCCTAGAGCACAGGCTCAGCAGTTGTGGCGCAAGGGCTCAGGTGCTCCACAGCATGTGGGATCGTCCCGGACCAGGGCTCAAACCCATGTCGCCACATTGGCAGGCGATTCTTAACCACTGCACTACCAGGGAAGTGACAGGCTCTTGTTTTAATGTCTTCCTCCTGGAGAAAATTCAAGCAGAGTGTGCCAGATATTTTCGGAAAGTAGGGTATTTTGGAAGCATTTCATAACCTTTCATACTAGGGGAGAAAGGGGGAAGGGAGAGAGGGCGGCGGCTGCGCCTCATCCTCATCTGCAGTGGGAAAATGGTGATGCCCAAAGCCACCTGGCCTCCCAGAGCGGCATGGGCCCTGGACCCCGAGCGACCTTGGCGGGCGGCGCGACCTTGAGGCCTGCGTTTGCCTCAGTTGCCCCCTCTGCGCGATGGGAAGACGTCCTGGCCGCGGGCCCAGGCAGGTGCGTGTCTGTCGGTCTCCCACCGACCCAACCGGCCCACCAGGGCGGTCTCCAAGCCCCGTCTCCAACCCGATCGCCTGAGCGCGACCCCACACCGCAGCGCGGAGACCGAGGCGGCGGGCGGGAACCTGCCTGCAGCTGCCAGCGCGCACGCGCGTCTCCCGTCCCTCCTCTCCGGCGCCATCTCCACCCATAGGCCCAGGCACACCGTCACTTCGACTGACCCGCGGTCGCGATTGGCCAGAGACGAGGCGCGCGACCGGCCATGGGCGGGGCCTGAACCGGCTATAAAAGAGGCGGGCGGTGGGGCTCGTGCTGCTTTGCAGACGCCGCCACATCGGAACTTCCCGCGCAGTCCAACCATGGTCAACCCTACCGTGTTCTTTGACATTGCCGTCGATGGCGAACACTTGGGCCACGTCTCCTTCGAGGTAAGGGACCTGGAAACCATGAACTGACTGCTCATAGGCCGCCCTCGAGGACTCGGAAGCCGCTTCCTTCGAGCCGACGCGGCGGCCGCACCTGAAGGCTGCCTTTTCCCGCGCCGGGCGCGTCAGGGCCGGTGGGGATAGCAGCCCATCCCGTGTCCCAAAGGACGCTTGCTAGTTCAGGGTTGGGTTATAAGGGTGCGGGGTCGGCCGGCTCGAGGGCTTCCCCGGGTGTTTTAAAATCGCGAGGTTGATGTAGAAAGAGGCCCCTCCCCGCCCCCACCCCGAGCGGAAATGTGCCGGCCGCCTTCCCTCCGCTGGCGCCGAGGCCCGCCTTCCGCTGCGGTGACGGCGGGTGGGAGGCGCCCGGGCCCCTCCCGGTCGTCCCCGCGCAGAACGGGCTAGTCGAGACCGGCAGCGCGGCAGGTCTTCTCCGCTGTTTTCCTAATTAGTTCAGGCGTGTTATGGGTACTTCTTAATCAGTTTGTAATCACAGCAGGGTAGCTAAGTAAGTCGGCGGGCTCTTCAAACGGTAAATGGGATTCCGTTCCGGTTAACCCAGCATGGTAGGTCTTGGGGTGTAGCCCTAAGTGGTTTTATCCTCTTTTACCACTTCTCAAAGAGCCGCCAGTGACCAGGTCGTAGGATCTCAGTCCAAGCTTAGATAGCCCCCCATGCAGATCAGCCTGTAGCCCACTCTCACTGTAGTCAGAGCTAAGCACTGGTAAGGGCCCATGTGGAAACTTGCCCTGACGTAAAAACTGGAGAAATATTACATCCAGTAGATGTATACTCCACCTTTATCCGAAGTCAGCTGATAATTGGCCAGGGGCCACGTGGAAACTTGGCCTGAGCCTAACCCTTTGTAACTTGTGTGTCTCAGGTTAGCCAGAGGGCTTAATGGAAATGAGATAGGCGCTCTGACAGATCCCTTGGTGAGAATGGACGTGGAACCGCCACTGCGAACTTGAACTGCAGTAAGGGTCTAAAAGGGAAACGAGTTAGTACGAGGGTTGGAGACAGGCTAATGCTTAAAGGAGACCGTACGTTTTATATACAGTACCTAGACGCTAAATAGCAAGTCTTCTCAGAAGCATCCAGGGATTTCAGTAGATGATTTAAGTCTCGGATCTGTGGAATAGTTCATTAAGTAAACTGTCTTTATGCAAGGGCTTGCGTTTTCTATGGTATTTAAGCTTTTTTAGCCAAAATGTTTGATATATGCAGGAAAGGTTCGAAGCAGTTGTACTAGAAACCAATCTTTATTTTTTACCCCACTACTAGGTAAGGGACCTGGAAACCAAGAAGTGACTGCTCATCCAATCCATAAAGCTATGTTAACAGATTGGAGGTAGTAGCATTTTCATTACCAGTGACTAAAATTACAGCTGTTTACTCCCTGATCGTGCAGGAGTACTTGCTATTCTTGAAAGTTCTTGTCTTTAGGTTCAAGTTGAAGTTGGGGGAGGTGATGTACCTTTGAGAGACCATATATTTGTTTAGAAGTAGGTGTGATACACATAAAAGTTTTAAGTCACTTTTTAGAAGCCTCACACTATCTGAGTCATTCCTGGTTCTGGAGTTTTGGCATGTCTTTGGGTGTCATGTTGCTAACCCAACCCCGCAGGACCTTAAGGCTGTCAGGAGCCGTTCTTATTTGGGATTCAAAGTAATTACTGAAGAAGCATTCTCTTCTAGTGAGAAAATGAATTTATGATTCAGAGGCCCCTAAAGACAAGGGTACTAAGCAACAAAACATGTAAGCAGATGTTTTTCATTAACTGTCATTTTCTCTTACAGCTGTTTGCAGACAAAGTTCCAAAGACAGCAGGTTAGTTTTATTTCTTTTTTAAATGTTTAACAAAGGTATTCTGATTTTAACTGTTGTGTCTATATACATATACACTTTATTTTAACAGAAAACTTCCGTGCTCTGAGCACTGGGGAGAAAGGCTTTGGTTATAAAGGTTCCTGCTTTCACAGAATAATTCCGGGATTTATGTGCCAGGTATGATATTTACTGATACTGATTCGGGTTCTCTTAATTTGGGATTGAGCCAGAACACTTCAGGATGTGCACATATGGTCTGTCTGCATTGGTGCCGGTCTACTTTTATACTTTGTTTTCTGTTACATTTGTCTATTTGACAATTTTGCACTGATACCCATGCCATCTAAATTGCTGTGGTCTGTAATAAACAAATGTTTGGGTTTTTTTAAGTGCATATATGAACTAAAATGTTAATTCTACCATTTTGGTTCCACTTGACCCTTTTAATTATTTTAAACTTGAGTTTTAAAGTTTGAACCTTGCAGACTTGGCATGTTTTCCAACTGTGTTGCCAGAAGTGACAGGTTCCTCTTTTATGTTCACAGGGTGGTGACTTCACACGCCATAATGGCACTGGTGGCAAGTCCATTTATGGGGAGAAATTTGATGATGAAAATTTCCTCCTGAAGCATACGGGTCCTGGCATCTTGTCCATGGCAAATGCTGGCCCCAACACAAACGGTTCCCAGTTTTTCATCTGCACTGCCAAGACTGAGTGGTAAGAGCAGAACATAGCAAAGGCAACCTTTCCCTGCTGTTCCTGCTCTAAAGTAGTAGAAGGGCATGAATAGTCACAAATTTAGATAGTGTGCTATAGAAAGTGAGATACTCTAATAGCAAAACAGGGCACTTTGTTGAGTAGTTGAATTTAAGAGTGGTGGTTTCATCTAATTAGCATGTGATTTGTTGGCTCTTTTTTAGGGGTCCATTCTAAAATTAGGATTCTTAACAGTGATTAGAGACTCTTGGAGACCACCTTTTTTAGACTGGCTTAAAGTAATCTGGTGTTGACACTTTTTTTTTTAGGTAAAAGGATAAAATGTTTCCAGTATTTAGTCGGCGTTAGCTAGTGCTAAAAGCTGGATAAACCACTCTTCTGGTCTTCTCTTGCTTGGGTATGCTATATTGATTTGTGGGACACTGTTCTTATCTCAATGCACAATGCAGGCTGCTTATTTCTCTCATTTCATTACTACCTGCAGGTTGCAGGTAGTAATGTTTATTCTTCTGTTTCCAGGTTGGATGGCAAGCATGTGGTCTTTGGCAAGGTGAAAGAGGGCATGAATATTGTGGAAGCCATGGAGCGCTTTGGTTCCAGGAATGGCAAGACCAGCAAGAAGATCACCATTGCTGACTGTGGACAAATCTAATAATAAATTTGACTTGTGTTTTATCTTAACCACCAGACCATTCCTTCTGTAGCTCAGGAGAGCACCCCTTCATCCCCGTCTGCTCAAAATATCCTATAATCTTTGTGCTCTCATTGCACTTCTTTGGGTTCCATATTTTCCTTATTCCCCTCCAAGTTTAGCTGAATTGCAAAGTTAAGTTTATGGTTATGAAATAAAGACTAAACAACCGTTGTCTGTCCTTGTTTGGTTAGGGTATTGATGTAGATTTCATTTTAATCAGCAACATGTTACTTCTAAGACAACAGTTGCTGTGTTTGTTTAAACGTATCTTGTTTTTTTGCTTCCCTGATCAAGAATAAAGTTTTGCTGATCGAGTATCCCAAGGGCAAGCTGTGAGTGGAATACGGAAGATGTAGGCTCAGGCAGGGAAAAAAGGTGGAACTTCAATATTGTGACCATGTTGGAACAGTACTCCTTTAAGGGTGACAGTGGAAAATTCTCATTTGGCACATTTAGGGTTATCCATCAAAATTACTATAACAAATTGAAAATCAGCTAATTTTTTTTTTTTTTTTTTTTTTGTGGTACGCGGGCCTCTCACTGTTGTGGCCTCTCCCATTGCGGAGCGCAGGCTCAGTGGCCATGGCTCACGGGCCCAGCCGCTCTGCGGCATGTGGGATCTTCCTGGACCGGGGCACGAACCCGTGTCCCCTGCATCGGCAGGCAGACTCAACCACTGCACCACCAGGGAAGCCTGAAAATCAGCTAATTTTAACAAAGCGTAATTTGAGCGTATTCTGTGGTGGCCCTCCTTGAGGGAAATATGTCAAGCTTTAGCCTCTGTGGGGAGGGGTCTTTGGACCGTGTTCTTGGGATATTTAGCTGTTTGAGAATGTAGATGCAGAGTACAGGGTTTATGACAGCTCGATTGTGAAGTTCAGTCTGCTAGAGAAAGGCAGGCAGACCTGGTGTGGTGCAGTCTACCTGCAGAAGGCGTCTGGCTCTGCCTTGCTCCAGACCAACTGGTGACCAGGTAACTGTCTATAGATGAGGGAACTTCTCCCTGGCTAGTTGTAGAGGCCCTCATGGTCATTTGAGGTCTTCTCATTCCATTGTGCAGACCTGGTAATCTGAGCCATAATGTGGTCCAGTTGAGGTCTTTATGTTCGTGAACATGGTTTCCTTTAAGATCAAGAACTCCCCTTGGGGGGCCTCCCCACCTCCCCAGTTGCATACTCTATCCCTCCCAAGAGGCCCATTTTTTTTATTTTTGAGGTCACTGATTTTTGTGTTTGTCACCTATGTGTGTCCCTAAAAACAGACTGTTTAGGTTTTTTTTGTTTTTTGCAGTACGCGGGCTTCTCACTGCTGTGGCCTCTCAGGTTGCAGAGCACAGACTCCGGACGCGCAGGCTCAGCGGCCATGGCTCACGGGCCCAGCCGCTCTGCGGCATGTAGGATTCTCCCGGACCGGGGCACGAACCTGCGTCCCTTGCATTGGTAGGCGGACTTGCAACCACTGCACCACCAGGGAAGCCCCATACTATTTAGTTTTGAAAGGGTAAGTGGCTGCTACGTTATGAAGGTCTCCGGGACAAGGCAAGGTGAGCAGAATCGATTACAGTGTGGCCTCAGTTTCCCTGAGCACAAGAGCTGCTGCTTCCAGAGAGGGCCAGCCATGTATCCAATAAGGTAGGGCTCACCCAATTGCTTTAGCACACCTCAGAAAATAAGCAGAATCCATACAACCTGCAGTGTATGGTCCTTATTCAGATTTCCCCCACTGGTTCCGGAGGTGGTTTTATTTTTGGCTGCGTTGGGTCTTTCTTGCGGTGTGCACAGAGTTCTCATTGCCATGGCTTCTTTTGTCGTGGAGCATGGGCTCTAGGTGCGTGGGCTCGGTAGTTGTGCACGGACTTAGTTGCTCTGCGGCATGTGGGATCTACCTGCCCAGGGCTTGGACCCGTGGCCCTCTGCATTGGCAGGCGGATTCTTAACCACTGCGCACCAGGGAAGTCCCTAGAGGTGTTTTCAAAATCAGCTTTATTAAGGTATAATTTACATACAATCAATGTATTTAATAATGCTCTCTCCCGCCCACACACACCCCCCACTGCCCCCAAGGGTCCAACCTAGGTTCACACACTTTGATTGTTAGGTCTCTTTCGTCTCAATCTAGAACAGTCCTTCCACTTTTTAACATATTGTAATTTCTATTAATGTTTAAAAAAAGGCCTATTGAGTTAATTTATACACCATAAAGTTCACCCGTTTTAAGAGTACAATCATTTTAGTGAATTTACTGAGTTGTGCAACCATCACCGTAATCCACCACACCAGGAAGACCCTGTGCCCACTTGCAGTCCCTTCTGCTTTCACTCCCAGTCCCTGGCAACTACAAGTTGGCTTTCTGTCTCTAGATTTACCTTTTCTGGACATTTCATACAAATTGAGTCCTACACTGTGTGGTTTTGGCCTCTTGCTTTTTTTTTTTGACATCAACTCCTTAAACACTCCTGGACATTGACTTCGTCGAATGTCCCTGATTTTGGAACTGCCTAAGGTCTCCATTTCGTGTTAACTTGCTTGTTCCTCTGGCTCTTGTATTTTCTGTAAACTGGAAATTAGGCAGAGAAGCTTGAATGGACACACGTTCAACATTTTATGCAGGAAGGCGTTGTAGGTGATGCTATATGCACTTAATCCCGCCTGTTGTCAGATAGCATATGATCTCATACTGACTCAACAGGAGGTCTGACTGCTCCACTGGAAGGGTACTTTGTATTCTTTCTGCTGAGTAGGTAACCTGTGGGATGATACTTTGCCCCTGTGTGAAGACCCTGCTCCCAGACCTTTCACCTGATTATTTTCTGTTAGCATCACTTAATGATCTTCACCTGAATCAATTTTTAAAAAATAATTTTGGCCATGCCACGTGGCTTACAAGATCCAAGTTTCCTGATCAAGGACTGAACCCGTGAGTGAGGAGTCCTAACCACTGGACCACCAGGGAATTCCCCTGAGTCAATTATTCTGTAGTTGTGAAAAATTGAGTAATCTTATAATCTCTCTCTCCCTTCTCCTCCCACTGTGGATTCACGGATTTTCATTAAACGTGTTACGAACAATTGCACTCATTTTTTATATTTATTTATTTGGCTGTGCTGGGACTTGGTTGTGGCATGTGGGATCTACCTCCCTGACCAGGGATCAAACCCTGGCCCCCTACATTGGGAGCTCGTAGTCTTAACCTCTGGACCACCAGGGAAGTCCCTGCACTCATTGTTTTTGATGCTCAAATCATCCCAAATTTGGCTAGTACAAGCCCCTCTAAGTTGACCTCTGTGGCTCTTTGACATGATTCCAGTAGCCTTTAAGCCCTTCTGAAGTTCATGCTTCCCTTCCATTACACAGCAGTTGGAGGCCTCAGAAGTGCCAGGGATATTCAGATTTTTCAGCAGCCCAAAACCAAACCCTTCATGTTAATATGTAAAATGGAGTTCAGACTTACATAATTACGAGTTTTTCACATACACTAACATCTGGCCAGACGTTTGGAAGTCAGTGGGGCAGTCTCAGGCATTATAACATGTCCAGCATTGCCCCCATCCACTGTCAGAGGCCCACAGATTTCCAAAGTGCCTCCTGGCTAAAAATCACTGACGTAATGAGTTAGGATGCAGCTGTTAGAACAAAGTAGGGACTTCCCTGGTGGTGGTGCAGTGGGAAGAAATTAAATGAGTTGCTGAGGCAGCTATAAAACATCTGGCAGAAGGTAGGTAGTATTCTGCATTATATGAAAGGCAACTCAGACATGAAGGAGACATGGCCTTACAAGAAAACAATAGACAAATCGGAGAGTCTTTTGTAAGGAAAAATAATATGCTTAAGATACATATGTGTCAGAATTATTTTTTTAATATTTATTTATTTATTTTGGCTGTGCCGGGTCTTAGTTGCAGCACTCGGGATCTTAGTTGAAGCATGGGGACTTCTTAGTTGCAGCATGCATGTGGGATCTAGTTCCCAAACCAGGGATTGAACCTGGGGCCCCCCCCACAACTACTGAGCCTGCGTGCCACAACTACTGAAGTCTGTGAGCCTAGAGCCTGTGCTCTGCAACAAGAGAAGCCACGGCAATGAGAAGCCCACGCACCGCAACTAAGAGTGGCCCCCACTCATCGCAGCTAGAGAAAGCCCAGGCGCAGCAACGAAGACCCAATGCAGCCAAAAATAAATTTAAAAGAACAAGGTAGTGCATCTCCAAAATAGCCTCAGCTAGACGTTTATTTGAAAACAACAAAGAGCAGTAGAACAAAATATAACACATGCTACAGTTTTTGTAAAAAGCAGAATGAAGTGTATCTTTGTGCTTGTACATACCCTTGGGAGGATACAGAGAAATGTTTCCCAGTGGGTGTCTGGGTAGAGGGGTGAAGGCCTGTGGGCAGAGAGGACTTTGTCACCACACATCCCTTTTACTTGTATTAAATACTTAAAATTTCAAAACCATACGTTCTAAAATGAATCAATAGCACAGTTGGTCCTCCATATCCACAGGTTCTGCCTCCACAGGTTCAGCCAACCATGGATCAAAAATACTGGGGAAAAAAATTCCAGAAAGAAAAACTTGAATTTGCCATGCACTGGCAACTATTCACACAGCATTTACATTGTTTCTGCAACTATATACATCGCATTTACATTGTATTATGTATCATAAGTAATCTAGAGATGGGTTAAAGTATCTGGGAGTATGTTCCAATGTTGTGTGCAAATGCTACACCATTTTGTATAAAGGACTTGAGCACCCTGTGGATTTGGATATCCAAGGGGTCCTGGAACAAATCCCCCATGGATTCTGAGGGATGACTGTATTTGGCTCACTTCAAAATGCTTAATATAAGAAAGATATTATTGGGACTTCCCTGGTGGTCCAGTGGTTAAGACTCTACGCTCCCAATGCAGGGTGTGTGGGTTCGATCCCTGGTCAGGGAACTAAGGTCCCGGATGCTGCACGGTGCGGCCAAAAAAATGAATAAATAAAACAATTTACTTTAAAAGAAAAAAGATATTACCTAAGTGTCCATCAACAGATTAAGATATAAAGAAGATGTGGTATATATACACAGTGGAATACTACTCAGCCATAAAAAGAATGAAATAATGCCATTTGCAGCAACATGGATGGACCTAGAGATTATCATACTGAGTGGAGTAAGTCAGACAAAGACATCACATGACATCACTTATATGTAGAATGTAAAAAATGATACAAATGGACTTATTTATAAAACAGAAATAGACTCACATAGAAAACAAACTTCCGGTTACCAAAGGGGAAAGGGTGGGAGAGGGATAAGTTAGGAGTTTGGGATTATAATATACACACTACTATATATGGAGTAGATAACCAACAAGGATTTACTGTTTTCAATATCTTGTAATAACTTTTAATGGAAAAGAATCTAAAAAAGAATATATATATATATATATGACAGTCTCTTTGCTGTAAACCTGAAACTGATACAAAATTGTAAATCAGCAATATTTCAATAAAAATTTAAAATATAAAATTTAGTAGAGAATAACAAAATACAATAAAAAATAACGATATTGCTCAAAAAATTAGACTTTTTCTAAAACAAAAACTAGAAATCATTCCTGATTATATGGGTAAAATAAGACATACTTTATTTTTGGCAATGCTGCGTGGCTTGCAGGATTCAGATTGAATGCGTGCCCACTGCAGTAGAAGGGCAGAGTCCTAACCACTGGACTGCCAGGCAATTCCCTTCTTGTTCATGTTGGTCAACCTTTCAATCAGATGTTGTCTGCAGAGGGGTGACTGTCCACCCGTTTATACAGCAGAAGTCTCTCCTGGCAGTCAGGACTGAAGGTGATGAATTGAAAAGTATTGGTTAAAAATAATTTGGGAGACTTCCCTGGTGGTCCAGTGGGTAAGACTCTGTGCCCCCCGACCCCTGGTCTGGGAACTAGATCCCGCATGCATGCTGCAACTGAGTTCGCATGCTACAACTAAGAAGTCCCCATGCTTCAGCTAAGATCCCGAGTGCTACAACTAAGACCTGGCACAGCCTAAATAAATAAATAAATAGAAATAAAAATAAATATTAAAAAAATAATTCTGACACATATATATCTTAAGCATATTATTTTCCCTTAGAAAAGACTCTCTGATTTGTCTGTTGTTTTCTTGTAAGGCCATGTCTCCTTCATGTCTGGGTTGCCTTTCATATAATGCAGAATACTACCTTCTGCCAGATGTTTTATAGCTGCCTCAGCAACTCATTTCTTAAAAAGGAACTTGTGGGCTTCCCGCAGTGGTTAAGAATCTGCCTGCCAATGCAGGGGACACAGGTTCGAGCCCTGGTCCGGGAAGATCCCACATGCTGCGGCGCTACTAAGCCCGTGAGCCACAACTACTGAGCCTCCCTCTGATGAAACATTTTGGATGTGAACTGGGCCCCTGAAATCCCACACTAGTTGGTGGGGCGGTATTGCTGGTGTTAGAAGCACACAGGATTCGAGGGAGACCCGTTCTGAAACCTCAGCTTACCTGGGTTTGCCACCTACATCTACTTTGAGCCGAAGTTGCTGGCTGCTTACTGTGACTCTGCTGCCACACTGGCCCCCAACCCACCCCTCACCACCCCGTCGAGTCCATCAGGCGTTCCTGGCCATTTCCAGCGCTGGCCTGAGGCGCCCCCAGTCTGGACGGGCCTGAAATCAGTGATGTTCTGGGAGGAGAGCAAAGGTGGGTGATTGAGGACCTCTGTTCTGGGCCCCAAAGGGAGGGAGGAGGGCAGAGGACCGGCCCTGGGGGCTCAGATCCAGGTGAGCCTGCAACCCAAGGGTGGGGCTGCACCAGGGGTCCAGAAACCAGCCCCAGCGATGGTTAGTGATGCAAAAGAATGAAGAATCAGTCTCACTGTGTACGAGCCAACTGCACTCAGTATGTGAACAGCTTCAGTTTATTAGTTACTTCCCGTGATGCACATGAAACACATCGAGAGGAAGTAGTGCACATACACCGGTCACAGGACTAACTCCTGTTTAGGTACCCCCGGATATTAAAGTTTGACATTTTATGGAAGAACACTGCTCGCCACTCCTGCAGAGGGCTGGCTGGAAGAGTCAGAGGCAGCAGAGAAAGCAAATGTGCTGGAGAGGCTGGCGTCAAAAGCCCTCTCGTTGTACATTTGTTTGGGTTAATAAATATTAGAAAAGGTAGAGCCATGAAAGCTGCACAGGGTTTTGATGCTACACCAGCTCCGGAACCAGCTCCCCGTGAGAGCAGAGGAGTGCTTTCCCACAGCACAGCCTCTGGCATCAACTGGGAGGAAGCTGAGCACCAGGTGTGCTGGTGTAGTCAGCCGCCTGGGAGAGGATGGATCAGTGACCTTACGGAATTCAGACCAATGAGCTTTCAGAATAACAGATCGATGACCTTGTAGAAAGGTAGATAAGTGTGAGTGACCATCTCAGGCTGGGCTGGAGAGACAGGAAGTTTTCTTTTCTCCTCTTCACACCTAAAGAAGGATGACGGATAGGGAAGACAGGAACTGACTGGGGTTTATTCCAACAGCTTGTGAATTTTAAATGGCTCCCTTTGCCCTCTGGCAGCAAACTTTTAAGACTAAGCCGTGACTCTGGGGACCTCCTCCTGGGTCAAGGCCGCAGGGCCCAGGGTCCTCCCAAAGCCTTGACTGCTCTGGCGGCACTCCTGGTTATGGCAAACGGTTCTAACGTGCTGCCTTCAAGAGGCTCTTCGGTGAGGCCCTGCCTCTTTGGCTGAGCTGGTGAAGGCCGTCCCCTTTCTCTGAAGTAGAATACGGGGTGTCTATCCAGACTCGGCTCCCTTCATTCTTGGGTTGTCGATCCTAAGCTCTCTTCCCCTTCACCTTGTCCTCCATGTGGCCACCATGCTTTTTTTTAAATTGAAGTATAGTTGATTTACAGTGTTAATTCCTACCGTACAGGAGTGATGCGGTTACACATATACGCACCTTTTAAAAAATATCCTTTTCCATTATGGTTTATCATAGGATACTGAATATAGTTCTCTGTGCTATAGAGTAGGACCTTGTTGCTCATCCATTCTGTATATACCAGTTTACATCTGCTAACCCCAAACCCCACTCCACCCCTCCGCCAACCCTCTCCCCCTTGGCAACCACAAGTCTGTTCTCTAGGTACTAGGCTCCTCTTTTTCTTTTAATGCATTTTGCTGAGCATTTAAAAAAAATAAATTTATTTTTGGCTGCATTGGGTCTCCGTTGCTGTGAGCAGGCTTTTCCAGTTGTGGCGAGCGGGGGCTACTCTTCGTGGCGGTGCGCAGGCTTCTCATTGCGGTGGCTTCTCGTTGTGGAGCACGGGCTCTAAGTGTGCGGGCTTCAGTAGTTGTGGCACATGGGCTTAGCTGCTCCGCAGATCTTCCTGGACCAGGGCTAAAACCCGTGTCCCCTGCATTGACAGGCGGATTCTTAACCGCTGCGCCACCAAAGAAGCCCCACTCGGAAACTTCTGTGTCCACCTCTGTCCCCCCACTTAGGCTATGAGCCTCCTGAGTGGAGACCGCACTTTATTTTTTAATTAAAAAATAATCGTTAATGAATTTTGGCTGCATTAGGTCTTCATTGCAGTGTGTGGGCTTCTCATTGTGGTGGCTTCTCTTGTGCAGAGCATTGGCTCTAGGCGTGTGGGCTTCAGTAGCGGCACAGGTTCAGTAGTTGTGGCTCGCAGGCTGTAGAGCGCAGGCTCAGTAGTTGTGTCGCACGGGCTTAGTTGTTCCGCGGCGCGTGGGATCTTCCCGGACCAGGGCTCATACCCATGTCCCCTGCATTGGCAGGCGGATTCTTATCCACTGTGCCACCAGTGAAGTCCCTCAATCATCTAATATAATGAACAACATGATCTGGTCTAAGAACTTCTCTAACAAGAAATAACTGGACAAGCAGAGAATAAAAACAGCAGGCAAATGAGGGCCATCTCACAGACGAATAGTTGTTATAAAACAAATATAGTAAACTATTAATTGTAGAATCTAGGTGGTAGGTGTTAAGAATTATTCACTGTATAGTTAACTTTTCTGCATATTAAAATTTTTCATAATGTCAAAAAAAGACCATCGTACTATCAAAAGAATAAAAAGGCAACCTACGGGGACTTCCCTGGTGGTCCAGGGGTTAGGAGTCTGCCTTCCAATGCAGGTGACACAGGTTCGATTCCTGGTTGGGGAACTAGGATCCCACATGCCACGGGGCAACTAGGCCTGTGGGATCTAGAGCCTGTGTGCCACAACTAGAGAGCCCCGTGTGCCGCAACTACTGAGCCCGCACACCACAACTACAGAGAAGCCCACGCGCTGCAACAAAAGATCCCGTGTGCTGCAAATAAGACCTGATGCAGCCAAACAAATAACTAAAAAAGAAGAAAAAAAGGCAACCTACGGAGTGGGAGAAAATATTTGAAAATCATGTATCTCATAGGGGGTTAATACCCAAAAAATATAAAAATAACTCATATGACTCAGTAGCAAAAAAAAAAAAATCCAATTAAAAATGGACAGAGGGCTTCCCTGGTGGCGCAGTGGTTAAGAATCCGCCTGCCAACGCAGGGGACATGGGTTCGAGCCCTGGTCCGGGAAGATTCCACATGCTGCGGAGCAACTAAGCCCATGCACCACAACTACTGAAGCCTGAGTGCCTAGAGCACGTGCTCCGCAACAAGAGAAGCCACCGCAATAAGAAGCCTGTGCACTGCAGAGAAGAGTAGCACCCCACTCACCGTAACTAGAGAAAGTCTGCACGCAGCAACGAAGACCCAACGCAGCCAAAAATAAGTAAATAAATTTATAAAAAAAAATGGACAGAGGATCTGAATAGACATTTGTTCTAAGACATACAGATGGACAACAGGTACATGGAATGATGCTCAGCATCACTAATCATCAGGGAAATGCAAATCAAAACCACAATGAGGTACTGTCTTGTTTAAAATAGAAAAAGCCGCCTTTTTAAAGCTTTCTTTTAGAGTTAGCTATTAAAGTATTACAGGTGCAATATGATGGCTGGGACATGCTTTAAAAAAAGCCAGTGGGAGGAAGGGGTGTATAGGTGAAGAAGATGGACCAAATGTGGGGGTGAGGCCCCAGAGCACATGGCCCAGTTGTTCTATTTTTTTTCCATCAGAAAACAAAAATACAATCCTGGGAACACAGTAGGAAACAAATAATTACACTACCAAAAGGAAACAGATATTTGAAGCAATTATATAGAAAACTCTAGTAAAAGACCCTATTCTCTGATAGGTTATTTTGCCTTCTTTTCTATTGCTTCTTTGGTTTCTAAAAACTACTAAAACTTCACACATGGATAATCGTAGATCCTTTCAATATAGAAGCTTCTTCAAAATATGTGCCAAGATTCAGTAAAATCCACACTTAGAGACAATCCTATAGGTCAAACAACTGTTTCTTCAAAAATTATAATAATAAAAAAGAAACATACAGATTAAAAAGAAATTTAAGAGCTATCAGTAAAATGTAAGACATAGTGTCTGGATCCTGATTCAAACAAACCAACCGTAAAATTACGAAACAATCAGAAATCTGAATACTGACTGGGTATTTGTTATTATAAAATGTGTTAGCTGTCTTAAGACAATGGTATTGTGGTTATGGTCTAAAAAGTACCCCATCTTTAGAGACACATGCTTAAGTATGTGGACATAAAAATAAATCATGCCTGGAATGGGATTCAAACCAATCAACTGGGATGAGGGTTCAGGTTGGGGATACAAGTAAAACAAAACTGACCACAGGATAACTGCTGAAGTTGCAGGATGAGTACACAGGGGTTCATTATACTATTCTCTTTATTTTTGAAAATTTCCATAATAAAATAAGTTTTTAAAAATGAGAGTTTTGTTTTGATACTGTTGTATTATAAAACATTAAAGAATTTCCATTTTTAATGAAGACTTCCAGACTTCCAGAAAAATATAATTTTCTGATGGACCGTTAACTGATACATTAACTTAAATCTTACAAGTTACTTAGAAACTGACAAACAAAAATAATTTTTAAAATATTGTACAAATTACTGAATGTTACTGTATCAATAAAAGATCACTAAAAGCTGGAATTTTAAGCCAAAAGCAGACAACTTTGATCATCTTAACTTCAATTCTAGGTAAGGGTGTGGGCTCTGGAGTCAGCCAAATCTAGGTTTATATCCTAGTTCTGCCCTTTTCTATCTATGAGATAAATGTTTTCTGGCAAGCCATTTAACTTCTGTGAGCCTCAGGTTCTACATCTTTAAAATGGGGGTAATAAAATTTCTTCATCAATAAAGCGCTTAGCACAGGGCTTGCCACATAGTAAGTGCTCATTAAATAAATCCACTATCCTATTTCATCAATTCTAAATGCATGTTTTCATACTCTAACATCTCTGAAATTGGGATGCATCTCATAATTGATGGCATATTATGGTTTAATTGGCAGTTTTTTCCTTTAGTGGTATGTAAAATAATTGGTGCCTACTACTAACAGGTAGCAGCCAAGATTCAATATAATATGGTATCAATCATGATAGAAGGAGATTCCCAATTTCTGTTTTAAGATTTTTCTGAATATATAACCAATTTGAAATTTAAAAAATTTTGAAGTATGAGCAAAATATTTTCAACACAGCACAAACAGAACGGTTTAGAGACAAATTACTTTTTTAAAAAATGGTTTATCAATTCCATTTTTGTATAAAACACATGGGAGAAACCTAGCCAATCAACACACAACTGTTGCCACATGAAAAGATATTTTTATCAAACTTCGAGTCTAAGAACATACAAATGTTTCTTTTTCATGTCTACAGTAATTGTCTATGCTTTTCCACTTAACTGTTTTAAAAATTCCACATATCCCCATTATTTCTTCTGTCCCAGTTACAGTACAATGACGGGGAGGAAGAAGGTTGGTTAGAACAACTCTCTAAGCAGTTTTCTGCTGTCCCTTCTTTCCAATCAGAGACTTGTGGATGTGAGGGATCACACCTAGAATGAAATGAAAAGAAACAGTATTAGTAGAAAAACTTTAAGCTGGCTGAGAGGCATGTGGGATCTTTAGTTCCCCAAGCAGGGATTGAACCCGTGCCCCCTGGAAGCATGGAGTCTTAACCACTGGACTGCCAGGGAAGTCCCTAAACTGGCTATATCTTACCACTTTAGGGCTTCAACCCCAAAAAGCAATTATATAAAGAATGAGGACCTCCCTGGTGGCACAGTGGTTAAGCATCTGCCTGCCAATGCGGGGGACATGGGTTCAAGCCCTGATCCGGGAAGATCCCACATGCCGCAGAGCAACTAAGCCCGTGTGCCACAACTACTGAGTCTGCACTCTAGAGCCTGCGAGCCACAACTACTGAAGCCTATGTGCCTAGAGCCTGTGCTCTGCAACAAGAGAAGCCACTGCAATGAGAAGCCCGCGCACCGCAACGAAGAGTAGCCCCCACTCGCTGCAACTAGAGAAAGCCCACAAGCAGCAACAAAGACCAAATGCAGCCAAAAGTAATTAATTTAAAAAACAAACAAAAAGGCTT
The DNA here is from genome assembly GCF_003031525.2 of Neophocaena asiaeorientalis asiaeorientalis. Taxonomy (NCBI): domain Eukaryota; kingdom Metazoa; phylum Chordata; class Mammalia; order Artiodactyla; family Phocoenidae; genus Neophocaena; species Neophocaena asiaeorientalis. The sequence goes on from NW_020171804.1 coordinate 581,353, forward strand.
TTAAAAAAGAATGAAATTTACTTAAGTCCCCTTTCACATTCTGATTCTGTTAAAGTATCTATACCAAGGGGTCCCCGTCTCGGGGTCTGGGAAACCCCCTCTAAAACTGCATGTAAAATGGTGTGATTTTATGTGCTTTTTTTAGAGAAGAGTAACCACAGCTTTCAAGAGGTTCTCCAAATGTGATCCAAAAAGTATTAAGAACCAATTTATATCTCACCTTCACTGATCCTGACTCATTCAATTATCTCAGCTCTGATTTTCAAGAGCATATTAAGCAATTTCTCAAGATCATTTTTCAAACAGTTTAAAGGATATGGGAAATATTTTAAACACCAGGTTTTAAGTCTCACATATGAAATTTAGATGAAGAACTTGCTAAGATAAAAATAGCGTTGGATATGGCTACAAAGAGAAGAGATATGTATTCAGATCATAATGAGAAGTCTGGAATTGTCGGACTTAACCCTTTTGGAACTTAAGTCTCTATGCTCTCTAGCTGGTGATGCACATGTATCGGACCATCTATCTGAATTATCTATTAGTTAGGCCAGTTAACCATCTAGGCTGAAGAGGAAAGAATACATACCACCCCCAGCTATGGTAGCCTTGATAAGAGAATCCAACTCTTCATCACCACGGATTGCAAGCTGCAAGTGGCGCGGAGTGATCCGCTTAACTTTGAGATCCTTGGAAGCATTACCTGCCAGCTCCAGCACCTACAAAGCATCCGGTGAGATAGCACATCAAACAAGGGTGAAGTGTTTAAGGATTCAGTTTAGGCCTGCAATTATAGCTAAAAAGATCACTACAGCATCTACACACAAAACACACAAGATACATATATAAACCAACACTAAATTTTTTCCGTAATGCTTTTATAGAACTCTTATTACTTCATTTGGTCCTTTTTTTTTTTTTTTTTTTTTTTTTTTT
>NW_020171804.1:583231-600542 GCF_003031525.2 Neophocaena asiaeorientalis asiaeorientalis
AAAAAAAATGGACAGAGGATCTGAATAGACATTTGTTCTAAGACATACAGATGGACAACAGGTACATGGAATGATGCTCAGCATCACTAATCATCAGGGAAATGCAAATCAAAACCACAATGAGGTACTGTCTTGTTTAAAATAGAAAAAGCCGCCTTTTTAAAGCTTTCTTTTAGAGTTAGCTATTAAAGTATTACAGGTGCAATATGATGGCTGGGACATGCTTTAAAAAAAGCCAGTGGGAGGAAGGGGTGTATAGGTGAAGAAGATGGACCAAATGTGGGGGTGAGGCCCCAGAGCACATGGCCCAGTTGTTCTATTTTTTTTCCATCAGAAAACAAAAATACAATCCTGGGAACACAGTAGGAAACAAATAATTACACTACCAAAAGGAAACAGATATTTGAAGCAATTATATAGAAAACTCTAGTAAAAGACCCTATTCTCTGATAGGTTATTTTGCCTTCTTTTCTATTGCTTCTTTGGTTTCTAAAAACTACTAAAACTTCACACATGGATAATCGTAGATCCTTTCAATATAGAAGCTTCTTCAAAATATGTGCCAAGATTCAGTAAAATCCACACTTAGAGACAATCCTATAGGTCAAACAACTGTTTCTTCAAAAATTATAATAATAAAAAAGAAACATACAGATTAAAAAGAAATTTAAGAGCTATCAGTAAAATGTAAGACATAGTGTCTGGATCCTGATTCAAACAAACCAACCGTAAAATTACGAAACAATCAGAAATCTGAATACTGACTGGGTATTTGTTATTATAAAATGTGTTAGCTGTCTTAAGACAATGGTATTGTGGTTATGGTCTAAAAAGTACCCCATCTTTAGAGACACATGCTTAAGTATGTGGACATAAAAATAAATCATGCCTGGAATGGGATTCAAACCAATCAACTGGGATGAGGGTTCAGGTTGGGGATACAAGTAAAACAAAACTGACCACAGGATAACTGCTGAAGTTGCAGGATGAGTACACAGGGGTTCATTATACTATTCTCTTTATTTTTGAAAATTTCCATAATAAAATAAGTTTTTAAAAATGAGAGTTTTGTTTTGATACTGTTGTATTATAAAACATTAAAGAATTTCCATTTTTAATGAAGACTTCCAGACTTCCAGAAAAATATAATTTTCTGATGGACCGTTAACTGATACATTAACTTAAATCTTACAAGTTACTTAGAAACTGACAAACAAAAATAATTTTTAAAATATTGTACAAATTACTGAATGTTACTGTATCAATAAAAGATCACTAAAAGCTGGAATTTTAAGCCAAAAGCAGACAACTTTGATCATCTTAACTTCAATTCTAGGTAAGGGTGTGGGCTCTGGAGTCAGCCAAATCTAGGTTTATATCCTAGTTCTGCCCTTTTCTATCTATGAGATAAATGTTTTCTGGCAAGCCATTTAACTTCTGTGAGCCTCAGGTTCTACATCTTTAAAATGGGGGTAATAAAATTTCTTCATCAATAAAGCGCTTAGCACAGGGCTTGCCACATAGTAAGTGCTCATTAAATAAATCCACTATCCTATTTCATCAATTCTAAATGCATGTTTTCATACTCTAACATCTCTGAAATTGGGATGCATCTCATAATTGATGGCATATTATGGTTTAATTGGCAGTTTTTTCCTTTAGTGGTATGTAAAATAATTGGTGCCTACTACTAACAGGTAGCAGCCAAGATTCAATATAATATGGTATCAATCATGATAGAAGGAGATTCCCAATTTCTGTTTTAAGATTTTTCTGAATATATAACCAATTTGAAATTTAAAAAATTTTGAAGTATGAGCAAAATATTTTCAACACAGCACAAACAGAACGGTTTAGAGACAAATTACTTTTTTAAAAAATGGTTTATCAATTCCATTTTTGTATAAAACACATGGGAGAAACCTAGCCAATCAACACACAACTGTTGCCACATGAAAAGATATTTTTATCAAACTTCGAGTCTAAGAACATACAAATGTTTCTTTTTCATGTCTACAGTAATTGTCTATGCTTTTCCACTTAACTGTTTTAAAAATTCCACATATCCCCATTATTTCTTCTGTCCCAGTTACAGTACAATGACGGGGAGGAAGAAGGTTGGTTAGAACAACTCTCTAAGCAGTTTTCTGCTGTCCCTTCTTTCCAATCAGAGACTTGTGGATGTGAGGGATCACACCTAGAATGAAATGAAAAGAAACAGTATTAGTAGAAAAACTTTAAGCTGGCTGAGAGGCATGTGGGATCTTTAGTTCCCCAAGCAGGGATTGAACCCGTGCCCCCTGGAAGCATGGAGTCTTAACCACTGGACTGCCAGGGAAGTCCCTAAACTGGCTATATCTTACCACTTTAGGGCTTCAACCCCAAAAAGCAATTATATAAAGAATGAGGACCTCCCTGGTGGCACAGTGGTTAAGCATCTGCCTGCCAATGCGGGGGACATGGGTTCAAGCCCTGATCCGGGAAGATCCCACATGCCGCAGAGCAACTAAGCCCGTGTGCCACAACTACTGAGTCTGCACTCTAGAGCCTGCGAGCCACAACTACTGAAGCCTATGTGCCTAGAGCCTGTGCTCTGCAACAAGAGAAGCCACTGCAATGAGAAGCCCGCGCACCGCAACGAAGAGTAGCCCCCACTCGCTGCAACTAGAGAAAGCCCACAAGCAGCAACAAAGACCAAATGCAGCCAAAAGTAATTAATTTAAAAAACAAACAAAAAGGCTTTTAAAAAAGAATGAAATTTACTTAAGTCCCCTTTCACATTCTGATTCTGTTAAAGTATCTATACCAAGGGGTCCCCGTCTCGGGGTCTGGGAAACCCCCTCTAAAACTGCATGTAAAATGGTGTGATTTTATGTGCTTTTTTTAGAGAAGAGTAACCACAGCTTTCAAGAGGTTCTCCAAATGTGATCCAAAAAGTATTAAGAACCAATTTATATCTCACCTTCACTGATCCTGACTCATTCAATTATCTCAGCTCTGATTTTCAAGAGCATATTAAGCAATTTCTCAAGATCATTTTTCAAACAGTTTAAAGGATATGGGAAATATTTTAAACACCAGGTTTTAAGTCTCACATATGAAATTTAGATGAAGAACTTGCTAAGATAAAAATAGCGTTGGATATGGCTACAAAGAGAAGAGATATGTATTCAGATCATAATGAGAAGTCTGGAATTGTCGGACTTAACCCTTTTGGAACTTAAGTCTCTATGCTCTCTAGCTGGTGATGCACATGTATCGGACCATCTATCTGAATTATCTATTAGTTAGGCCAGTTAACCATCTAGGCTGAAGAGGAAAGAATACATACCACCCCCAGCTATGGTAGCCTTGATAAGAGAATCCAACTCTTCATCACCACGGATTGCAAGCTGCAAGTGGCGCGGAGTGATCCGCTTAACTTTGAGATCCTTGGAAGCATTACCTGCCAGCTCCAGCACCTACAAAGCATCCGGTGAGATAGCACATCAAACAAGGGTGAAGTGTTTAAGGATTCAGTTTAGGCCTGCAATTATAGCTAAAAAGATCACTACAGCATCTACACACAAAACACACAAGATACATATATAAACCAACACTAAATTTTTTCCGTAATGCTTTTATAGAACTCTTATTACTTCATTTGGTCCTTTTTTTTTTTTTTTTTTTTTTTTTTTTTTGTACGGACGCGCAGGCCTGATCAGCGGCCGTGGCTCACGGTCCTAGCCGCTCCGCGGCATGTGGGATCTTCCCGGACCGGGGCATGAACCCGTGTCCCCTGCATTGGCAGGCGGACTCTCAACCACTGCGCCACCAGGGAAGCCCCATTTGGTCCTTTTATATTCATTCTCTGCAAGAGAACTAGAACCTTGAGCAAAAATCTACTTCTATAGAAAGAAAAAAGACAAGAGATAATATCCCTTAGCCAAGAATCTATTCAATAAATGTGAACATCTAGAAATATATTTTAATATACCCATGTAGTCTATTTTTTCATGGCCCTTAACAGCTGAAATTTATTGCTTAGCACTTGTAGAAAAATTTTTAAATATAATTTAAAAGAATTTCTTATTCAGAGTTTTTAACATCACTGGGCCCTATAATCTGTAGGCAATTAGCTAGAAGCCCTTTATTCTATAAGGGCAATTTTCAACTAGAGAAATTTCAAAGTCCCAGTTGGCCATAAAATTGCATTTTTCTTTTCTTTTTTGCCTCCACAGACTGTACTGGCATTATAAAACCTTTGATGGAAGTAACACAAAAATAACTCCACAGAACCTCCTCACTTAAACAGAGTGGTGGGAAGCCTCGGTGTACATCCGAAGCAATCAGCGTGCTTTAAAAACCACCAGTACTCTCTACTCCATTCTCCCTTGCAACCTTCACTGGTCTGGGGTGAGGCCTGGCACCAGTATCTTTTGAAAGCTTCATAAGTGATCCTAGTGTGAAGCCAACATTGAAAAGTGATTACCCCGAACTTAGATTTCAGTATTTTCTTTACCTCTATTATTGACTAAAACCCCAAAATTAAATATTTGGAAAATACACATTGACTGCATATGTATGTATGTATGTATATGATTATTGTTTAATCTTAAACTAAAAAATCATAAAGTTCCTAAGAATATAGATAATAGGAGTTTAGATGGGACTTGAAAATCTGAACCAGAAGCCTATGCCTCTACATGAGTGCACAAAATGCATACCTTTCTGAAAAGTCTGCAGGTAAACAAATAAAAACTGGTATAAGAGTGATAAAGCAGAAAGGCTCTTAACTAGTACCAATACAAAAACATTACCAACTCAAAATCCCTGCTTGTGACATAGTGAAGTTGAAACTATCAATGTTAAATCTCCAATAGGAAAATAAATGACTTGGTAAGGTTAATGAAATGACAGCAGTGATAATTAACACACAGGTTAAAGCTAAATCTTTCAACCTAGCTCCCAACCACATCTTTCTCAAGTAGGAAGCTTCCCCATTTCTATTAGGTTGGCTATCTCTATCAGTTGACTTGCTTGTTACTCAACTTACTTCCCTTGCTTGGAATGTAGTTGAAGGAGTTTCATGGCTTCCCTTTTGTTTTCCTTAGGAGGGATTAGAATGGAGGAAGTGGTAGTCCATGACCTAAGAATTAAGAACTCTTAAAAAAAAAAAAAAAAAAGAACTCTTGCCCAATTAACTTATCTTCCTGAAAAGTCAAACTGAGTAAGATACAGCATTTTATGCATACAACCGTGCACAGAATCAGAAGGTTGCTTAGGTCTTTTACCAAATTTTGTTATCATAATATAGTTGTGATATTTAAAAAATATGTATCATCACACTGCCAAGACTTCACCCCACCTCAAATCTTTATTAACTAAGAGTTATGCTGGGGCTTCCCTGGTGGCGCAGTGATTGAGAGTCTGCCTGCCGATGCAGGGGACACGGGTTCATGCCCCGGTCCGGGAAGATCCCACATGCTGCGGAGCGGCTGGGCCCGTGAGCCATGGCCGCTGAGCCTGCACGTCCGGAGCCTGTGCTCCGCAACGGGAGAGGCCACAACAGTGAGAGGCCCGTGTACTGCAAAAAAAATAAATAAAAATTAAAAAAAGAGTTATGCTGTAAAAAAAAAAAGTTATGCTGTAACTTCACAAATATCACCTATCGATCATATACATATTTCAGAGTTCATTTAATTAGTAGTATGGTATTTAAATTATTTTACACTTGTCACGTCACTTAAAAATATGGATTATTGACCCTTACTTAACTTTAAAAAAGAGCACACCAAAGTTCTATTTGACACTGGTACTAGGTAATAGGCTGATAAGATACATCTAAAGCCGCTATTAAAAGAAACTAACAAGAGTTTGTCTTTTTTATTTCAAACCAATATTCCATGGGTTTTAGCCATTTATGTCCAAGACACCTCTAGGATTCCCATGTACAACATTTCCCCCACTAACCTCAGCAGTGAGGTACTCCAGAATCGCGGCACTGTACACTGCAGCAGTGGCACCGACCCTTCCGTGACTTGTGGTGCGAGTCTTCAAATGTCTGTGGATGCGGCCCACAGGAAACTGAAAGAGACCATCCAAATGGGAAGCACTGAAGTCTTATCACACTACTGAATGTAATCAAAGGCTGAATAATATGAGTAAAGCATGAACTAAAAACCAACACCATTCTCCCATTGTGACCCTTTCTTTCTACTTTCTGAGAACAGGCACTTTCTCACCTCCAAAGTCCCCTAATCCCACTTGTCTGTGCCTTTGACTAACCCCACTCCCAACTGTCTTAAGGACCTTCCTTACGCTGTTACTGCTCCATCATTCAACAGCTCCAATTGCTTCCTTTTCGCTGGCTCCTTTCCTTCTGCACACTTCACTTAAAATGTCTCCACGTGTCTACAGCAACTGCCTCCAGTTACAGTCTAGACATCTCCTTTCCAAAGGCAAGATTTAAAAGCAAACCCTGAAACCCCTTTCTTGTCACCCATTTTCTCCCAATCCAACCCTGGCTTCTGTTAAACACCATTCTGAAAGACGAGCAGTAACATTTTAACTACCAAAATCTACTTGCCAGCAAAATCTACTTCCAGATTGCATCCTTAAAGAGAAAAGGCATGATTGTTTTGTTTACATCCTTCCCTAATTCTAAGCTCCCCAAGACCAGGATCCATGTCTTACTCCCTTCTGCATCCTCAGTAACCGCATGTTATGTCGTCTGACACAGAGGACCTCAAAAACCATTTCTTCTCGGCTTCCCTGGTGGCGCAGTGGTTAAGAATCCGCCTGCCAATGCAGGGGACATGGGTTCGAGCCCCAGTCCTGGAAGATCCCACATACCGCGGAGCGGCTAGGCCCGTGCACCACAACTACTGAGCTTGCGCGTCTGGAGCCTGTGCTCCGCAACGGGAGAGGCCGCGACAGTGAGAGGCCCGCGCACTGCGATGAAGAGTGGCCCCCGCTCTCCGCAACTGGAGAAAGCCCTCGCACAGAAACGAAGACCCAACACAGCCAAAAATAAATAAATAAATTTATTTAAAAACAAAAAAACAAAACCATTTCTTCTTAGGCTGAAGCAATTACATAGTTCTAATACTAACTCTGACTACTCCTCAGTCTTTTCATTCTTTGACTCAAATACCATATCAAATATGGTACGGGGTCCACCAATGCCTTTTTGATCCTTTCTCATGCTCGACTTAGGAAACATCCACAGCACAAGCTGCCAATTTTACGTAAGTGACCTTAAATTTCTAATTCTTTTGATCACCTCTCTTGGAAAGCTAGACTCAAATCTACAACTTTTGGACATTTTCATATGGATGTTTTGGTGGAACTTCAAAACGACTGCAGTTAAATTTATTATTTCATAACTTGCCCCTACTACAAACTCTTCTGCTCCTTAGGGTCTAAGCCTTAGAGAAACTTCTCTTTGACCGTCCTCTCAATCCCATACCCCTCCTCCCATTTTTGGGGAGCATACACAAGCCTTCTATTCTTTTCCATCCTACTCAAGTTCAAGTATGTTATTACCTTATTCCTAAACCACTGCAATAGTCTGTATCTGTCTTCCATCTCCCACTTCAAGGTAAGGACACTTCAAATAAATTCTAATTGAGATTTGCATGATGTTCTAAAATACAGAACGTACCCACCAAGTACAAGTTCTCGCCCCCCCTTCCTTCAGTACCATCCAGATCATGTCATCCTCTTCCTCAAAAACTTTCAATGGCTCACTACTGTCAAGAAGATAAAAATCCTAACCTTATAGTCTGGACTTCAAACTTTCCTGTTTAAAAAGTATCTCTTACATGTAGGGAATAATTCTTACTCATCCAGAAAATTCTGAGTTTGTGGATTAAAGCTGCAACAATTTAAATATACGAAATTTGAAACCATTTAGGGCTTTGAGTATATCACTGAGTCTACACTTGAAGGTATTGGGGAAAGATTCACAGGACTAGTGGACAGTTCATTATTCTCTCATCCTGAAAGCCGATGTACCATGACAAACACTCTTTAAAATAAAAGCCACAGCATACTCACTTCAATCTGATACAATTTATAAAAGAACTAGGAACATAATTACAATCTAGAAATAATAGATTTTAAGAGAGCAAAATCACCAAATTCATTTAAGATCTTTTCATAACTTGTCCTTGTTTAGAAGAAGAGAATACAAATTATATACAAGGGAGTTGCAGGACTTCCGTGGTGGTCCAGTGGCTAAGGCTCTGCACTCTCAGTGCAGGGGGCCCGGGTTCAATCCTTTGTCAGGGAACTGGATCCCACATGCCGCAACGAAGAGTTTGCATACCACAACTAAAAAAGATCCCGTGTGCCGCAACTAAGACCTGGCGCAGCCAAACAAACAAATAAATAAATAAGGCAGTTGCTTTGTGGTTTATATTTTGACCAATTAATCTCATTATCAAAGGCCAGTAGTACAAGTACACTTTTGTAATTAAAGAAACACCTATGAGTCATGAATTATAACAGTAAAGAAAATAATGAATTACAACAGCATGGATGTTACCTGTAACCCAGCTCTCTGTGAGCGAGACACTGCCTTAGCCTTGGCCTTCCCACTGTCCTTTCCAGCTTTGCCTCCAGCCTAGGTGGAAAAAATTCCAGATGAAGAATCGAAAATGCTATTTCAAAACTATTTAGGACTACAAATAAACTTACCTACAAAACAGAAGTACAGTTACAGATGTAGAAAATAAACTTATGGTCCCAGGGGGTAAGGCCGGGGGGAGGGATAAATTGGAGGATTGGGATTGACATATACACACTATTATATATAAAACAGAGAACTAATAAGGACCTACTGTATAGCACAGGGAACTCTACTCAATACTCTGTAATGGCCTATATGGGAAAACAATCTAAAAAAGAGTGGATATATGTATATGTATAGCAGATTCACTTTGCTGTACACCTGAAACTAACACAACACTGTAAATCAACTATACCCCAATAAAAATTAAAAAAAAAATTAAACTTAGGAAATAAAATTTCTTCTAGTTTTACTTTAGGTAGTTAAAAAAATCTAGGTGATCTTCAATTTTAAATATACATGTGTTACATCTCCATTTATTTTATTTTTTAATAATTTTATTTGTCCCACAACTGATGATGTTCATTTTTTTCTTTGGCTGCACCTTGCGGCATGTGGAACTTCCTCGACCAGGGATTGAACCTGCACCCTCTGCAGTGGAAGCGGAGAGTCTTAACCACTGGACCATCAGGGAAGTCCACCATTTATTAATTTATATAGAAACAAGGTCAAACCTTAAATACTTTTTAAAAATGAGATTTCTAAAAATTTGAACATATTTTTCAAATTTCAGACTGAAGAATCTTCATCAAGTCAATATAACTCTCATGCTAGAAGTATTTCATAATAAAATAATTTAAAAAAATGTCAGTGTGTATCATTTCCACAGAAATATTCAGAACTTAGCTCTATGGGGAGAAAAAAAAGCATCTTAAAAAAAATTAAACAGAGAATTACTCTATGATCTAGCAATTACACTTCTAGGCACATACCTAAGGAATTGGGAACAGGGACTCAAACAGATATTTTCTATACTATTTGCTATTTTGTTTATATCAGTATTATAAACAATAGCTAAAAAGCAGAAACAACCTAAATGTCTACCATGGAAAAATGAATAAACAAAATCGTGGTATATACACACAATAGAATAGTATTCAGCTGTAAAAAGGAAGGAAATTCTGATACATGCTACAGCATGGGTAAACCTTGAAGACATTATGCTAAGTGAAATAAGCAAAAGGACAAATATGTATGATTCCACTTACATGAGGTACCTAGTCAAAATCATAGGAACAAAAAGCAGAATGGTGGTCACCAGAGGCTGGGGAAAGGGGCAGAATGGAGAGTTACTATTTAATGGGTACAGAGTTTCAATTTGGGAAGATAAAAAAGTTCTGGAGATGACTGGCAGTACACTTAAAAATGGCAAAAGGGTCAACTGTTACGTGTATTTTACAAAAAAAAAAAAGGGACATATAAACTTATTCTTAAGGGGTTAAACAAATACTACTTTCAACTGATAAAGAAATATTTCTCAAATAACATGAATGGTCACAAACAGGACACAGTATATAAATGCAATGGGGTATTATGCAGCCCTTTCAACAAATGAGTTACAGATATGTGCTGATAAGGAACAACTCACAAAACATATTTGTGTAAAAGGCAAGGTACATGCAAGTGCAGTGAGCTTTTGTTTACATAAAGTGGAGTACTGTAGACTGTGTGTACATATACATTTCTAGAAGGTCACACAATACATCAGAAAAGTTATCTGCCTCTAGGGATGGAATACTAAGGATCTGACTTGAGAGGGAAACCAATATTCTCTTTTGGGCTGTTTGATTTTACTACTTAAATCTATTATTTCTTCTCTGTTAAAAGAAAAATTAGTTAAATAAATCAGTTTACATGATTGGCTAGTTGTTTGAGGATGTTTTTGAAGCAGAGGTTAAGCTTTGAAATAGCATATTCCCTTTGTCCCTTTGTAATGGTTTCCTTAAAATACTTTTTTTTTTTTTTTTTGCGGTACGCGGGCCTCTCACCGTTGCGGCCTCTCCCGCTGCGGAGCACAGGCTCAGGAGGCACAGGCTCAGCGGCCATGGCCCACGGGCCCAGCCGCTCCCCGGCATGCGGGATCCTCCCGGACCGGGGCACGAACCCGCGTCCCCTGCATCGGCAGGCGGACCCCCAACCACTGCGCCACCAGGGAAGCCCTAAAATACTTTTTAGGCTAAAAATCCCCCCCCATGTTTATCTCCCAAAACCATATGGGGGAGTAGCCATATATTCTCACTTCTTCTTCAAATAAATCTTTTCAGCTCTATTTGCCCTGCTGTAAATACATTAAAAAAACCTCTCAGTTGGTGCATGAGTCTAAAACTATAATCACTGTCTATGACAATTATGAAATTAGTAGTTATCCATTAAAAACTACCAACTGCAGGGCTTCCCTGGTGGTGCAGTGGTTGAGAGTCCGCCTGTCGATGCAGGGGACACGGGTTCGTGCCCTGGTCCGGGAAGATCCCACATGCCGCGGAGTGGCTGGGCCCGTGAGCCATGGCCGCTGAGCCTGCGCGTCCGGAGCCTGTGCTCCGCAACGGGAGAGGCCACAGCAGTGAGAGGCCGGCGTACCGCAAAAAAACCCAAAAAACAAAAAACAAAAACAACAAACAAAAAAAAACTACCAACTGCAAAACTTCCCAGGCTTCCCAATTTACTGCTCTTAAGCAATTTTATCACTTCAAATCCATCATACTTGCTATTTAACCTATTTGCTTTTTAAGGAAGTAGACATGAAATCAGTTTTTTTTTTTAAATCTCAGTGTTAGGACTTCCCTGGTGGTGCAGTGATTAAGAATCCGCCTGCCAATGCAGGGGACACAGGTTTGAGCCCTAGTCCGGGAAGATCCCACATACCACGGAACAACTAAGCCCGTGTGCCACAACTACTGAGCCCACATGCCACAACTACTGAAGCCCGCGTGCCTAGAGCCCGAGCACCGCAACAGAGTAGCCCCCGCTCGCCGTAACTAGAGAATGCCTGCGCACAGCAACGAAGACCCAACGCAGCCAAAAAATAAATAAATTAAAAAAAAATTTTTTTTTTTTAAATCTCTAAGCTAAATGACTATTTCCGTGGTTTCCGGATACATTTCTCATACTTAACAAAAACAAAGTCTTATGGAATCAAACTTGTGCGAATATAAAATTGTACAGTAAATAATTTCTTTTCACAACCCCCTCAAACTCTGTATATACACCCTCCAACTTCACACATTCATTTTAATATGTCTGATGACTGATTGAGAAACAACATACAAGCACCATAAAATTTTTGATTCTAAGAGCTGTGTTAGTATTAACCTGGGTTAAGAATCTCGGTAGAAAATACGCCTATGGAGCCAGCTGGAGTGTATTTCATTCAGGAAAAGTTGAAAACTGGATGCCAAGAAACTTGCATACTAGTTCAACAGATACATGCTCACGTCCCCTCAAGTTTAGAATTCTCAAAACAAGAATGACAACTCCACGCCTCCTGTATTTTTAGCTTATGCGATCGTGCATGTATTTTTAGCTGCTGGTAAAAGGGACAGCCAATATGTGGCAGGTCGCTAGAAATTAAATGAGTGACCCCTTCGAAACCAGCAAGGACCAGGAGAATCATCCGCTTGAGGAAATCAGTTTACAGACAGATCTAATCTGTGCCTGAGTCGGCCGGCGGAAGCGCTTCCGTTAACTGCACAACTACAAGTCAGAAACGGGGTGCGACCATCCATAAGGTCGAAGCCAGGTCTAAGACGCCATAACGTCACAATAACCATAATTTCTGTTCGTGGTTCAGCCCCGGGCAGGGCTGTCTCCGTAGGGCGCTCGGGCGGACACTGCTCGTCGCCTCGGCGTCGCTGCTTCGCTCCCGCGCGGGGCACGGCCACCCTCCAGCGCCTTTCCCTGCCAACTTCACAAGGGGCCAAGTTCCCTCCACTCGCGTTTCTAAAAACCGCACTTTTTTTTTTTTTTACCGACGCACAATTCAGGAGTCAAAGTCGGTGGCAGGGGCAGCGGAGGTGCTGCAGAGCAGCCAGGGTTGTCCCGCTCAGGGCCACCCGGCCTCGGCCCGCACACCTCAGTTCGGGCCGGCGCCGCGGCGGGCGAGGCCGGGACCGCGGGGAACCCCACCGCCTGACGCCAGCCCAGCCGTCGTAGTCGCCTGACGCCCGCCCAGCCGTCGTAGTCGCCTGACGCCCGCCCGCCTGACGCCTCAACAGGTAGCGGCGCCGCCCGGCCATCGCCACCCACCCGGCCGCCCCGCAGACTTCACCATGGTCTCGGCCGCTCCCGCCCTCGGTCCCGCCGAGCCACCGCCGCCACCGCTCGCGCAGCACCGACCGCCGCCGCCGCCACCGCCGCCGCCGGAGCCCGGACAATAACCGGGGCCCGCCTCGCACCACCCCGGCCAATGCCCGCTCGCCTTGCTCGTTTGAACCCCGGCGACCGCCCAATTGCGCGCCTCCTTCTAACCAAACCCCGCCCCCAGCACCTCCTCCCTAACGGCTGTTTGTTTTTGCACACGGCACGCGGAGGCGGAGCCTCCGACCCCAACACAGACGCGCCTGTGCGCGACCGGGGGCGGAGCCAAACGCCACTCTCCGCCTTTCTCCAAGGCCCGAGCGTGACGAACGGAGACACTGACCAATGAGAGCGGAGAGCTGGCGGAAGTCAGCCAGTAAGAACATCGCCCGCGAGCAAGGAAGGCAGGCCTGCGGGAACGACAGCGGGATTAGCCAATAGGTGGAAATATTGGTGGTGGCTTTGGCTTTCCCGCCCTTTCTCAGCATCGGCTCTGGGGTTTCTGAGACCTGTTTGGGAAGGAGAGGGTTGCTGTCGTTGATTCTGCTGGCTGCTTTTCACAGATTCCGAGGGTTTCTCCGTGCTAATGGGAACTCCCTCCGCGGCGGGCACAGTTTCCAGGCCTGGCAGCCCTTCTCCTCAGCGCCTTCCAGCTGGCGTTAGGTTAGCCGCCCAACCTAAAGGAAAGAAAGTCGGAAATGGGGTCGGCGTCCCCGCTCCCGCTGCGAAGTTGAGGGACGGGCGCGAAGGAGGGCTTGTCTGCCCATGGCCGCTCCCCCCGGCTGCCCTCCCCCCTCCCCAGGCGGCGTGCGGGCCCGGTTGTCCCCGGGACGGCACGCCCGCGGTCGCCGGGGCCCAGGCCCGGGCTCGGGGCCAGTTCTCACCCGCTGCGGTTTGAAACCTTTGCTTCTTTTCGCAGTTGTCTGCACTGACCGCGCCGGGCAGCGTTGCAGGTTCGCGGAGCCGTCCGTCCCCGCGGAGATTTGGTTCTGGCGGGATTTCCCCAGGCGGGCATTTCAGAAGTATCACCAGGTGGGCAGATGCTGTCCCAAAGTGAGATTTCTCTTTCGTCTGACACGGGGGACCCTGAGTCTTTAAGGAAATGTAACTTGAGTTCGAGGAGAGGAAGGGGCTGAGCTTCTAAGTAAGAGTTTGGAAAAATGCGAGTGAAGGTGTAGACGAGCGTGAAGAAGGAGGGGCCTGTCAAGGTGGAGGTAGAGAGCAGTGTGCCCAGATGAATGGAAAACCTGACAAGTAGGTGGAAGAGTTAGGAGTTAATTCAGTAATCAGTAACCATTGTTAATTGCTGCCCCTCCTTTCCTGTTTCTGGCCTGAGTGACTGGCATTACACGTCTGCCAAGGCATCCACCTGTGAGTTCACCGTCAAACAGTCACCGAGTGATTTGTTGGCACTGTTTGGAGGCGCTGTGCTGGGTATTGGGGATTCAGGGGTTGGCAAAATAGACCTGTCCCTGCCCTAACGGTCCTTGACAGCAGGGGTCAGATGTTACAGAAGTAAACAGGCAAATGTGTGAATTACAAGAAATGCAAGTGCGTGGAAGGGAAGAAACAGTGCTTTGAGAGAAGCAGAGTAAATGGAATTTAGAAAGGGTGTAATTTAGCAGTGTTCCACGAAGAAAGAGCAAGTATAAAGGCTCTTGAAGTGAGAAAGACTTGTCCCTTGTGAAGGGACTTAAAGTAGGCTAGTTTGGCTGCTGTAATTCTGACCAGATCCCTCTACTTCCTGAATATCAAATCTGGCTTTTTTTATTTGCTGTGTGTATTGCCACTGATTCAGTTCAGCCTTTGTCATTTTTCTCCTGGATCAGTGCAAACACCTGTTAACTAATGTCCTATTCTCTTCCTCCTTCATTGCACCCTCCACTCTTTCTAAAATACAAATCTTACTATATTTTCCTTTAACCTCACTGACTTGAGAACAAAATTCAAACCCTTAGCATGGTATAGAAAGCCCTACCTTTTTCTGGCCCCTGCTTATCTTATGTTTTGTTGCTTCTCCCTACCACCCCTGAAACTCCATCTTGCCTTTGCACATGCCTTTGCTTGAAACAGTCCTCAGTCTCAGCTTCTCCCTGGCTAACTTTTAATTATCTTTCAAGGGCCACCCCAGACATCACTTTCTTCAGTATGTCTTCCTTGACACCCCTGATTTGGATTAAGTGCCCTGTATGACCCAGTGTATTCTACTGTCATCAGTCCTTGTCATGCTGAACTGTGTTGGTCTCCCTTGGCGCACGGAACTCTTTTTTTAGGTTGTCATTGTTTGCTTGGTACAGTACCTAGTACCATGAAAATGTCACTTGGCTAATGAAAAGAAAGAATAGGAACTCATGTTTAGGCCACTTAGATAGGCAGTGTGGTCTGTGGAAAGACTTGAGTTTGAATCCAGACTCCTTTACTTACTAGGTGTGTGATCTGGGTGAGGGATTTAATATTATCTATTTTGTCATTTGTAAAACTGAAAATAGCAATACCTATTTTACAGGTTGTGACCGAGCACTAATTCAATAATGTATGAGAAAGTATTTACCACTGTACCTAGCGTGTAATAAATACCCAATAAATGTTAACTTCTTTCCTTAACAGGAAATTCATTTTCTCACTTGCCACTCTCTACCCCTTAGCCTTCGTGTCATTGATTCAAATTTTGATGAAAATGGAGTCAGACTGACAGAAACTGGTTCTCATCACAGACAATAGTAATCCCTTTAGTGATTTATACATCTTGTTTAGAGATGAATGAAATATATTGAGGCCCACAGACTGAAGGAAAATGGATGGAAGATTTCTGGCATCTGTAAACAGAAAAACTGCCTATTAACTGTTTTATAAAGCAAGTGTGTTAGGGAATAAAGTCTAATTTACAGTGAACTAGGGTTGCAAAGAAGGCAGCTCATAAGGAGCACATCTAACCAGAGAATCTTAGGTACTAGCATCTATAAATTATAAATACTAAACATTAACAAATGATTCAGCTTTGCTGGATTCAACCCAGTAAGATACAGTGGAATGGTTCTCGTAGTGTGGTCCCTAGGCAGCAGCAGCAGCACCACCTAGAACTTGTTAGAAATGCAGATCCTGACCCCCAACCACACCTACTGAATCAGAAAGTGGGGTGGGGCTCATCAAGCCCTGCAGGGGATTCTGGTGCACACTAGAATGTGAGAACCACCAGTACAGTACATGTAACATACATAGTATATAGTTTAGTATAAGCTATGGTACAGAGTTCCAATGCCCTTTTCAAAACGGAGGCACTTATTCCTTCAGCTCCTGAGAGTGTTGGCCGATCATTGCCCGGTAGTCTCTTCCCAGGAATTATACTCAGCCAGAAGGAGCTGCATCACCCAAGGTTAACCCCTTTTCAGCGGGCAGCCTACTTCCAACGACTGGTGGAAGTGGGGTAACTGCACAGCTGCTTTGCCTTAATTTGGGACAACTCTGAAGGGCCGTTCCAGCTCCAGAATTTTCTGTGTGATTAACACCAGTGCTTGAACTGTATGGCAGTTCAACTTCTCCCTCTACTTAATCCTGCTTCCTTCATTTTCTTATAGTAATGTTGCCAAGAGTATTACTGTGGAATCACAGTAAACTTCTTGAAGGCAGTTAGAGTCTGCTGGGAAGCCTGATCTAAGACGATGGCTTTTCTCTGCAAAAATTTAGTCACTTTTTGATAGGGCAGTATATTCACATGTACAAAAATTTAAAGGTACAAAGGCTGAACAGTGAAAAGACCTTCTCCAGTTATCCATTTTACCTATGCATAGGCAGCCAGTGTTGTCAGTATAGTAGAAGTATTTTAGCCTTTAGAGAGGAGAGCCTTAATGATTACATAGTTTTTGCGGTGCACGGGCCTCTCACTGTTGTGGCCTCTCCCGTTGCGGAGCGCAGGCTCTGGACGCGCAGGCTCAGCAGCCATGGGGTCACGGGCCCAGCCGCTCCGCGGCATGTGGGATCTTCCCGGACCGGGGCACGAACCCGCGTCCCCAGCATCGGCAGGCAGACTCTCAACCACTGCGCCACCAGGGAAGCCCTAATTCCAGGAGTTTTTAATCCCTGTGTTCAGTTTTAAATTTCCCTTTAACACTGCAGTACTCCCCCTAAATATTATAAAGCCTTTAAGAGACAGAAATTTTCTGCTAGTCAGTCTAGTAAAGGACAGTCAAATTCTTTTTATTTTTTAAAACATCCCTGCTCTCCCCTGGTGGTCCAGTGGGTAAGACTCCGAGCTCCCATTGCAGGGAGCCCAGGTTCAATCCCTGGTTGGGGAACTAGATCCCACATGCATGCTGCAACTAAGAGTCCGCACGCCGCAACTAAGAAAGACCACAAAAAAAAAAAAAAAAAAAAAAAAAAAAAAAAAAAAAAAAAGAATAAAATCCA
>NW_020171804.1:600623-610761 GCF_003031525.2 Neophocaena asiaeorientalis asiaeorientalis
CAAAAAAAAACAAAAAGCCTGAAAAAAAAAAAAAAAAAAAAAAAAAAAGAAAGTCCGCATGCTGCAGCGAAGATCCATTGTGCCTCAACTAAGACCCGGTGCCGCCAAAAATAAATAAATAAATATTAAAAAGAAAAAAATCTCTGGAGGTTTATGCCAGATCCCAGCGGCTGGGCAGCTATTTCCATGAGCCAGAACCTGCCAGGTTCTAATGAGGTCAATCAGGATGCAGTATCCGCCTACTTACTACATTCAGCTTTGTGATTCTGAGGCTGGGACTCTGCAAACATTTCTGCTTTGCCTTCTGCTTCCCTGCTAGGCTTTGCCAGTAGGGAGCACTAGAGGGAAACTCCAAGAGTGGAGGAGGGAGAAGGGACTTTTTCCTTTCTGTGTGCTTTCTGTTCCTCCGAGCATCATCACCCAGCCAATGCTTCTTTACTCTGGCAGCAGCAGTTCCTTTGGTAGGAGCAGCTAAATCAGCTTTTCTAACATTTGTGAAACCAGCCTCATTGCTCCCTCCCCCTTGACGAGCAACCAGCCAGCTCCTTCCTTAGAGGTTTGAGTTCTTCCTAGCTTCACAGGGCCCTTCCTCTAGGTTTCTAAGGTTTTCCCTTTGTTTCTTCAAGGTAACTGCTATTTGTTAACCTCTATGACACCTTAGAGTTCTCTTTTCACCCTTTAACAGTTAACTTTGTATTCAGTTACCAATACTTTGTTAGTTCTCTCTGTTCAAATAACTGGTGTTTTCTGCAACCTGAATGGACCTTGACTGATAAGCCTATGATATATATATTTCCAGTTTTTTATTATGGAAAGTTTTAAACATATACAAAGTAAAAATAGTAAAATGAACCTGATGTTCCCTTCACACAACTGTAATGATCATCAACTCATGGCCACTTTTGTTTTATTTTACATTCATATATACATCTGCCTCTCCCCTCACTGGATTATGTTGAAGCAAATCCAAAGTAAAGGAAAGGGGCAGCAAATATTTTTACAGGAAAATAGTTTCCTTACAAAAACCTTGGGTCATCTTGAATTTGTGCAATGTGCATGCATTGCTTACCTAAACAAGACAAAAAAGAAGAGCAAACAAAAAGCAAGCAGAATGAAGAAAAAAAGATTAGAGAGAAAAATAAATGAAATAGAGAAGAAAAACAATAGGAAAAAAATTAATGAAATCAAAAGTTGGTTCTTTGTAAAGTTCAACAAAATTGACAAATCTTTAGACTGAACAAGAAAAAAAGAAGATTCAAATTACTAAGAAGTTAAAGGGGAAATCACTACTGACCTTACAGAAATAAAAAGGACTATCAGGGAGTACTTTTGAACAATTGTGTGCCAGCAAATTAAATAACCTAGATGAAATGGGCAAATTCCTAGAAAGATATAATAAACTACCGAAACTGACTCAAGAAAAAAATAGAAAATCTGATAGACCTATGACAAGTAAATTGAATTAGTGACTTAAAATCTTCCTACAAAGAAAAGCCCAGTCTTCACTGTTGAATTCTATCAGATATTTAAAAAAGAATTAATACCAATCCATCACAAACTCTTCCAAAAAATAGAAGGGTACATTTCCCCTTTCATTATATAATGCCAGTGTTACTCTAATACCAAAATGAGATAAAGATACAACAACAAAAAACCCCACTGGCCAATATCCTTTTAATCCAATCAATATGCCATATTAATAGAATAACGGGCAAAGACCACATGATCCTCTCAATGGAGGCAGGAAAAGCATATAACAAAATGCAACACTCTTCATCAAAAAAACATTCAACAGCTAGGATTAGAAGGGAACTTCTTTAACCTGATATATGTCAGCTGAAAAACCCACAGCTAATATCATACTTAACAGTAAAAGAATACTCACTCCTGAGTTCTGGAACAACATGAGGATGTCTACTCTTGCCACTTTTATTTAACATTGTACTGGAGCTTCTAGTAAGGGCAATTAGGCAAGAAAAAGAAATAAAAGGCATCCAGATTGGAAAGGAAAAAGTTATCTCTTCACAGATGACATGATCTTGTATATATGGAAAATCTTAAGGAATCCACTAAAAAAGCTATTGAGGGACTTCCCTGGTGGTCCAGTGGTTAAGACGTCGCCTTCCAATGCAGAGGGTGTGGGTTCGATCCCTGGTTGGGGAGCTAGGGTCCCACATGCCTTGCGGCCAAAAGACCAAAACATAAAACAGAAGCAATATTGTAACAAATTCAATAAGACTTTAAAAATGGTCCACATCAAAAGAAAAAACTTGGGGGCTTCCCTGGTGGCGCAGTGGTTGAGAGTCTGCCTGCTGATGCAGGGGACACAGGTTCATGCCCCAGTCCCAGAAGATCCCACATGCCTCAGAGCAACTAAGCCTGTGCGCCACAACTGCTGAGCCTGTGCTCTAGAGCCCGTGAGCCACAACAACTGAGCCTGTGTGCCACAACTAGTGAAGCCCATGCACCTAGAGCCTGTGCTCCACAACAAGAGAAGCCACTGCAGTGAGAAGCCCGCACACCACAACGAAGAGTAGCCCCCACTTGACACAACTGGAGAAAGCCCACGTGCAGCAAGGAAGACCCAAAAGAGCCAAAAATGAATAAAAATTAAAAAGAAAAGCTTAAAAAAAAAAAAAGTCAATTGTGGGACTTCCCTGGTGGTTCAGTGGTGAAGAATCCACCTTACAATGCAAGGGACGCAGATTCGATCCCTGGTCAGGGAACTAAGATCCCACATGCCATGGGGCAACTAAGACCACGCGCCACAACTACTGAGCTCTCACGCCTCAACTAGAGAGCCTGTGTGCCATAGACTACAGAGCCCACGTGCTCTGGAGCCTGCACACCACAACTAGAGAGAAACCCACATGCCACACTGAAAGATCCCGCATTCCTCAACGAAGATCCCACGTGCCACAACTAAGACCCAACGTGCCAAAATAAGTAAAATAAAAAAAAAATAATAAAACTTTAAAAAAGTCAATTATATTCCATGTATTAGCAATGAATAAACTGAAAAGCACTTCCATTTATGATAGTATCTAAAAGAATAAAGTACTTGGGAGTAAATTTCACAAAAGAAGCACAAGACATACTTTGAAAACTACAAAACATTGGTGAAAAAAATTAAAGATCTAACCAGAATCTCAGCTTGCTTCTTTGTACTCATTGACAAAACCATCCTAAAATTCATATGGGAATGTAAGAGAGCAAGAATAGGCAAAATAATCTTGAAAAAGAATGAAGTTGGAGGACCCAATATTTCTCGATTTTAAAACTCATCTCTGCTTATTTTCATAAAAATATTACCTTTTAATAAATCAAAGTCTTGGGCAAATGCTAAATCTTGGACAAATGGGACACTGAGACAACAGACAAAAATGGGACTGTCTAGAACAAACACTACCTGTGGGAAGGTTGGAGATGGATGGAGACAGTTAAGAACAAGACTTCTCAATTTCCTTTTCATTTTCTTTTGATTTTGAAATACGTAAACGTCTATTTTAAAAGTTAAAGAGAGGGCTTCCCTGGTGGCGCAGTGGTTAAGAATCCACCTGCCAATGCAGGGGACGTGGGTTCGATCCCTGGCCCAGGAAGATCCCACATGCCGCAGAGCAACGAAGCCCGTGCGCCACAACTACTGAGCCTGAGCTCTAGAGCCTGCAAGCCACAACTACTGAGCCCACATGCCACAACCACCGAAGCCTGCGCGCCTAGAGCCCATGCTCCGCAACAAGAGAAGCCACCGCAATGAGAAGCCCACGCACCACAACGAAGAGTAGCCCCCACTTGCTGCAACTAGAGAAAGGCTGCGCGCAGCAACGAAGACCCAACACGGCCAAAAATAAATTTAAAAAAAAGTTACAGAGAAAAGCAAGAGATAAAATAGTGTATAGAATGCCATCTGGGGCTTCCCTGGTGGCACAGTGGTTGAGAGTCCACCTGCCGATGCAGGGGACACGGGTTCGTGCTCCGGTCCAGGAGGATCCCACATGCCGAGGATCCCACATGCTGCGGAGCGGATATTAAAAACAAAACAACCCACCTGTCTATAGTTTCTTCTTATTTTTAAAAATGTTTATTTATTTATTTGGTTGCATCAGGTCTTAGTTGCGGCACACAGGATCTTTGGTGCAGCATGTGGGCTCAGTAGTTGTGGTGCTCGCGGGCTTAGTTGCCCCGCAGCATGTGGGATCTTAGTTCCCCAACCAGGGATGGAACCTGTTTCCCCTGCATTGGAAGGTGGATTCTTAACCACTGGACCACCAGGGAAGTCCCTATAGTTTTTTTTTTAAAAACATCTTTATTGGAGTATAATTGCTTTACATTGTTGTATTAGTTGCTGCTGCATAACAAAGTGAATCAGCTGTACATATACATATATCCCCATATCTCCTCCCTCTTGCGTCTCCCACCCTCCCTATCCCAGCCCTCTAGGTGGACACAAAGCACTGAGCTGATCTCCCTGTGCTATGCAGCTGCTTCCCACTAGCTATCTATTTTACATTTGGTAGTATATATAAGTCTATGCCACTCTCTCACTTCTTCCCAGTTTACCCTTCCCCCTCCCCATGTCCTCAAGTTCATTCTCTACGTCTGCATCTTTATTCCTGTCCTGCCCCTAGGTTCTTCAGAACCTTTTTTTTTTTTTTTAGATACCGTATATATGTGTTAGCATACGGTATTTATTTTTCTCTTTCTGACTTACTTCACTCTGTATGAAAGTCTCTAGGTCCATCCACCTCACTACAAATAACTCAGTTTCGTTTCTTTTTATGGATGAGTAATATTCCGTTGTATATATGTGCCACATCTTCTTTACCCATTCAAAAAATATGGAATGCTTCACAAATTTGCGTTATCATCCTTGCGCAGGGACCATGCTAATCTTCTCTGTATTGTTCCAATTTTAATATATGTGCTGCCTAAGTGAGCATCCTATAGTTTCGTTTTAAACAATATTCTGAGGCTCCTCAGATTTGACTTGTAGTCAGTGAAAAGACAAAAGTATAAGAAATTCTCTTGTTATTCCAAGTAAAAAGTTTCTCAGCTTGCTGTAAAAGAAAAGGTTAGGATTATAGTATGTAATAGTTTAACACAGACATTTGGTCAAAAATGAGTAAGAAATATAAATTCTATTTTTTATTTATTTCTATAAAACCTATAGCTATCTTTTGGGTAGGTTCCTAGAAATGGAATTGCTGGATCAAAGGGTAACTTCTTAGGTAATGTTGCTAGGTATTGCCAAATGTTTTCACAGGGGATTTTGTGGTCCCACAGCAATATATGAATGTGCCTGTTTACCCACAGAATTGCCAATGGCTGCCAATGGAGTTTGTTGTCAGACGGTTGGGTTGTTTTTTTTTTTCCTCATCTGGTAGGTGGGAAATGGTATCTCAGTATAGCTTAAATTTTCATTTCTCTTATGAATGAGATTGAACCTATAACTATGGACCATTTGTATAACTTTTTTTCTATGGATTGTCTGTATCTATTTCTTATACACACGTGATTTGCTTTTTACCTTGATGTATTCAGAATCCCCAGGACCCAAATAAAGGATCCAGGAACTGCCATGGCAGAATAGTCATATTTTCTTAACTGTTGCCACTCTTTGCCTGTAAGTAAGGCTATAATGCCACAAAATAAATAGTTCTAGCACAGGGAACTGAAAAACTGCCAGTTATGGAGAGTTTAGCTCTTCTTCTGGGAACCTGGATCAGTCTGGAGAGTTGTCACTGGAACATTACGTGTGTCAGTCATCTATTAATATTGAATTTTAACAATGGTAGAGTACCTTCTCCTGAGCATAGTAACCCGTGTGCTCCTTGCTTCAAAGTTAGTACAGTGAAAACAATGCCCGGTCACTGAATCCTGGGAAGACCAAGTTTGTGGGCTTGATGGGCATGTGGAAAGGCCCCCTGTTGGGCCTAAAGAATCAAAGAATGACCACTGCCTCCTGCTCTACTCTGGAACACACCCTAGCAACTGTCAGGCCTGGTCCTTAGAGGGCAGATGAAAGCAGCTTTTAGGGAAAATAGAAGAGCTAGCCCCATCAAAGTGTGACCTTTGAAGGCTAAATGGTAGGTGCAGTGTAGAAACTCCAAAACAAAAGCCCCCCAAATTCCCCATAAACTTGTTTCTCGTCCACAAAAGAGAAAACCTTGAGCTGACGAAAGTTGGGGAGAGTTGAGCAGTTGTATCCGAAAGAGAACTTGCAGTCCCCACCAGAAAAGGTATGGTGTGGAATGAGGAGTAGACAAATGAAATCCCACTGCTCTGATGAGTCACTTTCCTGAGTGATGTCACCAGCTGGGTTTTCACTGCTGGAAAGTCAGCAGCTGCTGGACTAGAACATTCCACATTGCTGACAACAGATCTCCTTCCGTCAGAAGACTGTTTTCTTTTATTCTTCCTCAGAACCTAACATGCTTTCTCTTTTTACATTATTTATACTAGGGTGGGGAATCTGCCTTTCTGTCCTGAACTATGCATTATAGAGGACACTATATATTCATAGGGTGGTTTCTGAATTCTGAGCAAAATCTTCAAGGTCAGAAGCAGCTAGATGTAGGTATAATTTTTTTTAATGTACAGACAAAAATACCTCACTGTAGGTCTTATAACAAATTATTCATTAACAATAATTTCTTAACACAAAAGCTAAGGGTAACTGGGTCCCTGTACCCAGCTGAAAGAATTCTCAGCAATCACTTCATTTATTGATTTATTAATTTTATATGCAAGTTGTTTACCTGAAAGACAAATACACACAAAGTAGAACAGATCTATGAAATGCAACCAGCAAATGCTCCATTTATCAGAACTCACGGAATACAGACATTTTCTCTAAATCTGGAGGCTGGAGAGTTCTTTGTTTTACCACCAGAGAAGGTATATTTGCCTGTGCCAGATTGAATGGAACCTAAAATAATGAAAATTAAATTACTTTTCGTTAGAAAATACCACAGGAAACAGCCATCAATGTACCTAACATGAACTCCTTATTAAACCTATTTAGTTAATACATTTTTTTAAATATATATCAATACATACATAAATGTGATTCGCCATTTAATACTGTTGAGATTTTTTTAAACTATCAAAAAATTTCAAAAGGAGGTACGCTAAATTATTTAACAGTAGTTACCTTTAAGAAGTGGGTTTGGAGAAAGAGAGCACATTCATTTTTATTTCTTTACAGTGATTCTCTTCTGTTCACATTTGTTAAAATAAGTATGCATTAATTTTTAAAAAAATATTTATTTATTTGACTGCGCTGGGTCGTAGTTGTGGCATGTGGGATCTTTTTTTTAGTTCCAGCATGTGGGATCTAGTTCCCTGACCAGGGACTGAACCCAGGCCCCCTGCATTGGGAGCACAGACTCTTAACCACTGGACCACGAGGGAAGTCCCTGCATTAATTTTTATAATGAAGGAAAGTTTGGAGATTATAACTGCCAAAAACAATGCCCGTCAATTATGAGGGGTAGTGAATAAATGAGGCCAAGGACAGGGCAGTTTTGAGGGTGGGATATCTAGGGAGAGCTTCCTGGAAGAGTCTCGAAGTTGAGAAGATGGGGAAGCCTGTGTGATGGTTGTGTCTTGGCCAGTCCTGTACCGATGGGCTCGAGAGCTTTAGTCCATCCTCCCCAACCTCTGTTCTATAAACTACCCATGGGAATCCTGATCTATAGTTGAATAAATGGACCACTGCTCATTCTTACTGACTTGGCTATTTCTTGGTTTGACATCTAGGATAGGGAAAATACAAAATGACATAAAAGGAGCTATTTTCAGGTCCACATTGCTTTGTGTCACTGATTTCGTATTGAGTACCTATCTGGTTCCAGTCCACTCCGGCAATGTGACTTGTGTAACCATTTGTGTTCTGGCGAGGACATGATTTTAACAGATAGAGGGTGTGCTGTTGGTACTTACGATTAAATTGGGGATCCTAAGCTGTTTGCCCTGATAGAAGACTAGCATTTTATTTTTTAATCGTTGATACAAATGAATCAAATTGGCATGTTTTTCTTTTATCTTTTTTAAGTTGGGGAACTATTTTAAATTTTGTTCTCAGATACGTATCCTGAAAACAATGAGTGTGACCCACAGTTTCCACATCTGACTGCCTTCGGGCAGAAATCACATGAGGTTCTGCAGAGCTTGGTGGAATACCTGTGGATTCATCATGTGTCATCTTAGGCTCCTAGCATAGGCGTGTTCTCCTTTCTGCGGCAGTGTGGTATAGCGGATGAGAGAACCAATTTAGATGTGTGTTCACTCTTGCCACTGACTAGTTTGGAGCCCTTTATTGGGCCCACTGAGAGGTCTACCAGAGTACTACAGAAGAGAAGTTACCTCTTGAGTGGGGAATATCTTCTTTTATGGTTTCACTGCTGCTGTCTCTTTAAGGAGTAAAGGCCTGGGCCGGGAATGATGTTGCAAATCTCATTCTTTATTTCTCGACTGCCTGGATTGAGGCTTGGTTACTAGTGAGGGAGACTGGTTTACTCCGATCTCATTAGGAACCTCTCACTTAAAAAAAAAAAACATTTATTTATTTTGGTTGTGCCGGGTCTTAGTTGTGGCACGCGGGCTCTTCGTTGTGCCATGTGGACTCCTTAGTTGCGGCATGCGGGAATCTCGCTCGCCGACCAGGGATCGAACCCGGCCGCCCTGCGTTGGGAGTGTGGAGTCTTACCCTCTTGACCACCAGGGAAGTCCCTCTTCATCTTTTTTTTTTTTTAGACAATTTTTTAAAAATTTTATTTATTTATTTTTGCGTTGGGTCTTTGCTGCTGCGCGTGAGCTTTCTCGAGTTGAGGCGAGTGGGGGCTACTCTTCATTGCAGTGTGTGGGCTTCTCATTGCCGTGGCTTCTCTTGTCGTGGAGCACGGGCTCTAGGTGTACAGGCTTAGTAGTTGTGATGCGTGGGCTTAGTTGCTCCGCGGCATGTGGGATCTTCCCGGACCAGGGCTCGAACCTGTGTCCCCTGCATCGGCAGGTGGATTCTTAACCACTGCGCCACCAGGGAAGCCCCTCTTCATCTCTTCTTGATGGAGGCACGAGCAAGGAGGAGCACCTACTGGACCTGGTCAAAGCCCAGTGCTAGTGCTCACTACCCGTGAGCCTGGAGCCCGTGCCCTGGCGACGGGACCTCGCCCCTCCCAGGTCCTGACTGTACGATGAGAACACGGACCAGGGCTCTGAGCTGATTCTCCTACTCCTTCCTTCCTCTGTCCACCTACGCTGGGCCCACTTCCTCCCTGGGGTCTGGGGAAGCGACTTCTCAGGATTTGAGATTGCACAGAGGTGTTTCACTGAGGAGGGAGATATGTCTAGTAAGTTTGAGCTGCAACCCATCCTAGCCTCCTGGAGACCCAGGGTCACGTAAACCAGGACTTTTGAACCCTAAATATACCTCAGCCCAATGTGACTTAGTTCCTTCTAGTTCTTCCTAAAAGCTTTCTATTCTTTCTCCGGACTAAACTGTAAGTTCCACTCGGACCGTGGACCATATTTTCTACACCTAGTATATAATACATGGCATATAGTAGCTACCTAATAATGAACTGAATGAATGAATGTACAAACGGTATGACCTCACAAAGGTTATTTAAAAAGGTTTCATCACTGACCACCAGGTGGCTCTCATTTTCTTGAGAACCAAAGGCTTGGCTTCTCTGGGGAAACTAGACACTGTTGTAGGACCTTAGGATTTTTAAGTGTTAAAGATACTAGCTCAGTCACGCTATTAGTTTTTGACAGATTCGGGGATAGTACCTAGCTTACAACATCCACAATACCGAAACTATGAAGTAAAACCCCTATTCCTTGAGGCGCTGGCTCCAATAGAACTCCCCAGGTTATAGCCTGGCTACATCTAGTCCTTAAATTTGTTAGGTGACAACTTCATAGCAAGCTAAAAAATTCAGCGGGGCTATGGCAGAACTAATGCGTCAGGGTAAAGGCTGCCTGACCTCTGTCAGTTGGTGGCAAGTGAGGTAATTTTTACCAGAACTTTTGTGATTTCTGCAGCGAGTCTCAAAGAGTGATCCTCAACTAGCAGCATCAGCATCACCTGGGAACTTGTTAGAAATGTAGCTTCTCACCTTCCACCCAGACCTGC
>NW_020171804.1:610812-620749 GCF_003031525.2 Neophocaena asiaeorientalis asiaeorientalis
GCTCAGGAAGCAGCTCTCCAGGTGACTCCAGTGCACACTCAAGGGTTCTCTGTGCTAGTAAAAGCCCCAGATTTCCCCAGTGAGGGGGCTACCAATACAATGCTCCATGATTCCATTTGCAAACTTTTCCCATGATTAGTTATTTGGGGGTTTAAGTGGTAGTGTGGGTAACGTGGGCAACAGGAGTCACAAGGTGAAAGCCATATGTTCAGGGAATGCTCTGCCATCCTGAGTTTCTTTTATTCCCTCTAGCAGAGATTCCCAGCCTTTCATCCCTTTCTCTTCGTACCGCAGGCCACTGGTTCTCATCCCTGACTGACTAGACTCCCTTGGGGGAGCTCAGGAATTAAGAGGTAGAACAGAACACACAAAACACTGGGTTTATGTCCCCCAAATTCTGATCCAGTTGGTCTGGATGGTGCCTGGGCATGAGTGTTCAAGGCTCTCCAAGTGGTTCTGCAGCCAGCATTGAGCACTGCCAGGTCAAAGAAGTGGACAGTCACAGGAAAATTACATACGTGTGTGGGCTGGGGTGGTGATAGGAGTAATTTATAGTAAGAGCCTCTAACACAGAGATCGATCATAGGGAGAACTAAAGGATTAAGCTATCTTAGGTCTTTGCCAACCCCACCCCTTATCTTCAGAAAAGCATGATTTACATACCAGTCTAGTTCAGTGGTTCTCAAAGGGTGATCCAGAAACCTCCAGAGGCCCAAGACTTTTAGGGAGTCCAGAAGTCTAATCTACTTTCCTAACAACATTGTTAGCTGCCTTGTTCACTTTCATTCTCTCAGAAGTTTTTAAGTTTTCCAGAGGCTAAATGATGCAAGGTCACTGCTCTATAGCAGATGGAACACGTACTTATGTTGTTTTTGTCTCGAAAACAATTCAGTTTCTAATAGATAGGTATCAATTGTTAAAGCCCTGAAAGATAAAAGCTCCTTTAAGGTCTTCAGTAAATTTTAAGGACGTAAAGGGGTTCGTGAAACCAAAAAATTTGGAACTACAGCCAGGATGCATGGACATAAAATTTTTATTTTTCCTTTAGCTTGGGGTATAGGAGACTGGCCTAATCTACTCTCTAAGCAGTCCGTTATGATAAATGAGTGAACACATGGGGTAGCAGTTTCTTTAGAGCCTTTGGAAATGATAGGGCCTAAAAGCAGGTAGAATAGAAAGAAATTAGGGGAAGCAACAAGTGGCCCGTCTGGAATATGAACCAAAGTATGAAACTATGTGCAACTTTGATTTACTCCATAGATGGCTTACTAACTAGAAAAGGGTTTTGGGAACCCAGAGGGTCTAGAACTGGCTGTATTTCAGATGAAACGTGCAACAGCTTTTAAGTCATTTCAAGTGGGAACTCACCCAATTCCAGACCCATTTACGAACCCCAGCAGATGGTGTGTGGTATTTCCCTCCTGGTCACCACGTAATCCCTTAAATTAGAGACACCAGCACAAGATTATCATTCACTTTTTCGCATACTTTATTTGTTACAAACATACAATTTTTTAAATATAGACTGTAAAACTCCATCTGCAAAAGTCTGCTATTGTAAGGAGTGCACACCAGCAGTAAGGATTTTTTCTCTACGAGTTTTTCTGTCAGTTTTGCTAGTTAGTGGTAAATACGGGACCCGCCATTTTACAGACCTGACTGAAGCTTCTGGTTGTATTCACATTGCTCTTTTGAAGCAGCCCTGCTCATCTCTAAATTGACCGGAATCTGAGCTTCAACCTCCAGGCAGTGAGATCAACAGCCCATCTACACTCTTTGAACGGTTTCCAGGAAGTATGATTACTGGATGGGTACTGCATTTCACGGATTTGTTTGAATTGCCCATGCAGCTCTGTTTGTTAAAGTGCATTCTTCTTTTAAAAAATAAGAGGAATAATCTTTACTCTTTAACCAAGGTACTTAAAAAAATGAACTTTTTGGTCTCTCAGCAGATATTCCCAAATTGATCCTATCACTACAAATTTTAGTGTTCTATTTACAAATATTTATAGGGTAACAGGTGTAGGGGACCTTATAAAATTAAAGGTGCATTTTCTCTTGAAGCAGAAATCAGTTCTACAAATTCATACATAGGAGTACACACTTGGTTTACAATGCACAAGCATATGGATATTTACAGAGACTGAAGACATCCTCCAAAACCCCCTTTAAAGTAACTTCTAAACTCTTACTTGTAAATCTAGATCAGGAAGCTCTGTCTCCTGCTATCAGGATTTGGTTTTAATTCATTCAAATTACTTCTATAGATTCTCTACTGGCAGGACATCAGTCCCAACTTTGGAGTGAAGAAAAATCTAGTCTAAGGAAGCCCCTGGTAGATATGACTGGCAGTGAAGGTTACTATAGAAAGTGTGTCATCTGGAAATATATATCAAGATGGATAGACTTCTAAAAATGGTCTTGGAAAAACGTCTGCATGAAGGTGCAAAAGGAAGAATAAATTCCTACTAATCATTCTAGAACTTTAGAAAAAAGAAGTCCAAATACACTGATAACTTTAGTTATTATTCAAATATTAATAATCATTGGAAAAATACTCAAATTTAGTTGCCTGCTACCATAACATGCAAAACTCTTTTTAAGTGTGCCCTGTACTGATTTAATATCAGTTTCTGGACTTTTCCCAATCTATTAGCTTCTAGGAATCCAGAGAGCTTTTGACACAGAGGTGACATGTGGGCTGGGAGAAAAGGGTTTAACGCCTCATATCTGAACAGTTTAAAATGAAATTCGCAAATTCCTACGATACAAACGTACCTGTTTTTCAAGTTTCTTGGGACTCTCCCTGCAGTTATATGTCCCTGCAAAAGGAATTTAAAAAGGGAAGAAATCTACTACTTGCCACCCTATTTCCAAGTATGTGTAAAGATTTTTCGAGCCAGCCTGATCTTGAAACATAGGGCAAGACTGGGGATAAGAGTTTGCCTTTAAGAAATAAGAGATGATCTAAATCAATTTTCTTGAAAGGTTTACCCATTGATGTCTTCGAAATAGGGAAGAGAAAAAAAGACAAACTCCTCCTTTTGCAATATGCTAGTGGACAATGAACTTGAATAGGTCTATTGCTTTCTCTTCAATACTCTGGGCCCACATTTCATCATACTAAAGATACGATGAGCCCTCTCTTATCCATGTCAATGGATATTTTACATATAACACAGGGAAAATGAAATATGTTCCTAGATGCAAAATCCCACGTTAATCAAAAGTACAGTCATACTCTTTCATCAAATCATTTGTTAGAATCCCCTATGGAAAAAAATAACATTTTTGCATCAAATAAAGCTCTGCCCTTTTGTTATTACAAGTCCTATTGAGCAGTGATACTACCGATTTGGCATTTGCTATTGTTTAACATGGCTTTACCTATCCCCACTGGAATGTCTAATCTGAGAGGCGTGAGTTAGATTTTCAAATGAAAAGTAAAAGATTGCAAATAAAGGTGATTACATTGATGGCATATTCTCTATTTCATTAGGAGATATAAAATACATTCATAAAGGTCTTACTTAGATCAGGGGTACAGATATCAATTGGAAATTACTAGAGTAATAAGTCTTCATGATGCAGTAGTATTTTCCAAATTTAATTTTCATACTGACAATTGGACCACATTTACTGTAATAAGCGTCTGTTAAATTCATCAGTAATGAAACTACGTTTTAAGACTGAGGGCTGGGAACAGCAACTTTAACTAAATAGCAGACAGATACTGATATATCAAGAGAAGTCATCGTTCAGTCTATCTCTTGAAACTTCTGGGGGCTAACACTTGAAAATTAATGACTTTGCTTTTCTAGATTAAAAACAGGGAAATGAGGTTATAATTTGCCATTTCCACCTTATGTCTAGAATTTCAAACGAGGCATTGTCATGTACTTCTTTCTTCTCTGTGTCTATATTTTTCTTTAGGTAAATGCATTTTTTTTTCTTTTTTTCTTTTCTACAAACAATCCCCCCCCCGCCCCATCCCACCCACACACCCATTATCCAGTTTATTCAATGGGAATAGTAACTGTTTAGGAAGACAGCTAATTGATTTACAGTACTCTAAAACCAACCCTGAAAACTGGTAATCTCATTCATTTACTATAACTTCAGTGCTGTTATTGACAGAAAAAAAAGTTACCTTAAGGCTCAAGGGAAAGTAACTTATTATATTGTGAATGCAGCATTATTTACTCTCCCATCCATTGGAAGCTAGCAAAATGCATTCTAGATCAATAATACAAACTTTCTAACATTAGCAAAGATTTCCACTCTTCTTACACAGTTAGAATGATATTCATAAGCAAATTACCTAGGGGAGCCTGAGAAACCATGATCCATATCACACAAAGATTCCATGTATTTCATGATCAAAAAGTGCTTTATCTTTGAGAAATATGTCAGGGTTAAAATGGAAATATACAATGTAAAATCACGCGACACTTTCTCAAGTGAAGTACAAAGTGGAAAAGGAGCAAAAAGATGGGAGGCTCTGCTCTCTGAACAGGCCTTATGCAGGCGACGTTTAGGGTGTACTAAATTAAAATTGTTTTAAGAGTTAACAGTGGAATTTTACACCACTATATATATTCTAAAACCTGAGATTGGACATCAAAGCAGTCAACTTTTTTATCACAGCAATTCTGATACTTCCTAAAAACAGAAGACAACTCAATTGAATTAATAACTCCAGGGTGAAAAACATTAACTTTCCCCAATCAACAAGGGGACCGATCACAAACGCATTAGACACTAAGAGTGCTGCAAGAATGACTCTCGGCAAACGAGTCATTTTACATAAGCAAAAAGTCACTTGTTTCCTTCCCCTTCTCGCCGATCAAGGCCACACTATTTTCAAATGAATATCTACTGAGAGATCAGTTGTGCATTGGACAAAGTACCATAATTGGGTTAAAAATGAAAACAAAATTTACAGTGAAGAATACCTATGTGCATGGCTTACACACTCAAGCTTCTTAATTTCATCCACCTCAAGAGCAAGGTAGACACAAATGAACAGTTACCTTTTAATACCTTGTGTAGAGCACATTCTACCCCCTGTAAAGCCAGTCAAGGTCATATTTAACAAAGCATCCTCAGCAACTATAGTGCCTGAAGTGTGCAGCCATTTACAGACCACTCAATATGAGGGCATTATTATAACCAGCCTCTTTTGCCCACAACCCTGCATTTTCAGATAAGCCAGGAAAATTGTTTTGTTTTTTGAGAAAACTGAAGCTTGAATCTCTTAAAAGACCTGCAATTTATTGCAAAGTGATTGAAAGGTAACAAAGGAAGTAGTAGGTTAATAGGCTGCCTGGACCAAAGCCTCTCAATCATTTTGCAGTAAATAATTATGGAAAGTGACTTGACAAGTAGCCATGTGTGCATCACAGCTACAGTCATTTACACCACCTACACGCCTCCCATAGTAACATAGGGTGTCTGGGTTTTTGGTTTGGTTTTCACTTTGATTTTTTGGTGCCATACAGATTTACATTTTGTACTGTGCAGCATATGCACTGAAAATGTTCTTTGCTGGCTAGAACTGCCATTCTACTTGAATGATAGGTAGGGACAACAGAAACCAGAAGGGAAGAGGAGTATCTTGACACAGATTTTTGCTCTTTTGATTCTGTTCCTGAAGTTTGATTTCTCATGTCTGTAACTGCAGTAGTTTGAGA
This sequence comes from Neophocaena asiaeorientalis asiaeorientalis, assembly GCF_003031525.2. Classification (NCBI taxonomy): domain Eukaryota; kingdom Metazoa; phylum Chordata; class Mammalia; order Artiodactyla; family Phocoenidae; genus Neophocaena; species Neophocaena asiaeorientalis. Next base: position 616,506 of record NW_020171804.1, read on the forward strand.
AACAAACATTCTACCAATTATCTGAAAAGGAATTTTAGTTCCCTACTTCTCAAGAATATGACTGTTTTGAACATGCGATTAGCTGGGATGTTTGCCAAAGCTGAAAAACAGCCCTAAATCACTGTTCATAATAGTGGTTGAAAGACAAAACAAAAAAATTGGTTTCCCATAGTCTGTACAATGCCATTTTCTGACTGGAATTAACAAAGATCATTTCCTTTAATAAGCAATACTTTGAATGAGTTCTGAAAGCTAGCCTGTTACTATCACCTTGTTTAACAAACCACACACCAAGTATAGTCTCTATGCATTGCAGATTTCTATTGTCCCTAGTACTGGAATGAGGATCAGTGAATGCTACAATTAATCCACATCCTCCTGTAATCTTCCTGCAGTGAGAAGAGGCCGTGAACCACCCCCAGCAGGAGAAACAAACCTTTGAGATTGGTTAAGACTTAAAAACCCACCACTATGACGTTTACCACTTAATCTTACATAGGCAGGTCAAAATTTTAATATAAATTACTTTTTCCAACACATAGCTTATGCATTCTTTGCTCCTTTTTTTGGAGGATTCTCAAATTGATATCTAAAGATTTACATATGATATACTACTGTTATACGGTCTAATGACTAAGAAAATTTCTCTGGTAACCAAAGCTGATGCCATATATGGTAGTGTTCTTGGCATATACTCTATATGCCTCAGACCACTTCCACATTCTTTCTGTTCAGCTAATTATAGCTTAGTAGCCACTGGTGAAGGATTGTGAAGACCCTGTCATTTCTACAGAGTAGAAAGGGCAAGGCTAGTTACTGCAATTCAGCCAAACAAAAAGAAAAGAAAAAGAATAAACCAACCCCTTAGAAAGGAGAGGTACTGCACCTTTGCAAAACTGAACTGGCTCACAGCAGCTGAGCAACAGAACCACCACTGAAGCAGGAAAACAAGTTGGTCTCTACAGGAATTATACATGTTTTGAAAATGAAAGTTACAGCTATCAACTAAGAGCTGCAACCTTAATTTTCATTGCTGCCTCAGAGTTTGAAACTTAAACAGTTTCTGCAAACCTAATAATGCTTAGCTTCTCAGCTCCTTTACTAAAACTATTTAGGGATTTGTTCTCCGCAGCAAAGAAATAAACACTCAAAACACATAGGTAAATACAGCAGGACATCATTGAAAACAGCTGCCTTGTAGTACAAAATACAGTACAAGTATACAGATGTCATTAAAACATCAAAAATACTATTGCTCCCATACAATTTAGGAAACATTCTTTGCAACGGAGAAAAATTTTTTAAAAAAAGAAATGCTTTAAAAAAAATCTGTTTAAAAAGTCTACTGTGGATTTTGAGAGTAGAGAAATAGTCTGAAAAGGGCACCAATGTTTGTGGCTCTTCCACTATTTTTTAAAAATCTAAGATGAGATATTCTGAATCAAATCTAATTTTTAAAAAAGCCTAATTTTATATACACAATTATTCCCTCCCTCTCAGCCACTAATTCATGAAAACCACCTTTTTGTATATTACTCATTTCCCAATAAATACAAAAAGATTGTATAGATTGAATACCAAAATAAGATAATAAAAAGGGTATGCAATAAATTAAAAGGCAGCTCAAATAAAGGGCAGGCATGCAGTTAAAAAAAAAAATACTAAGATTGTGGAAGTGGGGTTACTTGCCTCCTGGTTGAGAAGGTGTTGCACAAAGTATACCTGAAAACTTTGGAAAGAACATTAGCTCCCATTCAATTCAGTTACCTAGGTTCTGACACTTCTAGGAATACCTTTTGATGGGGTGGGATTAACTTGATTAGTAAAGATCATACTGAAAATCCATTTAAAATATAGAAGAGGCGATCCTTGAAAACCCCAACTTTTATTCTTGAAAGACAGCTGGATAAACTGGCAAAAAGCAGTTTGTGGAAATTTCAAGATGGTATAAAAATGCTTCCAGGATATAGTCAGCATATTCACGTTCACTTCAGCTCCATTCAGATGGATTTCAGCTTCCAAAGGGCACGCTGCTTGAATCACTCATCCATCGTTTGCCAACTTGATTGTGAGGTACTGATACAATGGATCAAGTTCTTAAAAATTTATTTTAAAAGAATAAATGTTGCTGGAATTCTGGACCTGAGGATCTTTAGTGTTTAAACAAATCCACAGATTAAACTGAAGGTAGATGAAGACTTCAGTTTTGGTTATTTCGAACTTTTCTGTGAGGACTTATATTCCATTAAAGCTCAGGCTTGTAGCCACTGTTCCTTTTGTAGATATCTTCAAGTTTTACGGTTTAAAATCCAGCCAACCAGTGGCTGAAACTGCCGAATTAGCCATAATTCACTGGCTCACACGCTGGAGCCACGGGGATCTGGCTCTCATTCATATCTAAGACATGACCTCCATATTTGGAGATCGGGGAAGAACTTTAGTGAGCAGCAACCAATCCACTCAAACAGTTTTCCTTGTGCTTTATGCCCGATTTCTGCTTGTGCCTACCTCAGCAACCCCCAATGTAAAACTGCTTTTATCTTTGAAAAAATTTTGCCAACTTCCAAAATATTATAATAACGGATTCTAGTTCAAGGACTGACATCTGAATCCATCTGCATCCCGGAAAATAATTCTGCAAAGACAAGACATGGACCTTGTTCCAGGTTCCATGCAAAACCATTAAAAAAAAAATGGATCCGATTTGTTTCTGTATTCCCTGGTGGCTTCCTGAATTCTTATTTTGCCCTGTCTATGATTACTTAAAGTTGCATTCCTTTTCATAAAACTTGTACCCTCAGAACTGGGTAACTGCAAATGCCTCTCTCTTCACAAGAATTCCATGAAGATCTAGATCCAAAACGCTGATTTCAATGGAGGTGAAGGGATAAGACACTATCTTAAGACCAGGTTACCCCAGGTATAATACAAATTCAGCTGTCATCAGTGGGTCTGGGTTACTCAAGAGGTGTTCCTTGGCCAATGTGCAAGGATCTACCCCACCCAGGATTATCCTGATGGATTTAGGAACCTCAGCTGGGAAGCAACAGAAGTTGAGACTTTTGCTCAGGTGAGGAGGCGCTGTTGTCCTCTCTTTGTAGGTTGCTGTCAATTCCTTGGAACTTTACTGCTTTTCTCTAATTGTCCGTGACTGTTCTCTCTTATGGTTATTTCTCTTAATTAACTATATTATTTTAAATTTTGTCTTCTCCTTCTGGGGCCTCCCTTGCTCCCCCTCCACTAGCTCACTGGGATGAACAGGAAGGGGGGCTCTCTAGTGGGGGGGTGGGGAGGCCCGTAGGGGAAGCTAGGCGTTTCAATCCTCATCCACCTCCTCTCCCTCTGACTCGTCCCCGCCGCGTCGCTCATAAAGCTTATCCCTCTGCCGCTCCTGGATCTCTTTCATCTCATCCGCATACCGGCAAAAGGCGCCCCCGAACTTGCCCCAGGCCTTGAAGGGGACGGTAATGGCGTTGCGGTAGGACGGCTTCACCTCGCTCACGCGCAGGAACACTCCGTACTTGTTGCAGCCCACGTCGAAGAAGAAACGCTTAGAGTCCACCGTGATGGAGGTGCCTTCCGGGAGCTCCCCGTACAGGCCGCCCCCGGGGCCCCCGGCACCGCCGCCCGGGCCCCCAGCCAGCTCGTCGTCCTCGCCGCCGTAGTCGTCGATGAGCTTGGCCAGCGCGTCGCGGAACTCGATGAGGCCCTGCGCGGGCAACGCGATGGTCTGGCCGCTCTGCAGGCCGCCGGGCCCCGGGCCGCCGCCGCCGCGGTTGACCGTCTGGCGGATGCGCAGGAAGCGGCCGCGCTGGTTCTCCTTGAGGTCCAGATAGTACTTGCGGTTCTCGCGCACCAGAAACTCGCTCTTGAGCGCGCGCCGCGGCCCACCGCCCTCCTCGGCGCCCGCTGCCGCTGCCACCTGCTCGGGGCTGCTGGGGCCCAGCTGCGCGTAGTGTTCGATGAAGTCGCCCAGGTAGTCGCGGAACTCGGCGGCCACCGCCATGGACAGCGTGAGGCGGCTCTTGGAGCCGCCCGCGCCCACCTCGGCGATCTTGAGGAAGCGGCCCTTGGCGTTCTGCTTCACGTCCAGGTAGAAGCGTTTGTTCTGGATGTCCAGCCGCTTCGAGGCCAGCTCCTGCGTCTCCTGCTCGCCGCCGCCGCGGGACGCGGGCTGGAAGCCGCCGGGCCCGCCACCGCCGCCGCGCTCGCTGCCGCTGTCGCCGTCCGCCATCTTCTCGGCC
>NW_020171804.1:620979-637389 GCF_003031525.2 Neophocaena asiaeorientalis asiaeorientalis
GCCGGGCCCGCTTCCGGCGCACGCCTCCGTGACACCACCCAGCCCCGCCCCCCACGTCCTCGCTGCCGGAAGCGCCGCGCACAGCGGCGGCGGGGCGCAGGGCAGTGACGTCACGGGCCCCGCAGGGGCCCGGGGTCAGGGCGGGCTAAGCTGGGAAGGAGCTCGGGAAGTTTATGAGCGCAGGAACAGTCTGCGTCCAGTTTGTGGTGGTGGTTTCACAAGTATGTCAAAACTCACTGAAATGTACGCTTTAAATAAGTGCGGTTTATTCTAGGGAAATGATACAGTTATTATTTTTATAAGCAGGGAGGAATTAAAGGAGGGAGGATATGGGGTCATCTGTACTCAAAACAAAACTAACCTTATAGGATTGCTGGATGATAAGCCGTGAGTGATATTTAGCGTAATACCTGAGTTATAGTGAGTGCTCAATAAATGTGCACTCTTATTTTTAGTTCGTGAAATACCGTACGTAGTGCCTGGAACATGCATGATAACATCGTCACCGTCACAACAGCATAAGAAAAAATGATGGCCTAAACTAAGCAGTGGTAGTGGGCATGGAGCGCTTAGGAAAGGAGTTAACTTTTAGCAAACACCTATGTACAGGGACTGACAGGAAGAATACGTGTTTCATGTGTTACATTGAAGAAACAGGAATGGATTTTAAAAGTAAAAAAGTATGTCTTTCGGTGGGAGGAGGTGTGTGCTGAGAGTCACTCTGCCTGGATCTGAATCCCATACTAGCTGTGAAGTCTTGAGCACTTCAGTTAATCTCTTAGTTGCCTCATTTTTAAAAAGGGAATAATAGTACCTATTTTGTAGGGCTGCTGTAAGAATTAAATGAGATAATGCACATAAACTGGCACAGAAAAAGCATGCCCCGAGGTTTTTTTTTGGGGGGGGGGGGAGGATCGATCCCGGGCCCCCTGAAGTGGAAGCCCAGAGTCCTAACCACTGGACCGCCAGTGAAGTCCCTCCCCAAGTATTTAATCACCCTTTCTCCTGTTTTATAAAAAAGACCCAATCAAACAAAATTATATAATAGCTATCAACCAAACACAGGAGAGTCCAGGGGAAAACATCAAATCTGGGTCTTGACCATTTCAATCCTGGAGAGGATTTGGACATTTCAAATCCCTAGGGAAGGAATGTGATGTCAGGCATCACTTGGCCTTCATAAAAGGTGTCCATGAAGCTCCTTCTCTAATTTCTTGCTAACCAGACCACTTCCCTGCATAGGGGATGCCAACAGTCAGTTCATGGGAAGGACTCTCTACCCTTCTGTTCATTTCTTTTTTTTTTTGAATAAGCCTGCCTATCCATTCCTTTGTGAGCCTTTTTTTTTTTTTTAAGTTTTTTTTGAGCCTTTTTTTTTTAATTTATGTATTTTATTTATTTAGTTTTGGCTGCATTGGGTCTTCGTTGCTGCGCATAGGCTTTCTCTGGTTGCAGCGAGCAGGGGCTACTCTTCATTGTGGTGCTCAGGCTTCTCATTGCAGTGGCTTCTCTTGTTGCAGAGCAGGGCTCTAGACGCGTGGGCTTCAGTAGTTGTGGCAGGTGGGCTCATTAGTTGTGGCTCGCGGGCTCTAGAGCTCAGGTTCAGTAGTCGTGGCGCATGGGCTTATTTGCTCCTTGGCATGTGGGATCTTCCCGGACCAGGGCTCGAACCCATGTCCCCTGCTTGGCAGGTGGATTCTTAACCATCTCGCCACCAGGAAAGTCCCCCCCTCTGTTCATTTCTTATCAGTTTGGTTTTAATGAGTCTGGTTCTATTTAATGAGTTAAATCTATTGCTTTGTTTCCTTTGAAATTTCATTCTTGGCTTTTAAGCTGAGCATCTTCTCCCTTTTAATCTATTCGACAACCATACTTTTTCAGACTTTTTACAGTTCAATTTTTTTAATACATGTGATTATATCATATATTTCTATTGAATATACAATACTGGATATTTTATGTTTAAGTCTAGTTTATCTAGAATACATTTTGGTGCATAGTATGAGGTAAGGAATCTAAAAAATTTCCTCCTAGTGACCAATTGTCCCAGTACTATTTATTGAATAACCCTTCAAGGACAGATCTCGACAGGTGGAGATGAATGTAGGTTATTTTGGGCAGAGGGAACATGTGTTCCCAGATGGCGAGAAGTCTAATTTGGCTGGAGCCCAGGGTGTGTGAGGAGGGGGTGGTGAACAAAAGAGTGGGAGGCAGCTAAACCTGGGCCCGGCGGGGAGACCTTCATTTGGGGGCAGGGGACTGGGCTGGAGTCGAGGGCGAGCCCCTGGAGCCGTGTGAACAGGAGCGTGATGCCTCCCCTCTGTGCTTGGATGAGGTGACCACGGCAGAGGACAGCATGGGTGGGCTTGGTCGGGAGGCAAAGACCACATTGCCCACCCAAGCCAGAGGGGACTGGACGCAGCTGGTGGAGCGGCAAGGAGCCAGTGGGGCTTTTTGGGGCATGAGAAGGGTCCAGATTTAAAAACCGAACGTGGAGGGACTTCCCTGGTGGTCCAGTGGTTAAGACTCCGTGCTCCCCATGGAGGGGCCCAGGTTCGATCCCTGGTCAGGGAGCTAGATCCTGCATGCCACAGCTAAGAGCCCGTGCAGCCAAATAAATAAATATTAAAAAAAATAAAACATTAAAAACCGGATGTGGGGATGTGAGAGAGGAGTGAAGAGTGGTTTCAGAGTGTGTGCTCTGAGTGACTAGAGCCGAGGCCGTTGTTGGAGATGACAGGGGCACTGATGTGAGACTTCAGAGATCCAGATGCTGCAAACCTTAGGTGCTCTTCCCCTCCATAATTCACAGTAAACAGTACCCAACAGGAAGAGCTGCTCTGATGCATTTTGGGAATATCAGATTCTTCCCCCGGAAATTTATTACTTCTTGGTGGCCTTAAGCACTTGCTGTGACTGCCTTTTGGAAAATCCAGCACGAGTGAGTGTGAATCTTAAGTTTGAGGAACCAGCTGGGTGCCGGAGGAGGGGTGTCTAAGCAGCTGTGGGACCCAGAGAAGTGGAGTCGAGAAGAGGGGCCTCAGCGGAGACGCAGGTTTGGGAGCCTCCAGCAGACAGCGTGGACTTGACAGCAGCTCCCAGGAGGCTGCACAGAGAAAACAGGGACAGGTGAACAAGTGGGGAGGGAATGAGGCCAGGGGTCGGGTGTCACAGTTCATAGGGAACCTACACAAACACTTCCCACCGTCCTGGAAACGTGCCTAGAATCGCACAGCTCTTAAGGGGTGGAGCAGAGGCTGCAGCTCAGATCTCCAATTCTGAATTCTGTCTTTGACGCTGCCACCTTGGGGGGAGCATGGAAGCCATTTGTCATAGTTTGAATGAGGGCAGGAGTATGGGTTGAGGGGCTGCCCCGGTGACAGAGGGGCTGGTAACTGGCACAGAGAAGCACGAAGCTGCCTTGTTCAGAGATACCTGAGCCAGCTCCGAGGCTGGGGGAGCTTTGAGGGGGACTGGTTGTTGAGTGAGGTCCTGGAGATGGGTACGGGGTGGGGGGGAGTTGGGGCTGGCGCTGGGAGGCGAGAAGGCATCCTTTGGCTTGCGATACCAGGGAGAGTGGAGGAGGGGCACAGGAGGTTCTGGTGGAGAGGAGAGCCGTTGGAGCCATTCCTATGTCTGCTCCAGGGCCCAAGAGTGAGGCCACGTGCTGAGAAGGAGGCCGTGAAGACGGGAAGCTTGCACGGGATGAGAGTCCCTGAATAACCCAGGATCCCGCTAAGGCCGGGAAGAAGCACACTTTCTCGAGTCACTTAGAACAGCTTGGAGGCTGGGCAGGAGGCAGCAGATGGGAGCAGGCCTTGCCAGGGCTGGGGAGACCCCTGAGGCAGTGGGGGACAGGGGCCAGTGTCCTCAGATGGCCAGAGCCTTCTGGTTTCAGGCCAGGAGAAGGAGGAAGCGGTCAGACATTGTAGGGCGCACCTTTGTTTTCCTGTTATTTTTCCTATTAAGCTTAAAATTGAAGCTCAGAACAATTGAAGAATAATCCTGCTCACCCAGATCCCCCAAATGTTAATATTTTACCATATTTGCTTCATCATCTCTCTGTGTAGTTCTTCTTCGTCCTGAACCATTTGAGAATAAGTTGCAGACATGATGCGCCTTTACCCTTCAGCATCTTTTTCCCAAAACAAGGGCATTCTCTTGCCTAACCAGAGCACAGTGATCAAAATCAAGCAATTAACAGAGATCTGAACTCTTCTCTAATCGACAGAGTTGAGTTAGATTTTGCCAAATGTCCCAATTATGTCCTTTGTAGCAACAGAAGTTCCCGTTGCATCCAGTGGGCCCTCATCCTTCTTTGCTTTACTCTGGAGCCGCTTCTCCTTCAACCTGTCTGTGTCTTTCCCAGAGTTGACGTACCCGAGGGGGGAAGGGGCATTATTCTGTAGACTGTCTCTCACTTTGGATCCGGAGAAACTTCTTGACTTCAGTCTGAAAACCCGCCCCGCCCTGGCTAGCTCAACTCCCCACGGCAAGCGAAATGCTGCCCGCCACCCAGATGAGCCTTGGTGCCAGAGCAGGGGGGAAGACGAGGTGGTAGAAGGTTCCAGAGTCAGCAAGGAAGGCCGGAGTGGCAGGCGAGACTCAGTGGGGGTGGGGAGTCAAAGTGTGTTCGTGACCAAACCTGCAGTGGAAACTGCCCGCAAGCCTTCCTGCCACGCGCTGCTCGGAAGCTGCATGACCCCCTCGCCTGCTCCGTCCTTTCCCATCCAGAAGGAAACTGGACTTAAGAGAGAAAGGCGGTCTGGTGGCTTAGGAGAAACTGGTATTGAGGGGTGCCATCCCCGAGGGCACTGGCACTGGGATTCCCGGGCCGGGAACCCAGCCCTGCAGATGCATCTCAGCTTGACGCGCTGGGGGCCAGTATCCAGCTGGCGTGCGTTGAAGCCTCCAGTGACATTTTCTTGGGTTTGCTGGAAGCAAGTGTGTTCTTCTTGCACCATCTAAAGAGATTGCCTCATCTGGCCTGGGCAGAAGGCCTGCACCTGCTGTTTATTCTAGGGATTTTTGTCTTCCAAGAGGTAGAAAATCAATTCCTTGCATTGGTGTTGGGGTCCAGGGGGCACAGTTTCTCAGCCTTGGGACTTAACTCAGTAGCCCCACCTCCCTGCCCCCCGCCATAATTCATAGCTCCTCTTGGCCTTAAAACATAAAATGCTTGGGACACTCCCAGAGGCTGGAGGCGGCTTTAAGCACACCCATCAAGCCCTCTGTACCCCACATTCGCCACCTCCCACGTGGCCCCCGATTCCCTGGAAGGGGTACGTGTTCCTTGGAACATTCCAGGCCTCCACTGCTTCACTCCCGTTTCCCAGCTGTGAAATGTGTGCAGACCACTCGGTGGGTGCAGGTGGCACGCGAGAGCCCCAGACAGCATTGCCCGTAGGTGTGATTCATGGGTGTGGCTGAGCTTCCTGTGGACGTTTCCCTCAGACTCCATGTTCTGCAAAGACCCAGTGTTGAGTAGAGAGAACATGAACACAAAACCCAGGAGGACTTCTGTCTTTCTTTGGGAGGCACATTTGTTGGACAAGAGAGTTGAAGCCCCAACACAACAATCTTAAAAGGAACGGGACCCCTAGAAATAGGACAGTCGGAAAATGTATCAGCTGATAATGGATAAGCAGGCCTGAGGAGGCTGTAACTCAGGTCACTAGTGTTTGAACCCACTCACGTCTTAAACAGCAGGGCGCTGGCCTCCATCCCCATGGTCTCTCCTCAGTGACAGGGGGGTGTGAGGGGCCTCCTCCCAGCTGCCCTGGCGGCTCAGTCAGAGCCAGCTGTGCCCACAAAGCCTCTAGTCAGGCCTCTCCTCCCAGCTGCCGTGGTGAACAGGTTTGCCCTTTCCAAGCGCCTTTAGGTCACTTGTGGTCTTTCCATGGAGCTGGACAACAGCCATCTGTTCTGCTTCTTATTTCGTCCAGAAAATCCCAGTGTTCTGTCCCCCGCCTCCTCCTAGGGGTTCTGTTTCAGCTCCCCTGTCCAGCCTTCCAGAAGGCTGTCTGGCTCTGAACCGGGCCCTGCTGGGTTCCTCCGTCTGCCCTTTGTCCAATTAGACAAAGACTGGTGATGCCCAAGTCCACGCTGAGCACAAGCAAGGCCATATGGTCAGGAGATGAAGGTTTCTGAGGCCAGTGGTAATGATGATGACCTGAACTGAATCTGCAGCTTTTAAAGAACCTTTACCTGGTACAAGTTAGGAACATGGTCTGGGGAAGATGAGAACAAGCCCTATGGGACTGGATTAGAATTGGAGGTATCAACATGAGCTGGTGGTTTCATTACACAGACTTGTGTGTGTGTACACGCACACACACACAGGCAAAGAAACACACACATACACGCACATATAGATGCAGAAATATATACACACACTCAGACATATAGGTATGGGTGTATGTATTTATACACATACATTTCCTAGAAGCAATGACACCCCAGTAGCAATGAGCACACCTAGCACCCAGACCTTGGTTTCTTAATACCATTCACTACTAAAAGGAACCAGAGCTCCTTGGAGAAATGGCTGGTTTCAGGGCTGGAGGACAGAAAGCACAAGCTGAGCCTGGAATATCTTGTGTCAGAAAGTAAGTAAATGCTCAAAAAATAAGGGGGACATGTCAAAAGAACACCCCTGTTGGCCAAATCTGAGACAATTTAAGCACCAAATAAAGAATGATAGTAACAGACTATAAGCCACTGAAGAAAATAAGGTTCCATGTATACATGCTGATATAAATGAGTAATTGAGGGAAAGGAAAGCTCTTCTTTTTCTTTAATATTTATCTTTTTTTATTTCATTGCGCTGGGTCTTCGTTGCTGCTGGTGGGCTCCTTAGTTGTGGCATGCAAACTCTTAGTTGCAGCATGCATGCGGGATCTAGTTCCCTGACCAGGGATCAAACCTGGGCCCCCTGCATTGGAAGCGTGCAGTCTTAACCGTGGCGCCACCAGGGAATTCCCAAGAAAAGCTCTTCTTTTCAGTAGAAAGCAAAGTGACAAGTGTAGAAGAAATGGTGGAATCTGACAAGCATCAATAGCAATTATCACAGTAATAATTGATTCCGGCAAGAATCATCAATGGATATTAAAAACAGTGGGTGAAAATTTGCTGGGTAAACTGAATATTGACCTAGTCTCAAAGAATCTCACTGTAAGTACGTGTTAATTACAAAAAGAAAAACAGTGACTCTGCAGCGGAGAAACCTGGCAGCCACCACCCTAAGCCGAGTGATCGCGGGTAACATCACCAGGAATGGGACAAATCGACCTCAGGTGTCATATGATCACAGAGAGGGACACATGTCACTTCTGCAGTATTCCTACCAAAAATGCAGAACCTGCATCTAGTGTTGAGGAAACAGCCGACAAACCTACACTGAAGGAACATCCACAGAATCACAGACAACAAACTAACTTCAAGAATGCCAATGCCATGAAAGACGAAGACTGCAGAACCGCTTCAGATTAAAGGAGAAGGAAGAGATGTGACGACCATGCGATTTCTTCGCCATAAAGAACATTATTGGTGAGATCTGAATAAGGTCTGTAGGTCAGAAAATAATGTGGTGTTAATTTCCTGATTTTGATAATTGTACTTGTGGTTGTGTAAGAGGTTATCCTTGTTTTTAGGAAATACACCCTGAAATATTTAGAATTAAAACAGACATCATGGCTGCAATTTACACTCAAAGGATTCCGAAAAAGACGCACCTGTACAGAGAGCAACAAAGCAGATGTGGGAAAACTTTAGCAGTTGGAGGATGGGTGAAGGGTATACAGGAGTTCTTTGTGCTAGCCTTGCAACTTTTCTGTAAGTCTGAAATTATGTCCCCCAAAGTTAAAAATACATCTTCAAGTTGTCAAAATGTTTTAAAAATCATCCAAAATAAATTGTGTTGGCCCTCCTTGTCCCATTGTACCCTTTTCAGATTCACTGCCTACTTCAGCATGCAGTCCTCTGGGACTGGTCGCTTGCCCATTTAGAATCTACGTGAAGGTTTTCGAAGCCTTTCTGGGCAGCAGGGAGTCCTCGCTAGGCTGAAACACACAGCTCGCGGGGTATTCTCACAGCTCCTACATGCTCTGCCCTGTGGTCAGTTATTTCCCAAGGCTTATTTTACTGCTGGTCTGCAAACTCCTTAAGGGCAGGGACTGTGTCTTATCTTTGTGTCTCCTTTACAGTGAATACTCAGTAAATATCTAATGGAATTAAGTTGAAAGGAAGTATGCATCGTCGACTCTCCATGTCTTTGATCACTCGGTAAATCATGAAAATAGCACACAGTGAGCAATTACAATTGAGTTACAACTGGGCATCCTGGTGATGTTACTGTGTTTTCCCTCCTATTAGAAAATGTGTTCTTTTTTTTTTGCGGTACGCGGGCCTCTCACTGTTGTGGCCTCTCCTGCTGCAGAGCACAGGCTCCAGATGCGCAGGCCCAGCGGCCATGGCTCATGGGCCCAGCCGCTCTGCGGCATGTGGGATCCTCCCAGACCGGGGCACGAACCCGTGTCCCCTGCATCGGCAGGCGGACTCTCAACCACTGCGCCACCAGGGAAGCCCTAGAAAATGTGTTCTTTTAAAAAATGTCTTTATTGTAGAAAATTTGGAAAATACAGAAAAGCAAAAGTAGGAATGTAAATGATTCAGAGATGGCAGCATCAGCTCTTCCCTGATGAAGAGCCACCACTACCCGAAGATATCAGTGTCTGTCCTTTCGAGCGTTTCCTGTACAAAATTTTAAATGCGAACTTACACATAGGTGTGTGTATATACATATATTCATATTATGCATACTGATGTCTGACATTAAGTTTTTGTTTTTGTTTTTATTGGCCATACCACACGGCATGTGGGAATCTAGTTCCCTGACCAGGGATTGAACCTGTGCCCCCTGCATTCGAAGTGTGGAGTCTTAACCACTGGACCACCAGGGAAGTCCTGACATTAAGTTTTTATTTTATGCACAAAATTAGATTGATTAAAATCTTTGGTTACCATGTATTTTTATTATTAGTCCATGCGTCACAGCTCTCTTTTATCATTCATTCAATAATAATATTGTAATAAAACTCAAGAATTAGAACACTGACAATAATTGAAATCTACCCTATGTATTCCTCCCAGGGTTTATCCCCCCACCTCTCAGAGGTGACTGAAATCCTAAAGTATAAAAAATACATTGTTTATTTTTTTAACTTTATAAAAAGGGAATTATACTGTAAGTTGTATAAGTCAGGGTTCTCAAGATAAACAGAACCAAAAGGATATATATATCCCTAAAAACAAGGGGGTTAGGGGTGCCAAGCCTCCCCATAGTTGAAAATCCAAGTATAATTTAATCTGCCCTCTGTATCCGCGGGTTCAACAAATCAGACAGTGTAGTACTCTAGTATTTACTATTGACAAAAATCTGTGTGTAAGTGGATCCATGTTGTTCAAGGGCCAGTTATTTATATACATGGAGAGAGAGAGAGAGATTTTAAGGAATTGGCTCACGCTACCGTGAGGCCAGCAAGTCTGAAATCTGTAGGGCAGGCAGCGGGCTGGAGAGCCAGGGAAGAACTTGAGTCCAGAGGTCATCTGGAGGCAGAATTCCCCCTTCCTCAAGGGAATCCAGTCTTTTTTCTTAAGGCCTTCAACTGATTGGATGAGGCCCACCCACATTATGGATGGTAATCTGCTTTATTCAAAGTTGACTGATTTAAACGTTAATCTCACTTAAATAATGCCATCACAGCATTTAGACCGGTATTTGAGCAAATATCGGGTACTGTGCCCTGGCCAAGTTGGCACATAAATTAGCCATCACATATATAGCCTCCTGGACTTGATCTTTTTCACTCCACGTTATGTCATGAAGAATCCCACACTTTTTTGGGTTTGCTTGTTTAGCTGGAGTTGATTCATGTTCACTGCTGTATAATATTCCATCACCCTGTTCCATCTTCTGCTGGCGGGCATCAGGGTCATGGCTGCTGTCACAAACAGCCTAGGGGACCCTCTGGCACTTGTTTTCTGGGGTAGAGGTGCAGGGCTTTGTCTTGTGTATATACCCAGGTGCGATTTCCTGAGCTGTGAGGCACGTGAATGTCCAAGCTCATAAGGAAAAGCCAGATGGTTTTCCCGAGTTGTTACACTGGTTTCACTCTCCCCGGCTGTGTTTAAGAGGCCTCTGATTCACAGCCTCTCCAGGCCTTGGCATTGTCAGATTCTTCATTTTCGTCATGAAATGGATGAAAAACTCTTCTTTTTTGCCGCCTTGGTTTACGTTTCCCTGATTAACAAGGCCGGGCATCTCTGTGTGTGCTTCTTGGCTGTAGGCGTTTCCTCATTGGTGAAATGCCTATTCGTGGCTTTTGTCCATGCTTCTATTGGGTTAGTAGTTCTGTATATGTTTTTAACACAATTATTTGTGCTCCTGCCCTGCTTACCTCCCACTGCCACCCCTTTGGGGTCCCAGTGGTCCCTCACGCCTTGCCCTTGAGTGTTGAGGGACTCTGAACCCTCACTGCTTTCCAACAGGTCATGTCCTCATCACAGCCCTCGACCTTCTGTCTCCTTTGGGTTCTCTCACTCGCTCTCCATACAGGCAGCTCTAGCTGGCCCTCTTGCCTGCATCCTGGACTCCATGTGGCTGAGACCAGCCCCGGCCCCGGCTGTCCCCACTGTTGGAGTCTCAGCCACACCATCTGCCTCCAAGTCACCGGCTCTGGCTGAAATTACCCTGCAATGGAACCCGACACTGAGAGTCAGAGCCATGGGTCAGAGTCTTGACTATGCTTCTATTTCCAAAGTCTGGATCCTCCTGTTTTCAGAGTACAAAAGGGTAAACTTCAGGTCCAGGGAGGCGGTTATAACTCTCTCTCTCTTTCCAAATAATTCGTGTTTTCCTGCCTGCCTAGTGGGTTAAGCAATGAGACATCCCCTTTCTTGTCCTCGGATTGAGTTGCTTCTTTGTTTAACACAAGCTTTAGTTCAGGAGATAGAAATACTTATAAAGTATCATTTATTAAAACTTTACTAAAATATTAAAGGAAGTTTAAAATGAAAAAAATGTCCTACATAATCCTACCAATTCCCTCCATTTTCATTCTTCTGGTTCCCTTCTAGTTTCTATCCACATGCGTATCTATTTTTATGTTGTAATTACTGTGTGTAGTTATATATAGTATATTGAAAATGAAATAGTTTCTCTTCCCCCCCCCCGCACTCTACATTACTTTTACATGGCTTGAACATGTCTCCATATTTTTATTGTTATCTTAGTGATCACCAGTTTAAATGAGCCGGTAGAATTAAGTGTCCTATGATGGGGGCTCTAGGTTGTTTCCAGTTTCATGTTTGTTATAAGCAATGCTCCTATGAATAGTTATTTTTACTTGGGAAATCTGCAGGGCTGGCCCACTGGGTCAGAGGTGACACTCGACGTCTGCGTTTCCAAATCAGTTTCCTCCACATAGGTGGCTCACAGTGTAGATTTCTGAAGCTGCTTCCCCACAATTTGTTTTATCGTTTTTCTCTAAATATGGATTTTAAGAGACTGGAAAGTGGGGGAACTAAGATCCCACAAGCTGCACAGTGCGGCCAAAAATAATAAATAACTAAATAATAAAAATGCTCAAAGGACTTGAAGAATAGATGTTTCTCCAAAGAAAAAATATATATAAATGGCCAATAAGCACATGAAAAGATGCTCAAAATGACTAATCATTAGGGAAATGCAAAACAAAGCCACAAAGAGATACCACTTCACACTCATTAGGATGGTTATTACAAAAAAAAAGGAAGGAAAATAAGTGTTGGCAGGATGTGGAGAAATTGGAACTCTGTTCTTTGATGGTGGGAATGTAAAATGGTGCAGCCCTTGTGGAAAACAATCTGGTAGTTCCTCAAAAAACTAAACCATAGGGCTTCCCTGGTGGCGCAGTGGTTGAGAGTCAGCCTGCCGATGCAGGGGACACGGGTTCGTGCCCCGGTCCGGGAAGATCCCACATGCTGCGGAGCAGCTGGGCCCGTGAGCCATGGCCGCTGAGCCTGTGCGTCTGGAGCCTGTGCTCCGCAACGGGAGAGGCCACAACAGTGAGAGGCCCGCGTACCGCAAAAAACAAAAACAAAAACTAAACCATAGAGTTACCATATGACCCAACAATTCCACTTCTAGTTATATCCCCAAAAGAATTGAACACAAGGTCATGCAGAGATATTTGCACACCTATGTTCAAGCATCATTATTCACAATAGCCAAGAGGTAGAACCAACCCAAGTGTCCATCGACAGATGAACGGATAGACAAAATGTGGTATATACACACAATGGGATATTATTCAGCCTTAAAAAAGAAAGGAAATTTTGCTATATTCTATAACGTGGATGAAATGTGAAGATATTATACTGAGTGAAATAAGCCAGTTACGAGTATAAGTAAGGACAAATACTGAGTGTTTCCACTTACATGGGGTCCCTAGAGAAGTCAAACTCATAGAGATGAAAAGTAGTATGGTGGGTGCCAAGGGCTGGGGGAGGAAGGCTGGGGAATTAGTGTTTAGTGGGTAGAGTTTCAGTTTGGTGAGAGGAAAGAGTTCTAGAGATGAATGGTGGTGATGGCAGCACACGTGAGCGTATTTAACGCCACTGAACGGTGTACTTAAAGGTGATCAAAATGGTAAATGTTATGTTATTTTACCATAGTTAAAAAATATTTTATAAAAAGTGGAAAAAGAAAGAGAGAGAAGAGCCCATGAGCTGTGCTGGTGAGACCACGTGTATGTGTTGGTTGGACAGAGCCCCGAGGCCACATTTTCAATGGTTTAGTGACAGGTAAACCCTTGAAGAAGCTTGATGAGGCTGGAGAAGGGCCTAGAACTTTGGAGGAGCTAGGTTAGGAGTTTTGGCCCAAATTTGGAGCTGGGTAGGGGTGGGAGGGTGGAGAGGATGACCGGCCAAGGTAGTCCCAGACATGGAAGGACAAACAGAAAGGGGCTTATGTGTTGGGTGAGGTGTGCATTAGCCCAAGAAAGGCTGATTTCAGCTTAGTAGGAAGGAAGACTTCTCACAGTCTTGAGCTCTGAGTCATGAGAGAGTTGCTTTGTGGCACAATGACCCGCCTGATGTGGTCTAAATAGGACCCGGTGACCAGCTGAAAGTCCCACCCCACCAGAGAGTAACACCCTGCCAACCACGAACACCTCTGCAGGGCCTGCCAGACGAGACGCACCTCCAGTCCCTGCAGGGCTCTTGTTCAGCAGTGCTAGGATTCCTTTAGTGATCCCAGGGCCTCGGCACCTCTCAGAGGCTGAACTACAGCCAAGCAGCTGTTTTCACCAGGCCCTGTGTTTGTTTTTTTCTGACAACAACCAATTCTCCGACACCAGGTGGGTGTCAAAGGATTCAATTCATTTCTCACATTCACCTCCCGAGTGAGCACAGACCCCACAGGGGGAGGGCCCAGTCCCACAAGGATACCCACACCCTGAAAGCAGTTGCTGCAGGCTGCCCACTCTTCTGCCCAGCTGACCGCAAATTCAGGGGCTCCTACGACCCTTCCTTTCATGTTCCACACATTGCTAGAATGACTCACAGAACTAGGAAAGCCCTGTACTTGCAGTTGTAAAGGAAATAAATGAACAGCCGTATGAAGAAGAACAAAGGCAGGTTTGGATCCTCTGGGTGGGGCGGCAGAATGCACCACCCTCCCAGCACGTGGGAACGTTCACCCACCCGGAAGCCGGCACCTCACTGTCCGAGAGCGCTATGGACATTTCATTACGTGGGCCTCAGTGATGAAGCCACTGCCACAGACGGAACTCCAGCTCCAGCCCCCGTGCCCCCGGGTGGGAGCTGATGGTTCCGGGTCTTTCTGGTGACCAGCCCCCCATCCTGAGGCGAAGTGAATAACAAGAGACACTCCCACCACTCAGGCAATTCCAAGGGTCTTAGGAGCTCCAGGCTGGGACAGAAAGTATACACCAAGTACATATTTTTACTATGTTACACCATGGGTTCAGATCCACTGAGAGCACCTGGTGGAAAGTGCAATGAGGCAGGCCGGTGGTCTCAGAGGGGTGACTCATCTCCCTTCCTGTCTCCCCAGGGTCCGCAGGCAGACAGATCCCCATTTCCCTCAGTTGAGAAATGAGGGCATTCACTTTAAGGTTAGTTGTGAAGATCAAATGAGGTGTGTGTCAGAGTGCTTTAGAAATGTCAGAACTAGTGTCTGAGTCTGCCTTTGGGCCATTTCTGCACTTGTGCTCAAATACCGAGATTGGGCTTAATGGCAGATGTGGAAATCATTCATTCATCCCACCAGAGCCTTTGGTGAGAATCATTCTTTCATCCCATGTGGCCTCCCACTGAGCCTGGCCTTCTGTTAGGTTATGAATACCCGCCCACCACCTGCTGAGTGTGGCCTTCTGGAAGGGTCCTCAACTCTAAGAAGGGGAGTTCAGAGCGGGCAGACCACCTCCAGATGTCTGGGAGTTTTTCTTCGGGTGGAGATGTCACCAGGGTATTTGCATAAGAGCTCCCCAGCCCGGGCCAGAGCTGCACTGTAGAATCCAGTGAGGGTTGAGCAGAAAGGCGAGAAACCGGGCAGCCGGCAGAGCGCCCGCGCCCCCTGGTGGTCGTCGGCTGCACCTCGCTCCTTCCCGGACAGGATCTGCGGCCCGGCAGCCTGGCTCTGGGTTCCCTGGTCCATTCACTGGTTGCTCTTGAATGGCTTGCGAGTGCCTGCGGGCCTCCAGAACTCTCGGGCTGTGCTGTGCGCCACCAGCCACAGGGCTCTGAGCACTTGCAGCGGGGCGAGTCCAAAGTGAGGTGTGCAGCCAGTGGCAAACACACCCTGGGTGTCAAAGACAGTACCCCCAGAAGTAAAATGTGATGTTGATAATTTTATATTGGATGCCTGTTGAAATAATAATATTTTCAATAAGTTATGTTAAATAAAATATGATTTAAATGTATTGTGGCTGTTAGAAAGCTTAAAATTCCATATGTGGGGTGAATCCCATTTCTTTAGGTTGGATAGTGCCGTTCTAGACCCTTGGTTCCCAGGCTTTGGGATTTCACGGGTGAGCAAAAGCCCGCCGCCCCAGGTCTGACTACCAGTTTGATACTTTGCTAAGTGACGGTGTTTTAAAAAGTACTACCACCGCCATTCCCGTGAGGATGGGCGTTCTGTTATCAGAGATGCAGGATGCCACGGTCAGAGTAGAGAGCCCGCTGAACTGCCCACTCATGGCCCATTGATTCGTTTTCTCACTGAGTGGGGAGAGCTCTGTCAGGCCCAGAGTGCAGGGCGGCTCTCCCAGGGGCCTCTCTTGTGAATGCGCACACGGTCTTGCCCTCTCCCTTCTCGGCGTCCACGCCTTCTGCAACCCGATACCTGCAGGAGCCCTGCGAGGCACAGGGACCGGGAAAGGCGAGGAGGCAGAGGACTGCCCAGCCTTGGTCTGTGGGTGTCACCTGGTCCTTAGAGCCACGGCCACTGTGTGAAGCTGAGCGAGACCCGGGCAGCTGCAATCAATCCCGAGAAGAAAGGGCAGGCTCAGTCCCTAGACCTGGCCCTTGGAATCCCATCACTGTCCCCTGATCCCTGCTGCCCACCCTGCTCTGCTCAGGGACGGAGAGATGCTAGGGAAGGCCACATTCCAGGCCCACATCCATAGGCTCACTGGCGTAGTTCCTTGTCAAGGGTGTGATTTGGGCTCAAAATATTTTTTTTCTTACTGCAACATAAAATACGTTCAGAGCATAAACTTCAGAAGATAGAGTTGACTAAAAGGAGATAGACACACAATGACATCATACAAAAGATAGCACCGTTAGCAGTAAGATCCCTCCTGCCCTGCCCCCTCTAATACACACCCATATATTTTTCAAAACTGTAATTAGGGACTTCCCTGGTGTCACAGTGGTTAAGAATCCTCCTGCCAGTGCAGGGGACACGGGTTCGAGCCCTGGTCTGGGAAGATCCCACATTCCACGCAGCAACTAAGCCCGTGCATCACAACTACTGAGCCCATGTGCCACATCTACTGAAGCCTGCATGTCTAGAGCCCGTGCTCCACAACAAGAGAAGCCACTGCAATGAGAAGCCTGCACACAAAAACGAAGAGTAGCCCCTGCTCGCTGCAACTAGAGAAAGCCCACACGCAACAACGAAGACCCAACGCAGCCAAAAATAGATAAATAAAAGTTTAAGATAAAATAAAAATAAAAAAATTAATCAACAATCATATTAGGTACAATTGTATTTTTTTAAAGAAAGGGGAAAAAGGGACTTTCCTGGCAGTTCACTGGTTAAGACTTCACGCTTCCATTGCAGGTGGCGTGGGTTCAATCCCCGGTTGGGGAACTAAGATCCCCCATGCCTCACGGTACGGCCAA
>NW_020171804.1:638835-669450 GCF_003031525.2 Neophocaena asiaeorientalis asiaeorientalis
TCCAAAAAAAAAAAAAAAAAAAATGGGCAAAATACTTGAATAAACATTTCTCCAAAGAAGAGACACGAATGGCCAATGAGCACATGAAAAGTTGTCCAATGTCATCAGTCATCAGGGAAATGCAAATCAAAACCTCAATGAGATACCACTTCACACTCTTTATGATGGCTATTTTAAAAAAAGAAATAGGGCTTCCCTGGCAGCACAGTGGTTGAGAGTCCGCCTGACGATGCAGGGGACACGGGCTCGTGCCCCGGTCCGGGAAGATCCCACATGCCGCGGAGCGGCTGGGCCCGTGAGCCATGGCCGCTGAGCCTGCGCGTCCGGAGCCTGTGCTCCGCAACGGGAGAGGCCACAGCGGGGAGAGGCCTGCGTACCGCACAAAAAAAAAAAAAAGGTAAAAAGGCCACCTTTAGGGTTGTTTCCTCATCTGCTAAATGGAGACGGCCTTTCCTGCTCCTGTGGTTCTGGAGGGACCAGACACGCTGAGGGAGCCACCGACTGAGCCACACATGGACTTTTCATGTCCCCGCATCTGGATAAGGCTCACCCCAGCATGCTAGACATCTTCCCTAGGGCTTCATGTAGTCCTCGAAACAACTTTAGGAGAATGTTCTAGCAGACTTGTTCTGTTGATAGGAAGCCGAGAGGAGGGACCATGTCTGGGTTACCTGATTCTAACAGGAAGAGCTGGAATTTTTGTTTCTGTTTTTTAGAAATAGACTCCACATATACAGTCAATTGATTTTTAATAATTAATTAATTAGTTTTTGGCTGTGTTGGGTCTTCGTTGCTGCGCGCAGGTTTTTCTCTGGTTGCGACAAGCGGGGGCTACTCTTCATTGCGGTGCGCGGGCTACTCATTGCGGTGGCTTCTCTTGTTGCGGAGCACGGGCTCTAGGCGCGTGGGCTTCAGCAGTTGTGGCACACGGGCTCAGTAGTTGCGGCTCGCGGGCTCTAGAGCTCAGCCTCAGTAGTTGTGGCGCACGGGCTTAGTTGCTCCGTGGCATGTGGGATCTTCCCGGACCAGGGCTCGAACCCGTGTCCCCTGCATTGGCAGGCAGATGCTTAACCACTGCGCCACCAGGGAGGCCCAGAAGAGCTGGACTTGAACCCCGTCTGTGGAGCTTCGGGGTGGGTGCCCAAACCCTCAGCTCAGCTTCATTGTAGGGAACGGCCACAGTCTGACATGCCCAGAGCTGGCAGGTTTGTTTTGTGGGTACATGGCCCTTCTGGGGGGAGTGTGTACTTTTGGCATGGAAACGCTATGCGAACAGTTCCCACCCTCTGTGGGAAACCTCAGCAGGTCAAAACACAAGACTGCAAAAGCGGCCCCTTCTGTGGAAGGCGGCCCTCCTGAGAGACAAACCCTTGACAAACCCTCTCTAGACCCAAGCCTGTTTGCTTTCGTTTTCTCACTGATGGGAGCTTTCTCTGCCAAGCTGCCACTCAGCAAACACCTCCTGTCGTTGGTCAGTGAGTGGTCCCTGTGTGTCCACCAGGGCCAGCCCCGCAATGGAGCCAGCAGCTGCGGCGGTGAGCAGAGCAGCGTCCATCAAGGCCACCATGACTGGCGGTGAGGACTGACGCAAACCAACGACAGAAACCAATGAAATGTTTGCAGGTGACCTGCGTGCTTCAAGAGAGAAGTACTGTGTGTCTTACTAGCTCAGGACAAGGTGCTCCGCAGAAGGGGGCCATGAGGGTGGGGTGGGAGGGGAATTCAGGGAATAAAGAGCATGTAGGAGAGGACCCGAGGAAGGAGGCTCAAGCAGGTGAAGAGGGGCAACAGGGACACTCCTCCCAGAGGTAGAAGCATGTGCAAAGGTCCTGAGGATGGAAGGGGCTGGGGTCCTGTCACCTGAAAGCGCTCTGCGCTTGTGTGTGGGGATGATTCTGGAAGGCCAGCAGGCCCATCTGATTAGGATGTTGCCGTCTTCCTAAGTGCAGTGAGAAGGGGGTGTTCAGCCGGGTGGCATTCTCCATGGACAACTGGTAGCCGCAGGGAATTAGACCGCAGCAGGTTAGGATTTGAGAGAAGGCGCAAGTCCAGGGTGAGAAGTGTGCTGATCCCACAGTTACTCAGGGGTGGAGCCAGCTTGCCTCAGCAGAGGCCCCACATAATGGATGGAGGTGAAGGGAGACAGCAGGGTTACTGGTGTGAGCATCAGGGACAGGAACACCAGGAGGAAGGGCTCATCCCAAAGCCACCAGGGTCACCAGAGCCGGGAAGAGATGCCGGAGTAGGCCATCTGGGGGCTTTGGGGGCCTCAAGGCCTCTTCCAGGGCAGGAGCAGCCAGACACAGACCTGCATGGCGGCAGGTGACCCCCCCGCCCCCCAGGAGAGGAGAGGTGACAGTAACAAGGGGAAGCCTCAGTAAGTTCTCAGCCCTTCCATGACACACCCAAAGGCCATGGCAAACAGACAGCGACCTCTCTCCACACCAACAGGGCACAATCAAACAAGGATGCCCCCAAATTTAGGGTGCCCCAGGAAGAGGAAGAGTGCCACATTGGGGGCAGAGAAGCCAGCTACTGAAAGAGGAGAGGAGAGGGCCTGGTTCTGGATGGGGCCGGGGCAGGGGCTGGGGAGAGGCTCTGCTAGCCTGAGCGGGGGCGGGTGTGCTCACTCTGGCCTTCCTTGGGTTGGCTTCCTGGAGAAACCCCAGGCATGGGGACGGGCTCCCAGAGTCTGGGGAGTCCTGGCTACCGGTGTCCCAGAGGTAGGGTTCCCAGGCCGTGGGATGCCCATACCCAGCACCGACACAGACAGCAGCTGGGACAGTGTGTGCCCCCAGTGTGTGCTCTGCCCAAGCCCGTCCCAAGACGGCCCTGGGACCCCCAAGCTTCCCCAATGGCCCAATAGGAACAATGCAGTCCTACAGGAGGGCAGGAGAGAGAAAGAGACCAAGGCTCTGGGGACATTCGGAAACCCAAGAGGGGCAGCCTTGGATGCAGGGGTCAGCAGAGGACACTGGGGTGAGGTTTGCCAAATCAGCGGTGGCTGGAGACTGTCCGCCCCCGGACACAAGCCTACGCCCATCACAGACTCAGCGTCCTTTACTGCACAGCGAGACTGCGCTCTTTCCCCGGTGTGGGCGCGGGTGGAGAACCCCTCGGCCAGGCCCCGGTGCGGGCGGGTAGGCCGGCTCAGCAACCCGGCCACAGGAGGGTGAAGGCACCGCGGCTGCAGCGGAAATCTGGCTCTGGCTGCTCCGGCTTGGGCTCCACGGAGACCAGGCGCCGAGCCCCGCGCTGGGTCAGCGGGATGCAGTCGGAGACGCGGACCTCCAGGGCCCGGCCCTCCCTGAAGGAGGGAGGTCAGGGTCAGGACGGGCAGGGCTCCGCAGCCCCGCAGCCGCCCCCGCGCCCCGAGACTCACCCCTGGCAGTGCGCGGCCAGCACGCCCACCAGCTCCCCGACGCGGTTATCCAGTGGCGGCCGGGAGCGGTGCAGACACACCACCAGGTCGTCGTAGCCCCGCGCGTGCAGCACCACCAGCTGGTCCCGCCCGCTGGTCACGCTCAGCCCAGTCACCTGAAGGGGGCGGGGTCTCAGGGTCAGGGGCGCGGCAGGCCCTCCTCCCCAAACCTGCACCTCCACCCCACAGCCCAGGAGCACAGGCCCGCCCCCCCCCCACATCTTCCCCTCCCCAGCACCCCGCCCGCTCCCCTCGGCCTCTCTCGAGCTCCCCTCCTCTCCCCCAGGCCCCACAACCCTGCTGCCCCCTCTAGGTCCCCTTCCTCCCTCTCTGGTTCTGCCCATAAAGGCGAGGGTCAGGCAGGGCGCACCGCACACGAGGGCTTTTTGCCCTGATGGAATGTTCTAGATCTGCACAGTCTAACATGGCACCACTGCTCACCTGTGGCTCTCCAGCACCTGAACGTGCTGGTGCCACTGAGGAGCTGAACTTTTACTTTTCATTGCATTTAAATAGCCACACGGGTCGTGGCCACCATACCAGATGGTCCTCCAGCCTGACAGTTACAGGGACCCCCAGCCTCAGTCCCTGCCCTGGGTTGCCCCTTGGCCTGTGGGAATATGAGCTGCGACTCCAGGGAGCAAGTGGGTCACAGAACTGGACAGAGGGGTGAAAGGCGGGTGGCAGCCACCCACTGCAGCCAGCTCCACGCGGTCCAGTGGCGGAGACCCCCGGGCAGGCACTGGCACAGATGTGGGGAAGAGGGGCCATTTGGCATTTCGTTCTGCCAAAGAGTGGAGCAGGAGGGGGGCGAGGAGGCTGAGGATGGGGCTCTGCAGGCTGTTCAGCAGGGGCGCATGGGGCGGGGGAGGAGTTGCCAGCCTGAGCTGATGCTGAGTTCCAGAAAGCTCCAGTCATCCCAGGTAGGCATGAGGGGAGGGGCCTGGCAGTGCCCAGCAGGACACCGGGCCAGCTAGGGCCTCACGGATGGCCCCGCCCCCGCACAGGGCTTACCACGTCCAGGGGCACGGCCCGCATCACCCGGTACTGCCGGCCTGGCTCCAGCTTGTAGAGGTGCCGGTCTGTGAGCAGAAGCGCCCGGTCCCGGCTTTTGTTGAAGCGATTCACCTGCGGGACAGGTGCTCTCAGGGTCACTTGCCTGCCCCAGGGGGCTCCCCAGCAGGTGTGGTCGGTGGCCTCGCCTCCCTGAGGCCACTCTCTCACTGACGGGGCTGGAGCTGACGACTTTTGAAGTTTCAGGGTCAGCTGTGAAACCTCTAAGCTAGGCCTGGGCCAGGGCTGCCACGGGCCTGCAGCCCTGCATCCACTGCTCACCTTTCGGACATGGCTGGAGAAGAGCACGGCCCCGAAGCCGTCCTTTTCCCGAAGCGTCTTCAGTCGCTGAGCAAACAGGTCTGAGGCTGTGGGGTTGTCTGTGGCCTGAGGACAGATGGGGGCTGCCTGGGATGGGGTCTTGGGACCATGCTTGACTGACAGCAACTCTCAGGGAATTGGCACAGTTATCCTTGACCTCAGAGAACCTCGTCAGGCCATGCGCCAGCCTCCTGGTGGGTCCACCTGCCACACTGGCTTCCCTAAGGCTCACCGCACAGATCCCCTGCAGCCCTGAGGTTCTAGGCACACATGTCTGTGCCGTCCACACCACCCACCAGCCCAGCTCCCCACGCCAGGCCCGGGCAGACTGAGAGATGGAAGGGGCTGGGTGGGACCTCGCTCCTCCATGCCAAGCCACCCACCTGGGCAAACCTCTCGCCCCTAAGGCTTCATCCCCTGCAGAATGGGGCCAGGGGGCGGCTCACAGCACCCGTGTGGGCCAAGGGGGGCCATGGCATGGAGTCAGGGGGCTGTGCCTAAGAAGGGGGATCTGTGCCGGAGAATGGGGGGGCTGCCCTGAAAACACAGGAAGGCAAGTGGGAGTAGGGCAGAGGGGGAGGTGCTGAGTAAAGCCCAGGCTAGCTGGTTCTGAGTGAAAACCCTTGAACTTCAGAGGCCAGGGGCAGGAACAGAGGGGTACAGCCCACAGGACAGCCAGGCTCAGGGAGAGGACAACTGAGGTGGACATGGGCAAGGTTTCAGCCTTGAGCCTCTCCTTGGCACCCAGACCCCATAGCCCTGACACTTACGGAGGACAAGTAGTCCCGGGCCCAGGCCCGCCGGCAGCCCCAGTCCTGTCGCAGCTCCTGCAGGGCCGCCATGGCAGCCACCTTGGCCTTGATCTGAGCCATGTCTGAAGGGGGGATGTTCTTCACCAGCTGCCGGGCCCGCCACCTGGAGAGGGCCAGGTGGTCAGACAGACCCCTGTGCAGCCTCACCCTTCCCTACTCCTGGTTCTGCCCCTTTTCCTGAGAACACACGTTAGTGCCTTTTCATGTCCCTTCCCCCACAGGATAAGGCCAGGCCCTTCAGCCAGGCACTAGCCACCCTCTGTGTCCCAGCCTCCCTGGTCGCAGTGGAAGGTGGCCTCTCCTGCTCTGAGCATGCTGGTTGCCCTTCACACCTCTCCTAAAGAACTCCTACTCAGCCTTCAAAGCCCTGCTCAGTTGCAGAGTTTCCCCCACTTCTAGCTCTGACCCACCACCCTCCCTGCAAGCCTCTAGCAAGGAGATGGAGGCCTGCATCCCCTCCAGATGTCCAGAATGGTGCTGGGGGCATTAGGAATCTTCCACCGGCTGTGGGGTGTGGGTAGCCAGCTGATGTGCACAGCCCCCTGTTTTCTGCTTATCCAGTGGGACCACCTGTCTCCTGGGTAGCACCAAGGGGTTCAGATGGCCCGGTCCGGGTGTTCAGTGGGCTCTAGCTGAGTGGAAAAGAGTGAGGGGCGGTGGCAGAGGGCGAGTACCTGCAGAAGAGCGCCTGGCAGATGTCCTGGAAAGGCTGTAGCACAGCAGGGGGCAGCGGCCACACAAGGTCACGGCCGTAGAGCGGGGGCTGCCGTGCAGCCTGGAATCGCCGCTGCATCTCTGCCAGGTGAGCGCGCACCTTGTGCCTCCGGAACCAGCGCATGATGGTGTAGACGGCCCTCAGTCGCCGGAAGTGCCGCCTGGCCAGCGTGCCCCGCCATGCCTGGGGGGCCAGTGGGAGGTGGTGCTCCATTAGGCCCTGCCAGGCCCCGCCTCCCTCACCTTAGGAGACCCCAAAATGGAGGGGCACCCGAGAATGTAACCATCAAAACCCAGACTGAAGATCCTACAAGGCAAGCGGCCCAGCGAACCCACAGATTAAAAGAGACTTAAGCAACGTATAGACCCTGAGTTGAACAGACTGAGGACACGACTGGGGACATGTGGTTATTGACTGGACAGGACAGCAGCAAGTCAGCGTGAACTTTCTAAATCCTGTTTCTATGATGCTATTAGGTCATGTTCTTAAAAAAAAAACCCTGTGTGTTATAGGAGATAACAGAGGTAACAATGAAATGCAGTGTGTCGTCCTTAGTTGGATTCTGGGTTTTTAAAAGATGTAATGGGGGACTTCCCTGGTGGCGCAGGGGTTAAGAATCTGCCTGCCAATGCAGGGGACACGGGTTCAATCCCTGGGTCAAGAAGGTCCACATTCTGCGGAGCAACTAAGCCTGCGTGCCACACCTACTGAAGCCCGCGCACCTAGAGCCCGTGCTCCGCAACAAGAGAAGCCACCGCGGTGAGAAGCTCAGGCACCGCAACGAAGAGTAGCCCCCGTTCGCCGCAACTAGAGAAAGCCTGTGTGCAGCAGCAAAGACCCAACACAGCCAAAAAAAAAAAAAAAAAAGACTGCTTTACCATACCATTTAAAAATAAAAAAATTTAAAAATAAAAGATGTAATGGGTCATAGTGGGACCCTTTCAGAAATTTAAATATGGCCTACATATTAGACATTCAGATGTGTAGAATATATTTTATCAGTGTTAGGTTTCTTTTTTTTTTTTTTGGCCATGCCCTGCAGCATGCGGGATCTTAGTTCCCCCACCAGAGATGGAACCCATGCCCCCTGCAGTGGAAGCGCAGGGCCCTAACCACTGCACCGCCAGGGAACTCCCAGTGTTAGGCTTCTTGAATGTGCTAATGTCAGTGTGTTTATAAAGGTGGATGACCTTGTTCTTAGGATGTGCGTGCTGAAGGATTTAGGGGTGTCATTGCTTTATATGGTTTGGGAAAAAATACAAATGTATGCATATGTGAGTATCTGTATGTGCGTATGGAGAAAGAGAGAGACAGAGACGGGGGGAGGGGAGAACATGATTGGAGCAATCCAGGTGAATAGTAATCGTACGAATCTTTCCACTTTTCTGCAGGTTTGAAATGTTAAAAAGAGAACGTTATGGGGAGAGGTGGGAGAATCCTTATCCTTTGGGAAGACATACTGAAATGATTATAAATGAAATGATTTGCTTCAGAGTAACTGGGATAGAGGTGCGATGTCTACCCAAAGCCACGTTGGTCATGTGACATGCTTGACACAGGGCAGTAGCCTGTGGGAACAGAGCACACCATTCTGCGCGCTTTTCTCCAGGTCTGAAATCTTTCAGAATAAATGGAAGAAAAGAAGGAAAAAAGAAAGGAAGGAAGGAAGCCAGGTTCCTGAGTGTCTTGTTTTGAGCACCTGGGCCTGAGCCTGGTGGCCACAGAACAGAGGGGACCCGAACAACAGCCCCACTTTTTGCTTAAGTCAGTTTCAGCGTCGGTTTGTCACCTGCGAGCGGGGGCTCCCCCGGTACTTGGAAGTGTGCCTGTGCTCCCCTCAGTGCACGCACATCCCCCCAACTCCGGGTGGTACACATCCATCTCTCCCCTCCCCCCAGGTAGCGCACACAGCCCTTTCCTGCCCAACCCCCCACACCCTCCCTGGGGGCCGTCCAGCCCCATGCTCCAGGAGGGCGCTCACGGCCGCCCTATCGGAGCCCAGCAGGTGGTTTGGCCACGTGTACTCACAGGTCATCTTGTACCTGTCACAGAAGGACCGGGCAGTGGGCGCCAGACCCTGTGGAGGAGTGCGGACTCGCACACCCGCGGCCCGCTGCTGGAACCCCTCAAGGACACGCCCCCGGGGGAGGGGGCCGTACCTGAGCAGGAATCGAGAATAGGGCTGACGGGAAGCGAAGCCGGCCCTGCGGACCCTCACGCCCACTGCTTTGGGCACCCGCGGCCCGCTGCTGGAACCCCTCAAGGACACGCCCCCGGGGGAGGGGGCCGTACCTGAGCAGGAATCGAGAATAGGGCTGACGGGAAGCGAAGCCGGCCCTGCGGACCCTCACGTTCTCCAGCAGCCCCAGGTACGCGACCTGGTGGCGACAGTGGCCCTCATCCAGCTTCGCGGCCACCTTGTCCTCATTGGGCTTGATGCAGCGGACGTAGAAGGGCTCCTGTGGGGACAAAGGACACTCGGAGGGGCCAGTGTCACGGCCCTACAGTCACCCTGCAGGGGCAGCAACCGAGCTGTCTCCATTCTGCCATCTCCATCCTCCCACTCTGCCATCGGTCCGTGTGGGGAAGAGGCTCTCGGGGGAAGGGGAGGCTGAGGGCCCGCGGGCAGGCCGAAGGCTGAGGCCAGGAGGAGACTGGGGATGAGGGGTGGCGGGCAGCATGGGACCTGGGAGCCCAGTGCTGGGTGCGGGCAGGAGGCTGGCCCAGAGCCAGGTTCTGACCGGGCAGCAAAGCCCCTTAGCCCTTCCTTTCGCTTCCCAGAGGCCCTGCTGAGTCTCTGGATATTCTGCTGTCCTTCCACTGCCCCCTCTGACTTTGGGCCCCAAGCTCTGTGAGGTGCTCCTGCCACTTTCCTGTCCCTGTGACCCCAGCTTCCAGAAGCTAACCCGTATCTGGGCAGCACCAGGGCTGGGCCAACCCAAGCTCTGAGCAAGGTCTCCCCCAGCCCATCCCCAAGAGGCAATGAGGCTAGGGGAAGGCTGCTGGGACCCTGCATTTACTCAAGCCTCGGCCTGGTCCAGGGCATCTTAACCTGTGCAGCGGCCGGTCCCTCCCTGCTGGAGGGGTTGTGGCTCGCAGCAGAGAGGAAACAGAAGGATCCGGAAGGATCCAGGCTCAAGGTGGGGTTGGTGGGGGGTGTACCTTGGAGGCCAGGTTTTCCACCAGGGCCACCATGGAGTTCTTGAAGAGCGTGCCAGCCGTCAGGGGGCGCTTGGTCACCTCCGTGATGTCCTGCTGCCCATCTGGCCACATGGCCCGCAGGGTGGGGTCCGTGCTGTGGACACAGGCTGCATGGCCAGCCGCCCTCCAGGACAGCCCACACCCCAGCCTGGCCATTTGTAAGCTTCATGGCCTCAGCTTTGACCCTCAGGCTGTCTGTGAGGGTCAGACCGGAGTGTCTGAAGGCCCTTCCGGCCAGAGCCCCTGGGCCCTCGCCCTCTGGTGCCCACACGCATGCCCACAGAGCCTGCTCACCTGTTGTACAGCAGCCGCTTGAAGTCCTGGAAGAGGGAGTCTCTGTTCTTGTCAATGAAGCCCTCCACCGAGTACCTGGTCGGGGGGGACAGGGCCACTGAGGAGACGGGGCCCTCGGACGGCCCCCAGCATGCCCCTCCCCCTCCCCCCACCTGGTCAGCCTCTCTTCCTTCCTCCTCACGTGCTCGTCTTCCTTTCCCTCTCCTTTCTGTCTTCCCTCTCATCACATAAGCCCTCCTCCCTCCAAAGTTTCTCTCCTGAGAGGTGCCAAATGTCGCATCACTGAACCCTGGCTCTAGCACATACATGCGGCGTGACCTGACCTAGGACAAGTTACTTAAACTCTCTGTACCTCAACAGAGACCACGAGCTCAGAACAGTGCCTCCAGAGTTTCCAAATATATCGGCGATTACAATTACAACCAGGAACTCCTGAGTCATTGGTCTATTTTGTTCCAGTGGCACTGAGAGCCTCAGATTCATCGTCTCGCCCTTTGACTGTTAGAAAGCTCAGCGCTAAAATCTTGGCTTCACTTGCAGCTCCTAGAAAGGCTCAAGGCCATGGGATCTGACTTCTGGTGGCTTCGTCTTTTGGACTCTTATTTCTTCTCCTTGCGAAGGACACGTTGGACACTTGTGCCTCTCTCTGTGTCACCTCAGATCCACTTCCAGGTGAGGTGAGTGACAGGGAAATTAATAATAATCATGGCCACCCCTGGAAGACACCTGGGGCCTCGGTACTCAGTGTGTGGCCTGAGGACCCGCAGTGTCCATCTGGCCTGGGAGCTTGTCAGAGACACAGCCTCTCGCCCCTCTGCTCCTCCTTGCTGGCCTGCACCTGGATGTGCAGTCTTTGCTCAAAGCGTGACAAGAACTGGCCCTGGGCTAGGAGCAGAGGTCCACCCTGGCTGCACCTCAGAATCTCCAGCCCCTCTCCCAGAAATGGGCATTTTTTATAAAGCTTCCCAGAAGATTCTATGATACAGTCAGGGCTGAGAATCGCTATCTTAAAAGCTCCATTGTATGTATGCTTTTTACTTGTGAATCTGGTGAAGGGCATATTTTCAGTGCCTTAAAAAGGGGAAGGGGCAGAGGGGGGGACCAGACGCTCAGTGGGGGGCCCTTACATGACATCCCCTGCATAGTGCTTGATCCGGAAGTCTCGGCCAAACTCCATGGTCTTGTCTGTGGGGCAGAGCTATGGCGGGTGGGGCAGGCCAGGTCAAGGCACAGAAGGTGTGTGGGGATCTGGGGGAGGGGGGGCAGTCCTGCAGAGAAGGCTGAGCCACCACCAAGGACCCCACCCCCACCCCAAGACAGGCAGCATGGCACCTGTGGCGCCCTTTCCAGTGCTGGGACCAGCCGGGGGTGCACAGGGCGGGGGCGACCGCAGGGGCAGAGGGGCACCTGGCGGCTGGTGTAGTGCGGATGGTTGCGGTGGTGCGTGTCCAGGGTCTGCAGGAAGATCCGGTCGGTGATGGGGCCCGCGCTGCCGCAGGCCTCATCCAGCACAGCCAGGATGCCCCGGTGGGGCCGCTCCACCAGGTCCACGATGGTAGCGTTGTTGAAGTACTCCACCTGCGGGAGGGCAAACAGGGCAGCTCCCGAGCCCCGTCAGCCGGCCTCTCGCCCGAGTTCCTGCCCGGCGCCCGCTCCCCTCGCCCTCCTCTGCACACACCCGCCCGCCCAGTGCCATGCCTTTCCCTCCGGGCCCGCGCTGTGCAGGACGGCCCGGCACTCACGCTCCGCCAGGCGATGCCCTCCCGCTCGTACTCTTCCTGCTCCTGCTTCAGGATGAGCTGGATGAAGAGCTGCTGCAGCTTCTCGTTGCAGTAATTGATGCAGAACTGCTCGAAGCTGGGGGCGGAGGGGCCGCTGAGAGTCATGCCTCGACCGCCCACCTCAGGGCTTTGGCTCCACGGGGATCGAGCGCAACAAATGGCAGGCTTCCCCGCAAACAGATCCCCAGAAGTTTGCCTGAGGGCGCTGGTGCCAGGCGTCCCAAGTGGCCTCTCTGTCGGGGAGCATCTCCCGCTCCGGGCCGCTCTTTTACCCGCCTGCCCCCAAGTCCAGCACGCATGCCCTGGAGTGGATCTGGGAGTCCCAGCGAGGGGAAGTGAGCCGAGATCTCGCCTTCCCAGGCACCAGTGGACGGCAGCACAGCTGAGGCCGGCTTGAAGGCACGAGCCTGGGGCCAGGGACCGACCGGCACTGACCCAGCCCAGCCGAGCTCCCCAGGACTAAGGCGGCCTTAGAGGGTGGGCGGGGTCAGGGTGTGGTGGCAGGGCTACCCACCTGTTGACAGGGAACACCTCGAAGCCGTAGATGTCCAGCACGCCGATGACTGTGTCCTTGCCGTCGCGTCGGGGGTCCCGGTCCCGGGGTTCCATGACACGGTTGATCCGGTCCACCACCCACTCAAACAGCCGCTGGTACACTGCCTGGGAAGAGGCCAGGAGCCAGCTGCCTCTGACTGCCTCTGGCCTCGTCTCCTCCGGGAAGGCCTCCAGGTTGCCCCCCCACCTCCAGAGCACCTTGGCACAGGCGTCCCGGGCATAGCTGGCCTCGGCCGCAGTGTGGCCCTTCTCGATGAGTTCCCTGCCTCCCGAGGCCACGGTGCGAGCCAGCAGGCAGCGCAGCACCATCCCCCGGGGTGTGGCCGTCAGCTCAGCCACGTGGTCCACCAGCACCTCATCAGTCACCGCCAGGCCCCTCTGCTCCAGACTGCTCTCCTCCAGCTCCACAAACTTGATGTTTCCCTGGTGATGCGGGAACCATGAAGTCAGGCTCTGCGCCTCAGAGGAGCCTGCTGCACCCCTCTGCCCCTGGGGGGACGGGGGGAGGCAGGGACGCGGGGTACAGTAGAGCTTGGCTTCTACCACATACACAGCCAGAGAGAGAGAGGGGAGCGCTTCCTGGAGCACGCCAGAGCCTCCCCCAAGGCTTCCCACCTGAACGTCATGTGAATGGTCCCACTGCATCCTTCTGCAGCTGGCTATGTGCTACCCATTCCTCATGCTTCCTCAGAGAGAACTAAGGCTCAGAGGCGCTGAGTAACCTGCCCAAGGCCACACAGCTCTTAGGTGACGGAAGCAAAAGGCCAGTCTGCATGTGTTCAGCTTTACTGAGCCCAGACTGCCCTTGCCTGCTAAGTCTGGGCTGATCTACCAGACAAGGACCAGGCCCATTCTGGGCATGCAGAGCCCACGGCTCAGGGCCTGGCCTGTGGGAACCCATAGCCAAAGCAACTCAGTTTCAGCAGAGGGAGAAGTGGGCCAGTTACAGGGCTGGTTGTCAGAGGCCAGTCTCCTCCTCCAGAGGAGGCACCCGGCCAGGGCACCACATGGGGAAATGGCCGCAGAGCCCACAGCCAGGCTCACCAGGTGCAGAATGGCGGCCAGGATCCGGTGCACGGAGGCCACCTCCTCAGGACTGAAGCCGATCACCCGCATGGCCTCCGTCACCGCCTGGTGGTGGCTCTTCTCGTCACTGTCCAGGACCTGGGGGAGAAAGGTCCCAGCACCCCGGTGCCACGCTGAGCCTCGATTCCTCTGTCCCAGTGAGCATGCTCACCCACTGCACCCCCATCCCGGCGCTGAACCCCGATTCCTCCAACTGAAAGCCTGCCGAGTCAGGGCCCCACCAGTCCCTCTGAGCCGTGCACACCGCCCTGGCCCCTGCTGAAGTCACTGGCCACTAGCACCAGGGTCCTGGGACTAAGCGTGATTAGAGCCTCGGCTCCCTGCCCCAACTCACACTGAGCCCCGCCCCCTGGCGGGTGAAATTATACAGCGCAGGGTTTCTCTGCAGGTGCAGTTCTTGCAGCTCTTTGTCCTCACAGCCCCGCAGCACCTGGAGGACCCGACACCCCTCCGTTAGGCCCCTTAGCTCCAAAGACCCCACCCACATACGCAGGACAAACAGACGCGTCCTTCAACCACCGCTGACCCAACAAATTCATGGTGTGGGTCAGCACAGTGATGGTGTGGACACCGCCTGAGCCCAGGGAGAACCTACTTCTAGGTCAGATACTGTGTAGACACCACACCTATCCAGGGAAAGACCACTTCAGTGGTCAGACATGGTGTAGATACCACCTGAGTCCACAGAGACCCACTTCAGAGGTCAGACACATTGCAGACATTGCCTGTGTCCTGGGAGGACCTACTTCAGTGATTAGACACGATGTAGATACTGCCAATGTCCAGGCAGACGCACTTCGGTGAGTCAGAAAGAATGCAGATACCACCCAGGTCCAAGGAGATCCCGCCTCAGTGGGCCAAACATGGTGTAACCACCTGAGTCCAGGGAGACACCACCTCAGTGGGTCTAACCCAGTGTAGACACTATCATTGTCCAGAATCCACCTCAGTGTCAGACATGGTGTGGACACTGCCCTGCCTGCGTCCAGGGGGACCCCACGTCAGAGTCAGACGAGGTGTACACACAGCCACATCCAGGGAGCTCCCACTGCAGTAGGGGCGGGGCCGGGGCGATGGCACAGAGGGAGAGGGGAGGGAAAGGGACTGTGGGTGGGGCAATCAGAAGGCCTTCCCTTCAGGTCTCCCCCTGCCTGCTTTGGCTCACCTGGTAGAAGGCATGGAAGTTCCTCTCGCCCACGTGCTGCTTGAGGACCCGAGACTGAGGAGAGAGGAGCAGCTGGACGGAGGCCTGGACGCTGGCCCCACCCCGGGGAACCTGTCCCAGAGCCCCTGGGGCAGTGCAGGTGGGGGTGGTGGCTGACCTGGCTTCAGGGGGAGCCCCTCCCAGTGAAGCTGGGACACCTGAGAAGGTAGGTTCCTGTCCCCAGGATGCCAGGCCTGGGGGGCTCGGCGTGGTGGGGCAGCTCTTCCTGGTCCCCCCAAGGGAGGCCTTTGTGCGGCCCACCTGCCCAGGGTCTCAGTGTTAAGGCCCACCTTCTCCAGCAGGTAGCTGTGGATGTGTCCCCCGACGGGGTCTCCTTTGAAGTCAAAGTTGATATCCATGTACTTGCCGAAGCGGCTGGAGTTGTGGTTGCGGTTGGTGCGAGCATTGCCGAAGGCCTCCAGCACGCAGGTGGACTTGAGCAGCACGTCCTTGACCCTGCGGGGGGCAGAGGGGCCGAGGGGCTGTAGCGCAAAGACCTCGTGCTGGGGGCCGTGCCCAGGTCCAGCATCCCCGCCTGAGGCTTCCCCATCACAGGAGGAGAGGGAGCCTGAGGGCCTGGCCTCGTCCTGTGCTGCCCTTTGCAGGCCTTTGACTCTGAGATGCTGGGAAAGGCACCTGCAGGGGGCTCACGGCGGTTGTCCTGTAAAGCCTTGAGCCTTGAAAGGCATTGGCCCTGCCTTTCCAGACCAAAGCTGCAGCCCAGTGAGGAGCTGGGTCTGCACGCTCGGCGCTGCCAGCCATGTGTGCTTGGGAACTTCCATCGCTGTTCCCACCCCACTCCTGCCCCGAACCCCACCTTACCCCACCTCAACAGGAAGAGCCGGGGCTCCCACACAGCTCCTACAAATCCCCGCTGGTGAGCAGCTGGCAGGCAGGTGGGCCCTGGGTTCCGGGTTCCTGACCCAAACCCTGACACCTGGCCTGGCATCCTGGGCCTTCCTGACAGGCCAGCCAACCTCTCCACTTCCATCAGGTCCTGGTGAGGGCTCAGCACCTGTCTGTTGGCCCTCTGCACCTCACTCCCTTCCTGTCCCTAGAGGAAGGGCAGCCACGTGCTGGGCCGTGCCTCTCCTTGGGTCGAGGGGTCCGGGCTGCGGCTCACATGGAGGCTTGCTGACAGCCACTGAACTTGGCCTGAGCCGGGCTCCATTGTGTCTCTTGCCCCCCATCAGGCATGAGGCCCCTCCCCACCCCCTCCCCGCCCTCACCTCTCCACCTCCGCCCTCTGGCTCGGGTTGGTGACGGCAGCGATGTACTGCATGATGTGCCTGCTGGCTTCCGTCTTTCCTGCCCCACTCTCCCCTGCCGGAAGGAAGGACAGTCAGACAATTTCTGGTTGCTCCCCCTTAACCAGCTCCCGGTGCCCATCCCCACTCCCAGGTGCTCCAGTCACCTCCCCATCATTGACAGATGAAAACACCGGGGCGCAGGGAGGCTGTGAGCCAGAGCCTGGGCCCTGGCTGCAGGGCAGGTAGGTACCTGAGATAACAATGCAGGTATCCCTGGACCGGCGCTTCATCGCCCTGTAGGCAGCGTTGGCCACAGCGTACAGGTGGGGCGGCCGCTCATAGAGCTCGCGGCCCTGGTACCTGGCGATGGCCTCGGGCCCGTACAGGGGCAGCTCCTGGTAGGGGTTCACGGACACCAGCACCTCACCGATGTACGTGTAGATGTGGCCCCTCTCGAACCTGGCACAGGCAGGGCCAGTCCTCAGTGCTCGGGGCCTCGGGGACACACACCTAGGTCCCGGGGCATTGGGTCCAGGCGGGAAGCCTTGGGGCCCTGGCCCACCCGCAGGGCTGAGAGTAGACGAGGGAGTGGGGGTGGGGGAGAGGGGTTGCCGGCTGACTTGAGCCTTCCTGGTGCCGTGTGCCGGGAGTCGCACCCCACACAAGGTGGTGGTGGGATCCAAGCTGCTCTCCACGGGGATCCTGATGTCACGGGAATCATGACTGCCCACTTTATTAAGGGACTGACTTGCCCCAGGCCTCGCTGGCCAAGGCAGAGCTGGCAGTGTGGGAAGCTGGGTTGAGGACCGGAGCAGATGGGGGTGGGAGGTGGAGGGAGGGGCCTCCAGCTGTTTCCGCCTCAAGACCTGGGCGGGGACCCAGAAGCAGAAGCGACCCAGCCCAGCCCCACCCAGACAGCAGGGACCGGGAGGGGTGCCACCCCCCTCCCCCCTCCCCCCGGGCACCTCCTCATTGTTCTGGGCGCTTCCCTGCAGGAGCCTAGTCGCCCGGAAGGGTGCCTGTGTGCATCATCCCTCCCTCGACGCTTCTGCCCTGGGAGGAGCCTGCTGCCCTGACGGACCCGCCCTGCCCCCGACAGCCGCTCCCGGGTTCCTCTTCCTCAGCTGCCTCAGACGGACATGCGAGTTCCCTGGCTCGGCTCCCTGCACACCCGGGACCTGCTGGAGACAGACTCTCCCATCTGCAAGCTGTGTGGCCCCAGGCTCGGGGTTCCATCGTTAATACGGAGATGGTAATACCTGTCTCAGAAGCTAGTGTATAGGAATGAAGTGAAAGCATGCTTAGCTCTCTGCCCCCAAGAGCAGCTCATTTCCTGTCTGACTCTCTGTCCCACAGCCCTGACCTTGGCTCAGGGCCCGCCTGGGCCTGACTTCAGCAATCGGAGGTCAGTGGGACCTGTCCCCAAGCTCTGCAGTCACCTTCTGCTCCCCCTGGCTGTCCAGGGATGAAGCCAGCTCCTGGTGCCACCACCGACTCCTCCCTGCCTTCTGCCCTCTGGCAAATAGGGCCCCGTGTCACTTCTACCGGCCATGCCCTGAAGCACCCCACATGCCCCCCTGAGAGTGTCATCTCAGCTTGTCCACCTGCGCCCCCAGGGTGGGCCCTGACCACTTCCCTTGGAGCCCCCAGGGCCCAGCACAGCCCCACTAGGGGGACGGAGCATCCACCCGGTCCGGGGGCCTGGCACCTGCCAGGAGGAGGGGTCAGGAGGCACCTGGGCTGTGTGGGAGGCCCGGGTCTGGGAAGCCTGCTCTAGCACTGGCTGGTTGCCCTGGCCCTGAGGCGACAGTCCTTCCTGTCCCAACGTCCCCCTGCAGTCACGCAGACAGCGGGCTGGGGCTGGCGGAGACCAGCGGGAGTGGGGATGGGGAGAAGGGGAGCCCCTGCCCTAGGTCTACCTGAGCTTCAGGTTCTCCATGAAGTCTTCCATGGTCACTTGGTCCAAAAGCACAAAGTCAGGCTTGCCGCACTCAGGGCCTTCGTCCTCCATCCTGCCGGCGGGAAGCACCCAGGCCAGGTTGCCCCGACCTTCCTGTGCAGAGCAGCTCAGGGGAGGGGTGCTCTCGCATAGGCCCAGCCCTCCCTCCCGCAGCCAGTGTGGTGAAGTAGGAAGTGGGTTCTTGTGGCCCCAGGGAGGGGTTGCCCTCCCTGCCTGCCGTCCCCTCCCAAGGGGCTCTGAGCCGTGCTTCCTGGCTCCCCTCAGGGCGTGCCTCACGGTCGGAAACTCCGACCCTCTATGATCTCACCCTCGCCCCAAGCAGCCGCATCTCTGCGGTCCCCAGCCCTGCCGCATCCGAGCCACGGGTGGGACCCTGAGCAGGGTTTTCTTGACGTGGCAGTGGCCGCAAAAGCCGTCAGCTCTCAGACCTCAGCACTACGTGGATTTTCGGGTAGGTACGTTGCACCTCGACAAAAGGTGAACAAATGCCGATACCCAGGCCTTTGGGGCAGGAGCCTAGGCAGTACTCCTTCCAAGTGTGACCACGCTGCGACGTGAACCACAAAGCCAGCTTCCAGGCTTAGCCCGCCACAGCCACGGGGCTGGTGGTCTGGGTTCGTCATGCCGAGACCCAGTCTTGCCACTGGTCCAGGCTTCCAGATGTTTCCCAGAAGGGTCCTTTGTGTCCTCGGGGCCCGCCTGCCTGTCCCTCTAGTAGTGAGACCCAGGAGCTGCGCCAGGAGCCCTCCTGTCCCACCTTGGTCCTCACCTCCCAGAGGTGTGGCCTCACTCCTCTCTGTGGAGCAGGCGGGCCCTTGACAAGTGGCCAGACGGGCCAGCTCAGACTTCGACCACACGGCGTCCGGGTTGGGGACGCGAGGCAGTTCTCTCTCATCCTTCCCCTCGCACAGGGAAGACAGCGCGTTTCCCAAGTTTGAGTCATCCGTGTACTACCTTTGGGATTCTCTACTCAAAAACCTAGTTTATTTAAGAACTGTCTTTCAGTCAAGTCACTTTTTTTTTTAACCTGAATGAATAAAAGAATTTATTCTATGACATTTAGGGTCTAGACTAGAATACAACTTGGGGTTCATTTTAGCTCGAGACTAGAATAAAATTTCTAACCAAGCGTGATCAAAAGTCTCTTTTTTTAAATTAAGTTTTATTGGAGTACAGCTGCTTTATAATGTGTTAGTTTCTGCTGTACAGCGAAGTGAATCAGCTACGCGTATACATAGATCCCTTTTTTGGATTTGCTTCCCATTTAGGTCACCACAGAGCATTGAGTGGCGCTCCCTGTGCTCTACAGTAGGTCCTCATCAGTCAACTCACTTTTTAAACTCTGAAACATTGTTTGATATGCAAGGGTTTTTCTCCTTCAGAGACTTTAAAACGAATACATATCTAATGAAATTGTTAAGTGCTTATTTTCAAACGCCTGATAAAACCAAGCCTCACAGCACTGTGCCCATTGTTCTGAGGGGACCCTCCCGTCCGGACCAGGCTTTGGCTCCACCCTGCGCCAGGCCTGGGGCTTCTCATGAGCAAGTTCTGGTCAAGTTTCATCCTCTCAGTCTCTGAAGACCCCCTTCGCACCCCTCCCCCTGCCTCTTTGGCTGGTGCTTTTGAAGGGTTTTCCAAACCAAAGCTCAGGAGTACTTGGGGAGTTCTCACAGAGCCTCAAGGTTTCACTTCCCCAATCTCTGGGCCTGGGGTTTGCATTAAATTAACAAGTGAAAAGAATGATGCGGCTGTTCCAGTGAAACTTGAGACATTGAAACCTGAACTCAATAAAATTTTCACGTCATGGGACTTCCCTGGTGGCGCAGTGGTTAAGAATCTGCCTGCAGGGAACATGGGTTCCAGCCCTGGTCCGGGAAGATCCCACATGTGACGAAGCAACTAAGCCCGTGCACCACAACTACTGAGCCTGCGCTCTAGAGCCTGTGAGCCACAACTACTGAAGCCCACAAGCCTAGAAACTGTGCTCCGCAACGAGAAACCACCGCAGTGAGAAGCCCGCGCACCACGACGAAGAGAAGTCCCCACTCGCCGCAACTAGAGAGAAAAGCCTGCATGCAGCAATGCAAAAACCCAACACAGCCAAAGCCAAAAAAAAAAAAAAAAAAGCTTAAAAAAAAATGTTCATGTCACAAAATAGTTTTCTTTTTCCATGTCAAGACTATTCTTAGGTGGGGGGTTGGCCCGTGGGTTAACCAGTCCCAGCTTTAGACCCTGATGCTGTGGCCCTGCACTTAACTGCAATCAGGACTGTGCTCTCCACTGACAGCTTGCACAAAAGATTTGCCACCCAGTGCCTCATTTATCTGAGGCCAATGACAGCTCACCAGAAATCCTTCCCCGTCCTGGGTCTGGCTGGACCTCTGGGTCCACTGGTCTCAGGCAGGACAAATGGTGGCCCTATATGCAGTCTCCCCGGGGTAGGGTCTGACAAGTTGGGGCACAGTGACAGGTGGAACAAACAGGTGGTCAAGTGAGGATGGAAGGACAGCAGGGAGATGGCCCTGGGGGCTGAGGGCAGCAGTTTCACCCTCATTTTCCGACCTAGGTCGATTTCAAGATGCCGCCCTCTGTCCAGTCCCTTCGATGGCCCCTCACTCTGGCCCCCCTTGCTGGTGCCATTGCCCTCTGTAGCAGGTCCCCAGTCCCTTTGTTTCTCAGTTCCCCTATACAACTGTATCCACTTTAGGATTTGCTTTTACCACCTCATCTCAGAGCACCCACACTGTTGTTGGGTTAGTTGCAGGGAAGGGCCCTGCCAAGGTGCCCTGGAGCGGCATGCACCCACAGAGGCCACACAGCTCATCCTGACGGCGCTCAGGAGGAGCCGCCACCTCTCTCTTCCTCATCTGCTCGGGAGGCTGTCAGAAGCGGTTCCCCTGGTACCCGGCTCCGAGCTGTGAGGCTTTATGCCCCCGCCCCCTCAGGGTGTAGCTGCAGTGACTTGCGGTGGAGGGACCTTTCGTTACTTTTCCATTCACAACATCACTAACAAACTGAATGTAAACGTGGCTCACTGAATCTTTTCTAGCTCAGTCGGCCTTGGCCTAACCTGCTGACACTCCTTGAAAAGGTCACAACGGTGAGCTAAATGGGCTTCCACTGTGAAGTCACTTATCAAATGAAACAGATCATGAGGGTGCATCACTCATCCTCAAAGTATCGATCCACACACTGTGTAGATTGGTGTGTAACCGAGTCTGACCCACGCTGGTGAAGAGGACAACAGACAGAGAACGCCATCAAGCCAGTGGAAGCTACTCCAGGAGTGGTGCCCTACCACCCACTCTGCAGTCTCAAAAGCAATGAGAGTGGGAGACACCCCAGGGGCCCCCTCAAACTTGGCTGAAACTCCTTCAAGGAGGGGAGGGCCCTCCTCCTCTTTGTACCTAACAGAAACAGAGGCTGGACTGAACTACAAATTTTACACCGTTCTATTAAATCCTTTGTTTCTCATTCAGGAGATGTCAGAGGGGCCTGGGTCCTGATGTACAGTGAAGATCCTTGTTCTGGAAGCAGACAACACGGCACCGAAACCTGGGGTCAGAGAAGGTCAGTCAGACGTGCATACCTGGTCCTGAGCCACCCACACCTCAGCTGGGCCAAGAACCAGAAATTCCTGACTCCTGGAAGGGGAGCAAGTGAGGATTTGAACCTGCTCAGAGAACTGTGGTGCAAAGGCCTGGGTTCAAATTCTGCTGCACCTTCACCAGGTATGTCAGTGTGGGCAGGTCACCACTTCAGTTCCCACTTCCTCTTCTATAAAAAACAAGGAAACAGGGGTTTCCCTGGTGGCGCAGTGGTTGAGAGTCCGCCTGCCGATGCAGGGGACATGGGTTCATGCCCCGGTCTGGGAGGATCCCACGTGCCACGGAGCAGCTGGGCCCGTGAGCCATGGCCGCTGAGCCTGCGCGTCCGGAGTCTGTGCTCCGCAACGGGAGAGACCACAGCAGTGAAAGGCCCGCGTACCGCAAAAAAAAACACAAAAAACAAGGAAACAACTTGGAGGCCTGCTGTTAAAAT
This sequence comes from Neophocaena asiaeorientalis asiaeorientalis, assembly GCF_003031525.2. NCBI lineage: Eukaryota > Metazoa > Chordata > Mammalia > Artiodactyla > Phocoenidae > Neophocaena > Neophocaena asiaeorientalis. Next base: position 660,533 of record NW_020171804.1, read on the forward strand.
AAAGTGATGTGAGGACATAGGCAGGGATTGTTGTAATTGCCAACTGCTGAGTGGCAATAAACAGAAATGAACCTGAGTTCCCACTCCTGACTCCACCATGTGCCAAGAGGCCTCTGTGACAGAGACTTAGTAACAGCCCACCCTTTCCAGGCTGACACACCACTGACCTAGGAGATTCTTGGGGAAAAGGCTGCAGGTTGAATCCAAAACCACAAAGGCAATCAAAATGCCATGCCAAAGAATCAGACCTCCACGAGTCTAGATAGTAGACAACTATCTGTCCACAAAACAGTCTCGGCAGCTTAAAGACAATTCATCTGAGACTCAATCACCCGACTTAAAATATGGGAAGGTAAGAATAAATGGATGGCTTTGAACCTCTTGACAAGGGGACTTATGGAAAATTAACATATAAAATGGAAGTGAAGTGATTTGCTAGGCCAGACCCTGCACACTTACCACTGCAGAGTCCCCAGAAGAACCTGTCATCTTTGGAAGGGATCATCTCTCAGGTGTCTTCTAGCTCTCACACCCTGGGATTTCTGCTGCTGCAGCTGGAGCAGGAACACAGGGCAGAGTCTGTTGGGGGTTGGGAGGCTGTGCTTTCAGGAACTGTGAAGGGTCTGACATACCCCCCCAGCAATGGCACGTGACAAGGTAGCCCATCAGTTACATGGAAGCTGGTAGGAGACACAAAGCAAAGACAGTTGATTATTCACCACAGCAGTAGATAGAGCACCAGCGTTCTCCACCAGCCCCATTTCCCTTCGGGTGACACAAGGGGAGCCAGAAGGCACTCACAATGCAGTGCGCTGCACCACAGAAAAGGCACCCTGAGCACAGGAAAGCCAAATCTTTTACAGTCGACAGTGGGCAGGCCTGCTCTCTGCTCTGGAAGTACTAGCTCGTACATACCCAGGCTGTCTATTTGAACATCTTTGAAAAGAAAGTCAAAGGGCAGCCAGTGCCTCGCTCCTAGGACTGCAGAACCATGAGACTCACCGACAAGTGTCCCGACGGCAGCCCCAGGAGACTGGTGTGTTCAGCATTTGCACTTGGACTGAAGAGAGAGATCCGAATCTGCTAGAAGCCTTGACCTTCAAGGGAGAAGGTGTGGTGTGACCCCCACCATGCAGGAGCATAGGAGCTGTGCTGCCCTGCTATGACCATGCTGGCCATATCCCTGCCTGTACCCAACAGCCCTCGCCCCAAGGCAAGGCCCAGTGGCATTTCCCTAGAACCGAAACTTCCTACCCGCTTCTGGATTCCATTCCTCCCTCCCTCCCTCCATTCCACCACTGCAGAATTTAGCCTTTGCTTCTCTTTGGTTTACCCGCAAATGGTAATGTCCCAAAGGGCAGGGCCCAGCCCTATCATTCCTTTCTACTCTTTATTCCCTGCTGCGGGTCTAACTTCACCTTTACCACTCTCTCTGAGCTTCACTTTCAACTTCTGTAAGGCTTCTGTTTGAAGGATATAATAAAATAATACAATAAAACTGACCACAAGCCTGGAACAGAGCAAACACCCGAAATCCAAAACGACTTTGGCAAAGACATCAACGTTCTCTAATCTGCCCGGCGCAATAGAGTAGCCACTTGCCAAATGTGGCTACTGAGCGTCTAAAAATGTAGGTAGGGGGAATGAAAAACTGAGTTTTAAATTTAACCATATGTGTCAAGTGGTCACCACATCACACAGTACAGGTCTGTATGCTGCCCAGCACACCAGATAGGGAAGGCAGCAGGCAACTGTCTGAAATTTCTATAACCTTGCTCTGGATGGAGCAGGGCAAGGCCTCAAACCGTTTCAAAATTTTTCTTGCAAGCACTGTAGGAATGCACAGGGTCACTGCAGACCCAAGCACGCTGGAGGCTTGCAGCCCACATTCCTTCCAGCCCCTAAAGCTCTGGACAGACAGCCGTACTCCTACTGAGCACCAGCCGGGACCAGAAACTGGGACAAGAGATCACGGGTTGAATTAGGCCTACTTGGGTTTACCCACTGGACACAGATAACTGACCAATAGTAGGAAGGGAAGGACTCCGGACAGCAATCCCTTCTGGCTCAGGGAGTAAGGGAAGGAGCCTTGGGAGAGGCAGCTTTGTCAAGCAGTTGAAAGGACAGGAGTTAACTTTAACTTCATTCCTTACGACCCTGTAAATATCCTTATCGCCACCTCATTACACAAAATCGCCTTTGCTTCCACAGTCTTCGCAGAACTGTAGACCATGACGCAAAAGTTGACTCTATCCTCATTTTACCCCATGAAATAATGGTGGAGAAGAACTGCGGGCCAAGTTCCGGGAACGGGGAGCTGGGGCCGGAGCAGTGTCACTTACCAGGCCATCTTACAGATCATCTGCTGCGGAGCAGTCGAGGGCCGTCCACCTGGAGGGGGCACGGGGTCAGCTCAAGCAAGGTCTCGTGTCGCCTTCCTAGTTCTCGCCCCTTGGGAGGCTATACCCACGAGCCCATTCCTCCCGGCGCTGCCTGCCAAGGCCGCATGTGTACTCCGAACGGGATCCTCAGAAGCTCGGTTAGAACCACCCTCGCGTTTCCCCTCCAACCGCAGGGCGGAACGGCCCAGGCCGAGCACCCGCAACGATCACCGGACCGACGGAGCCAAGAGCGGAATAACTTGGAGACGGCGCGCCCGCTCCAACTGGGCCCGGCGCCCCGCACCTCGCACCCCAGCAAGGCCCGCACGCCCTACGACCCTCACTCACCTGGCCTCAGTAGACGGCAGACACCGCCTGGGACCCTTGATGGCACTGGATGGCCACGACCCCCAGAAGCAGCCTCACCTCGACTGCCACCCATGGGTGCAGCCGCGCACGCTCCCGCCGCCCGCTGGCAGACGCACGTGGCGTCACGTGACCCGCGCGGCCCTGGGAGATGACGTCACGAGGGGCGCCAGGGCGAGGCTGGGCGCGCGTTAGCTGCGCCCCTCGGTAGTCCCTTGTGAAGCCAAGAGCGGAAGTGTAGTAAACCCGTGGAGGCGGGGCGCGCCGCGTTCCTGTTACCCCCGGGAGGAACTGGGGGACCCAGGAAGGTGGGGAAGCGGGCCTCGTAAAGGAACAGGAGGACGGCAGCCAGCGGCGAGCTGGGCGCGGCAGGCTGGTGCAGGCGGAAGGTCGCACAAGTGAGAAGCTGGATGCTTGGTCCTGTTCAGAATAGGGGAAGACACCCCCTTTGCTTTTAGAATTGAATTCTACGCCCTTTTCAAAGGAATGTCAATCCCTAATGGCTAAATATGCCCACGGCTACTCTCACGACTCAGGATTGTTTCCCAAGGGCCTGGGAACACTCCTTCTGAAATGTTATTGTCAAGGGGGAGAAACTCTGATCTCCCAGTGTCCTGGGAGGCTAAGGGCCCACTTGTCACCTGACTCCAAATTGCCCTTAACTATACGGAAGAGTGGAGTTTCTTTCTGTGTTTGCGTCCCTTTTAACTGTGATGCGCATCACATTCTGTCTTTGTGGAGAGGTTCTCTGGGTTGCGAGGAAATTTGGGGTTTAAATATATTTCTTACACGCAGGCAGAGGAAAGCGCATTGGAAGGTACTTAGACTGGAAAGGGCGTGGCTTGTTGGAAATACAGCTAAGCATTAACAGGATTGTAGAGTCTTCAACATGTGGAGCAATGGATAAGAAGTACATATTCAAAGGTCTTGAATATAAGGCTACGAAAGCAAGAACTTGGTTCTGTAAAGAAAAGCTGAGTAATACTTGAAACTCATATTTTATGTATAGCACCTAGTAAATACATTCAAGCAGTTTATAGTATACAAATCCCATTATTTTGTTAAATGTCATGAGACAGATAGGGTGGGAACAGATTGCTCACATGGAGACTAACATTCACCCAAAGAGGTTAAGTGGCTTGCTCAAGGTCTCATAGGCGGCTAGGGCTTGTTTTATCTCAGATCACTGCTCTGTCCATTCTGTCACTCTGCCATGATGTAATCGAGAGAACCAGGAAGGTAACTGGTTATGGAGGGTCAGAACATGGGTGACAGTGTGGGTGTCTATGTGTGACCAAAAAAGGTGGGCTTGCCAAGGACTAAAAGAGGACAGCTTTTTTCTGAGATGATAACCAACAAAATTCCCTAGAAAGGGGAAGATGTTCCATGGAAACTTTTGTCCAAGTAATAAAAAAGGATGCCAAAACATTAAAAACCACATAATCAAAGCTCAATTGCCTTATACTAGGAGGCTGCATGAGACTGGCACAAAGAGAGACAGACCTGTCAGCAATTTCTTAAGTACTTATCAGAATATTGAAAAGAACTTTTTCTAAAACCACATCTCCAAAGAGTAACTCCATTATTCTTCCAAGCCAATTGGGATGTATGCCTGGAAAGAAAAGCAGAGATTTGGCTCTGAAAGAATACACAGAAAGCAATAGGAGCTTCCCCAGTGGCTCAGCGGTTGAGAATCCGCCTGCCAATACAGGGGACACGAGTTCGATCCCTGCTCCAGGAAGATCCCACATGCTACGGAGCAACTAAGCCTGTGCACCACAACTACTGAGCCTGCGCTCTAGAGCCTGCAAGCCACAACTACTGAGCCCACGTGCCACAACTACTGAAGCCCGTGCAGCTAGAGCTCCGCAACAAGAGAAGCCACCGCAGTGAGAAGCCCATGCACCACAATGAAGAGGAGCCCCTGATCGCTGCAACTAGAGAAAGCCTGCACGCAGCAACAAAGACCCAATGCAGCCATAAATAAATTTAAAAAAAAACAGAAGGTAATAAGCAAGGAGGTATCAAAGTAGGGCTTACAAGGTTTCTTTCACGGGAGGCACACAGGGTGGCTCTACTTCCAAGGGGTCGTTAATGATTTAGCGTTGGTTTGGTCCTTTATCATTTACAGGCCTGGAAACTGGATATTATAAATGCATTGAGAATTCACTTGAATCAACTCTAAAGAAATTCTTTTCTTCACTAATTAAGTCAATACTGGATTTGTCACATGCACAGCATGGTATGAAGTATTGCATGGCATATGTCGAAGAACAGCTCAGAGACATCTAGGTAGTTATTTGCTAGCTATTTAGTTCTCGATGGGTGAGAGGGACAAAAAGGAAAAAGCTGCAGTCAGCCTTGGAAACAGTGAAACTGTCCCTCTCCAAGTGCCGATTCACTTAAAAAACATAAAGAGCTGGAATCTTGTAAAGATGTGAGTCCAGGAAACTGTCTTTGAACAGGTCAACTGAGGGTAAATTTTCAGTTGTTCAGGGATTGTTCGAAAACTCTAGCTAGGAAGCATCTGTACAAAGGTGTCTCCACGTGATGTCAGTGCCTTTCCATCTTAGTCTGGCCTGGCGCACATCATTCCTTTCATTAGAACTCTCAGATACAACGAGGAATCCCACACAGTCCCTATCTTTACAGGAACTTAACGATCTAGTACAGGAATGTCCTAACATGGTTAACATCAGAGACATATGAATAAAGTGCTTTGGGAGCGGGGGAGGAAAAAATTTCATCCAAAGATTTAGTGGAAGAGGTGATACTTGAGCTGGGTGATAAAATCTAACAGGTAAGTCCACCAGGGACAAACCAGGTGTCCAAGGAAGTTTGTTTTATTAATCTCCTGCAACAAGGGAGAATCCCAGGGAATTCTGGGCTGCCTCTCGTTACAAGAGTAGAAAAGGGGTATTGTAGGGTTTGGGATTGCACTGAATAATTCTGAGGAGAGGAGAGGAGAGGGGAAGTGAGGATCAGCTCTAGATTGCGGCTTTCATGAAGTGCAGGCAGTTCAATAACTGGGTCCCAGTCATTTTTGTTCATGGGATGGGGCCACAGAGCAGGCTAGGGAAGTAAGTGGTAAGAAAGCAGTAATCACGAAAAAGAAGGAGGTTGTTGGGACACTTTACAGCCGAGGTGTGACCTTGGCAGAAATATTGTTCTCAATTAACACTGCAGCTAGCCTTATGTCTGTTACGAGAGACTGACTACACAGACAATGGTCCGACCATTTATAGAAATAGCATTCTGACCCACAAACCGCAGCAACCAGCCCAGGGAAACAACCCCTTCTCTACAGTAGCCCACCCAGGAAGCTGGCTGTTGTTAAGTCAGACTTGGGGGGAGTCAGACTGCTATCTCTAGTGACAATCCAGGAAAGCAAATGATAACCTCCAAGCAAGCCAAATGGCCAGAACTTGGTCAATAATTTACAGCTTCCCTAATTTTTGTTCCCACTTCTAAATTAGGACCAACCAGAGAAAGCCCTACACAGTCCTCCAATCAATCGCATGGATACCCCACTTCTAGGTAGCCCGCCTCCAGCCTCCCCAGGTCACACCCCCGACTTTTTCACTAGGAAGCTCTCCCACTCCTCTGCCTGCCTTTGGGTCTCTGCCAGATGCACATGATGGTGGCTGACTCCTTCACTATAGCCAGCTCTGAACAAATAGCCTTTGCCTGTTCTCATTTAGTTGGTCCTCCTTCATTTCCAAAATTATCACCATCTGATTATTAGTAGGCAAAATTTTACTTGAAGCCTGGACTTGTGTGTGTGGAAATAAGGCAAAGGCGTTCTAATGGGTAGGAGCAGCCTGAGGAGGGTCAGCCTGGGATCAGGTTGTGAAAAAATAGGGAATACATATATTAGTCTCTACCCCGGGTTCCTAGCACAGAGCTCCCACATCGCTTGAAATTTCCTGGGTGAAAGGAATGTCTTTGTTCTAATGAGGCAACTCTGGGTGGGCTCCCAGATGGTTACTGGATGGGAGCTGGTCACCAGAAAGACCATGATTAGGAGCTTGAAATTTTCAGCCCCACCTCCCCATCCTCCAGAGACAAAATAGAGTTAATAATTGATCATGCCTATATGATGAAGTCTCCATAAAATTCCAGTAGTATGGGGTTCGGAGATCTTCTAGGTTGCCGATCACGTGGGGGGTGGCTGGGAGAATGGTGTGTTCAGAAGACAGCTCTATACCCCTTCCCACATACCTTACCCTAAGCATCTTTTTTTTTTTTTCTTTTGCGGTACGCGGGCCTCTCACTGTTGTGGCCTCTCCTGTTGCGGAGCACAGGCTCTGGACGCACAGGCTCAGCGGCCATGGCTCACGGGCCCAGCCGCTCTGCAGCATGTGGGATCTTCCCGGACCGGGGCACGAACCCGTGTCCCCTGCATCGGCAGGCGGACTCTCAACCATTGCGCCACCAGGGAAGCCCTTAAGCATCTCTTTTATTTGTATGTTTATCTGTATCTTTATCATATCCTTTTATAATAAACTGGTAAACAGTAAGTAAAGTGTTTTCCTGAGTTCTGTGATTCATTCTAGCATATTAATTGCACCCAAGCAGGGGGTCCTGGGAACCTCCAATTTATAGCTAGTCAGAAGCACAGGTAACAACCTGGACTTTCAATTGTCATCTGAAGTGGGGGGCAGGGCAGTCTTATGGGACTGAGCTGTTTTGCTCTCTCCAGGTAGATATTGTCAGAATTGATTTAAAATGTAGGACAGGACTTCCCTGGTGGTGCAGTGGTTAAGAATCCGCCTGCCAATTCAGGGGACACGGGTTCGATCCCTGGTCCGGGGAGGTCCCACATGCCGTGGAGCAACTAAGCCCGCACACCACAACTACTGAAGCCCGTGTGCCTAGAGCCCATGCTCCGCAATAAGAGAAGCCATCACAATGAGAAGCCCAAGCACTGCAACTAGGGAAAGCCCACGCGCAGCAATGAAGGCCCGATGTAGCCTAAATAAATAAGTAAATAAAATAAAACAAACAGTAGGTATAAGGAGCAGCTACTGTTCTGAGGGCTGTCTAGGGAAGACCCCCTCCCCCTCCTCCCAGGGCTGAGGGCCAGACTTCGTTGGAGAGAGAATAGCTTCAGCTCACCGAATGGCAGAGAAGTGCTGGCAGAACTGGCTGAAGTCCACCCTCTGGAAAACTGTTCATGCAGGTGTCTTGCTGACCACTCGGATATAAAACTTCCCAACGTGGGTGCTGGAGGGATATGCCAGCTGCTGGGTACTGGGTACTGCTTGGCAGCCCCTCACTGCAGAGCCAGGTGCTTCGGAGAACCTAGAGCTGGAGAAGCTACCCTTGATGTAGGGAGGTAGGCGCTTCAGAGGCCTCTTTCTGCAGGTGCCTGCCGAGAAAGCTCACTGGAACCAGGTGGCAAAGCCCCTTCCTCCTGCACTGCCTCCCAGACGTTTCTCCTGGCAAAGCTTCACACTGGGCCACCTGGCAAAGCAGGAATGCTCAAAGGGCCCAGCTCCATCCCGAAAAGAGAAATGAGAGTGAATGTGGAGCTGAGAGACAATATATTGACCACTGGCACAGGAGACAGTATTCTTTTTTTTTTTTTTTTTTTTTAGGAGACAGTATTCTTAAAAAAAAAAATCAATTGAGACAAATACTGGTTTGGTGTCAGTTTACATTCTAGCTGTGCTGCAAGGTTCTTACTGCCAGCTTAGTCTAGTGGCAAAATAGTGGGACTGCTGCTGCTGACTCCAGTTTGCAGTGTGCTTTTGGGCAAACCAACCCATTGGGACCTCATCTGTAAAAGGTGGCAGTTATTTCTGACTGTTAAGTTTCCACCTTTTATTCTGATAGGGTCCGGACGGGCTCGCTGTTGTATTTAAACTTTCCTGACGGGTTTGCCTAAGGAAGTCTGACATTGGAACAGACGAAGTCTTAGAAAAAAGCTTCACTGTGGCCGCAGGAATGGAAGGCAAAACGAGAAAAGAAAAGGGAGTGGGTCCTGCGTCCCTTCCCCAAGGCCTGGCTCCTCCAGGAGGCCCCGCCTTCGGTTTCCCGCAGGCCACGCCCTTCTACTCTCGCCGGCCACTCCCATCCGAGGCCCCGCCCCTTTTGTCAGCCCCGCCTTCCCCTCCCACAAGCCCCCTCCTATAGCCCCACACTCCACCCTCTTCCCCTCCTCCCCTT
>NW_020171804.1:669597-690407 GCF_003031525.2 Neophocaena asiaeorientalis asiaeorientalis
CTGATTTGGGAGGTTCGGCGTGGGGAGGCTAGGCGTGGGGAGGTCCGGGACAGGAGTCTGGTGGGACTCCAGCCTGGAGAGGTCCCGGGCGGGAGTCCGGCGTAGGGAGGCCCGGCAAGGGGAGTTCCGAGGTGGGAGTCCGGCGTGGGGAGGCCCCAGGTTGGAAGTCCGGCGTGGGGAGGCCCGGGGGCGCACACTGTTGGAGGTGAGCGTGGCGGGCAGGCCGGGGACCCCGGGTGGACGGCGCATGGTCAGGCCCGGGACAGGGTCGCGGGAGTCGGTCTCCGCGCGATGGAGTAGGAGGCGAGCCCCTGGACAATGGGGTTAGGTGGTCCTTTGCCGGCCGGGCGCGCGGGGGAGGAAGGAGCCACGCCTTTCCGCCCCTTCCGGTCAGTGACTCTCCCCCAAACCCAGGCTCTGCACATGGCCTTCCCCGCGGGTCAGTGACCCGGGGCTGCAGAGGAGCTGGACCCCGTTATGGGCCAGAAAGTTTTCCAGGGTTAGCATCTTGAGAAAATGGGGTGTAAGGTTAATGTAGAAACATTTGCTGCTTAGTTGACTTCAGTATTGGGGTACCAAGTAAAAGCAAAAACTTCTTCATGGTACAGCCCGTTCACGGTCCGGTCGGGCCGGCGCGGGCTGAGTTTTGCTCTACTTAATACCAGCTGAGTGATTTCAGTGACGTTACATTTGGCAGTTGGATTTAGGACACAGTTCAAGAGGCTCCTTAGTCTTTGTAATTTTTAAAATGTGGCTTTAATTACAAGCTAGAGTAATTGATAAAGAAATTCAACATTTTAAGGAGACAAATAACCATGTGAGATAAGCTATCATTAAAATGTAAAATGGATTTCGATGAAATGTATCTTTTTCAAATACAGGCTTTATAATCGAAGTGTCTTACCTGTTATTTTCTTTTTGATAAATGTGTGTGCACTTTTATGTGCAAGTTTAAAACAGACCTTGATAAATCCTCTGATCTTCTGCTCTTCAGAGCCAGCTGTGTCCTTCAGTTGACGATTACTCATCACAAGGTGTCCCATTTTAAAAAAGTATTTGAAATGAAGTGTAGCCAGGTGGTCTTCGGGGAATTGTGCAGTGCTTCTCCTCTCACTTTCTTTATTCATTGTTTTGTTAGGTTATTAATACACATGTGTAATTTAAGTGCAGTATCAGTTGCAGTTACCTACAAAGATGGTTTAAGTCTGGAAAACAGCCCAAGAAAGTGATTCAGCCTGCAAGCATTAGACCACAGAGGGATGCTGCCCACCAAAAAGGGGGAAAGCTGAGTTTATTTAGTGTTTCTACCAAAGCTGGTAGATGCCTTCACAAGAAATGTAGTCAGTTGCATCCTTTCCTGTCACAGATAGGCAGGTGGGCCAGGGCCCTTGTAGGAGAAGGCCTGTCACCAGTGCTCATGGCTGCCAGCATTCTGTAGATAAGCTGGCTCAGTCCTAGCAGAGGACCAATCCTGGCCACACGGTATCTTCCACAATCAGTCCAAATGGTGCCTGCTAAGGAGAGTTATTCTCTTCATGTGGGTACTAGCCTATCTGATGGGGAAGGATGAGAATGAATTTTCCCCAGAACTTTCAACCAGCTCTGGAAGAAACATTTGAACATTCCGCATATTGAGAGAGACAGAGAAGTGGTAAGACATTCCTGAGCTTTTGGAATAGAACCAGTAAATCTCAAGAATTTTATAGTGGGGGCAATGGAAAGATTCAGGCATAGAGAAGATTAATACATTTCATTGTCTCTATTAGAGGAGATAACCTGTTATTACACAGTTGCCTAAGCCAGGAGGTTCGTGTTTTCTGTGTACTCTGCCACTGCCGTATCTCATTTTCCTACAGGCAGGCTAGGCAGAGAGCTCTGGGGCATAGATTTCTATCCAGGCCACGACTTAGCACACTTTACCTCTTGCTCTCAGCCAATCACATGCCAGTAGAACCTTCCTGCTCTGCTCCCCCATTCAATGTGAGGTCACCTCCAACTCAGTCAATTTGATGCTTAAGTTGTTCTCATTATTGTAAATTAACTAGAGCTATCGATTTTAAAACTTATACACAAATTCAAGCAGAAGCAGCGAGTAATGACTTCATAGTTTTATGAAAGTACCATTTGGACATTTAAATTCTCTTTCCAAGTTAGCTTCCTCAAAAAGTGCAGATTTAAGCCTTGTAAAAATGTGGATTGATAGGCTCTTCAGGTCTTCAGATGCTTGTCTTGGTGTTCTGTCAAGCAGTTATTCAGGCTTGTTCTAACGTGGCCTGTTTCCTCAGGACAGGACTCATCGAGCTGCCAGAGAACCAGTAGACCAGAGTGGATTTCATATAGAGTGCACAGGTACAGCCCTGTCCTTACTCAGGCTACCTTGGCACACACGATGATGGTGACTGGAGCCAGTAATGTCCCGTGGAAGGTGCTGGGTGATGGGGTGTGGGAGGAGCTGATGAGAAGATGGGGAGGTCTGGGGTATGGACGTGTGGACAGAGAAGTCCACTAGCTGCCAGAGGCGTGGGACCTGGGGAGTGGGAATGACCATGGAGGTCACTCTCCTGCCTGAACGTCCCCAGAGTGACTGGTACCTTTCAGGCCACCATTCCTACTTGGGGGTTTGGAGAATGAGACTTCCTCCTTACAGAGCAGACCCAAGTTCCATGCATTTTGATACTCTTCTGTTAGGATGTAATTCCTTTTTGTAGGAAGCTTAGGTTTACACTTGAGTTGGATTATGTGCATTTTTATAAAAACACTTGACTCAGATGCGGATCACAGCCTTTGGGAAGACACAGTTGTGGGAAGTCACCCTTGGCCCTCAACCTTGTTCAGGTCCCGGTTTCTGCTGCTTCTGCTGCTGTCGGGGCATAGGTCGCACCACAGGTAGCCATGATTTCAGCCTGAACAAAGTTAAATAGTTTTACATTGGTCTGTTTTATTTGTATTCTTTAAATGAAAAAAACCAAAGGTTATAAAGTACCCTAGAAATGTAGGACTTGGTGTAAATGATAATGAGGCATTATTATTAATTTTGTTGGGTGTAATATTTGTAATGTCTTGTCAAGTTCTGATCTGATAGACATATACACTGGGGTATTTATAGGTGAAACAATATGATTTCGGAGATTTGCTTTACTCAGACTAGAAAAAAAAGAGGGGAGACAGCTGAATGCTTTGGCAGTGGTTATTCATTATTCGTTATTCTGCTTACTTTTGTGAATTTTTGAAGTTTCCATAAGAAAAGTGGGGAGAAAAATATTCCTCTAGGTTATGGGTCCCCAGTTATCAGCCCACGTACTTGCCAAATCATCCCTTAGCTAGTGTCTGTGAGGAAGTGGGAGTTTGAGCTACACCAGCCCTCAGGCAGCCATACCTTCTTTACAGGTATGTGTGCATATGTGTAAGTATTTGTATCGCTGAAATGAAAGTTTAAAGAAATAATTATTACTACAAGCAGGGCACTCTGATTTTTTTTATTCTGTTCTTTTTTTTTGGTTTCTTTTTTAAACTGCTGGTCATGACCTACTAAATTGCTTTTATAACTGTATTGATTCTGTAGGTGTCACAGCCATAATATGGGTTAACAAAGTGAATTTGGGCCTCTCTACCTTGTTTTCTTTCCTCTCGGATGGTTGTCACAGTGATTCTTCGATGGCAGTGTTGCACCCTGGGGTGAGGAGGCCGGAAGACCACTGCAAGAGGTATCTGGTGGAGACCAGACGTCAGGCCGTCAGTAGATGAGTCCAGAATAACTGGCAAACATGAGGCTCATTCCTCTTCTGGTTTGGAGAATTACCGTTTACATAGTATCATGTGTTTATTAATTTTCTGCATTAGGAACTGTAAATTCCCTGGTCTTCTTCAGTCAGATTGATAACCCACTGATCGTGATAATTTAGGTTCAGAAAGCACATCAGAATCTTCTAGTACTTTTCTATTTCTGCTCTGGGCATCGTTTGAGAGGAAGACATTTTTATGACCAACAGTACTGCAATAGGGGGCTGCTCTGGAATGGGAAGGGCTGTCAGTGTTCTGCCCTGTGAGGTCAAGGACAAGTGCCTTCTGTACCCAGTAGGTTTGGTCACTGCAGTTACTGTTAGTCTTTTATTTCTTCATTTCTGTCAGCAATAATAACCCACCTGCTCCATCCTCATCACCACTCTGTGGTGTGATGCAGTTAAGTACTGTAGATTTAGCTGATTGGTGTGAAATCATCCTATTTATTTATTTGGGTGCCTATTACATGCTCAGTACAGTGAGAAGGGCTGAGGCCATCTCATTTTATTTGGAGAGTAAGCTGCTCACACCATGTTAGAGAATGAGAGAGGGCCAGTGCCCTCATATCAGGAGAGACAGGCAGGCATCAGCTAATTCCACCCGGGAGACCATGCATGTGATGTACAGAAGCAGGCAAGGTGGGGACTGAGGCCCTGAAGTGCGGCGAGCCGCTTCTGACCAGCAGAATGACGAATCACCACACGCTAGATTCTTCTCGCATCACACTTTATTGGAGTAGAGCTTGGTTTCAGGCGGATGGAAGGAAGACCCCGTACGCTCGAGCCTGTCTGCTTATATAAGGGCTTAAGGACTCGTGTAAGTCCCTGATTCGTCCGTATGGTTATCGCATTTCGCAAGCCGGACTTTGGATAGGCCACTGCTTCAAAACCTGATTAGCATATTAGGTGCATGCGCCCTAGCGGCATGCTTAGCGCATGCGCAATGGCTATCCAGCCGCGCCCTACACTGAAGTGCTGGGAGGGCTTGGAGCCCAGGGTGTTTGTGTGTAGGGTTGGTTTTGGTCCCGGGTGCAGCTGAAGCCATTGGAGGTTTTCATTCATTGCTTTAAGAATTGTTCATTGTCACTGTGTGCCAGGTGCAGATGCTAGGGAGACAGATGAGGTCTGTGGCCACAGAGCTTGAAGGGGAGCTCAGAGGACAGATGAGGATGGATATTAGGAAGTGTGATTTGATAAGAGTGAATAAGGAAACCTTTTTGTTATGAAGACATCAAGTACAAGTGTAGAGAAAATCTTCTAATGCAGATTCAAATGCCACAATGTCAAATATCATCAATGCATGAGCAGGTTGTTTCAGGTACACTTTTTCCTCATCCACTCCTGCTCCCCAGGTGTTATGGGCTAAACTATGCCCTGCGCCCCCAACTCATATGTTGAAGCCTTGACCCCCCCAGCCCCTCAGAATGCGTCTGCATTTGGAGATAGGGCGTTTAAAGAGGTGATTAAGGATAAATGAGGTTGGGCTTCCCTGGTGGCGCAGTGGTTAAGAATCCGCCTGCCAGTGCAAGGGACACAGGTTCGAGCCCTGGCCTGGGAAGATCCCACATGCCGTGGGGCAACTAAGCCTGTGTGCCACACCTACTGAGCCGGCGAGCCACAACTACTGAGCCCGCATGCCACAGCTGCTGAGCCCGCGTGTCACAACTACTGAAGCGCGTGCGCCTAGAGCCCGTGCTCCACAACAGGAGAAGCCACTGCACTGAGAAGCCTGTGCACTGCAACAAAGAGTAGACCCCCACTCGCTGCAACTAGAGAAAGCCTGCGTGCAGCAACGAAGACCCAACACAGCCAAAAATAAATAAATAAATAAATAAATTTTTTTAGAAAAAGGGTAAGTGAGGTCACTAGGGTGGGCCCTAATCCCATATGACTGATGTCCTCATAAGAAGAGGAAATTTGGACAAAGAGACACCGGGGATGTGCATCCAGTATAGGGATGTTGTGGAGATCAGGGAGAAGATGGCTGTTTCCAAACTGAGGAAGCGGCCTCGGGAGAAACCAGCCCTGCTGAACCCTTGGTCTCAGACACCCAGCCTCCGGGACTGCGAGACAATAAATAACTGTTCTTGAAGCTGCCAGGTTTGTGGTGCTTTGTTCAGGCAGACTAAGTGGGTTATTTTGAAGCATACCCTAGACATCACGCTGATGTGACAAGAGTCTAGTGCAGTCAGTCCTCTGCTAGGACTGGTTCGGTGGGACCTGGTCTCATCCTAGCCTGGAGGTTCTGAGGACCTGGTCTCCACTGTCGCCTTAGACGTGGACGAGCTACTCAGAGTGGCGGGACCACTTGCATGTGCTCTGTGTGGGCCGCAAACCGCACACTCACTGTGGTCATGTGACCTAGGGTCTGTAGCAGAGGATTGGGCTGAGCCACATTTGCCCAGCCTCCGTGCCATTGTCCTGCCCCGTGTTCTTTGTGGGCACTTTCACTGCTCCGTTTGCTCGCTCTTATCCCTCAGTCCAAGGCCAGTGGCCGTTCTTCAAATGTGACACGCAGTGTTAATGGTTATGCAATTGCGACAGAGTTTTGATTTGGATTTGTCGATTTAGTAGAAATAAAAAGGACATTTCTTCTTAGCTGTGTGCTGGTGCCAAAAATGTTACAGGTTTTCCTCCGAAGTGTGTCTGAACAGTAGCAGTTTTCTGCTGGATTGCGTTAAGAATTAGGGCATTTGATCACAGGCATTAGATGTGTTCAGTGCCATGAAAAGGAATCCTCTTTAATGAGTGCAGTAGGAAGTTGGAATTTGGGCTTTTGTTCAAGGCTTAGGATGGCAAACTGCAGTGTGTATCTTGTAACCCAGGAGGCGGAAAGAATAGTTGAATTCGGAAAGTGAGAAAAATGGTCATTCTGACCCTGTTGTGTTACCTGGTGTGGGAGATGCTGGCTCACCTGTGTTGTTACTTGTGACTCTGAGAAGAAGAAACTTTTATTTATTTGAATCTTTATTATTCATTCTATAGTTTGAAATGACATGCAGTTTTTTCCCCAGATCTCTAATATGCTTCCTGTGTGTCGTTACCATTAACTCTACAGTCAGGTGTGGTTTAGAATATTCCATTTTCCCCTTGCCATTTACATGGTGGGGATACAGTTTTATTAGTTTAAGGCCTTGGACAGACCTACGTGTCAGGTATGTTATCCTGCTTGTCAATGTCAGGGAACGTTTTGGGTCTGACCGTGTCTAAGTGTTTTATTACTGCTGGTAGAGGTGTTGCTCTAAATAGCTCTTACATTTTATGTTCTGAAATATGCATAGTAGATGAAGGCAGGTACATCCAATGTCAGACCTATTTTAGGCTGTGTTCTAAGCCTCCACATAAAACGTGTGCATCTTGAGCGCTGCTTCTCGGAAGAGGAGTCGACAGCCACAGTGCGCTTCCTCCACCCCGCACGCCCCAAGCATTTTATTATGAAAAGTTTTGAATCCACCAAAGTTGGAAGAATTTTATGGCAAATACCCATATACCCACTGCCTAGATTCTGCCATTAACATTTGGTATGTTTGTTTTATCTCATGTCTACCCATCTCTTCATCCTTCTACCTGTCCATCGACCCATTTTATTTTTCTGATGCATTTCAAAGTAAATTGCAGACATCAGTTCACTTTGATCTAAACACTTCAGCATGCGTATCATTAACTAGAGTTCAGCATTTGTTTACAGTTTTCTTTCTCTGTAAAATTTATGGTGAAACGGACACATCTTAAATGTACATTAGCTAAATTTTGGCAAAAGCATGCACCTGTGTAACCCAAACCCCTGCCAAGAAATAGACCATAATCCTCAATCAGAAAGTTCCCTTCCTACCTCTTAGGAAGTCCCTTTCCCAGGCAACCATTGTTCTGTATTTCCACTATAGATTATTGCTGTTTGGATTAATTTCCAATATACATTAGTATTGTCTGAATTAGTTTTATCTGCTCTAGAACTTGATACAAATGGATTCATACAATATACTTGCGTGCAAGAACCTCTACTCAGCATAATGTTTTTGAGATTCATCCATAATGTCGTGTGTGTGTTATTGCTGAGTAGTAGTCTGTGGTATGTACATACCACAGTTTGTTTATCCGTCACCTTTTGTCGGACATTAGGGTTCTTTTTAGTTTTGTATTATAATGAAAAGCTGCTGTGAACATCTGTGAATGACCCATTGTGTGGACATATGTTATCATTTCTTGTGGACAATAACTACTAATGGAATTGCCCAGTTATATAGGAACTATATATTTAACTTTGTAAAACACTGCCAAACTGTTTCCTACTGAATTTTTGTATGCTAATTCTGTCAGTTATTGAGAAGGGGGGTGTTAAAGTCTCCAGTTATTGTTTTAGGTTTGCCTGTTTCTCCCTGTAGTTCAGTTCATTTTGGCTTCATGTATTTTTTTTTGATAAATTTATTTATTTTTTAAATTTATTTTTGGCTGCGTTGGGTCTTTGTTGCTGCGCACGGGCTTTCTCTAGTTGTGTTGAGTGGGGGCTGCTCTTCGTTCCGGTGCGTGGGCTTCTCTTGTTGCGGAGCATGGGCTCTAGGCTTGCGGGCTTCAGTAGTTGTGGCTCACGGACTCTAGAGCGCAGGCTCAGTAGTTCTGGCACGTGGGCTCAGTAGTTGTGGCTCGCGGGTTCTAGAGCGCAGGCTCAGTAGTTCTGGCACGTGGGCTCAGTAGTTGTGGCTTGCGGGCTTTAGAGCACAGGCTCAGTAGTTGTGGCATGTGGGCTCAGTAGTTGTGGCACATGGGCTCAGTAGTTGTGGCTTGCGGGCTCTAGAGCACAGGCTCAGTAGTTGTGGCACGTGGGCTCAGTAGTTGTGGCTCGCGGGCTCTAGAGTGCAGGCTCAGTAGTTGTGGTGCACGGGCTTAGTTGCTCCGCGGCATGTGGGATCTTCCCAGACCAGGTCTCGAACCCATGTCCCCTGCACTGGCAGGCAGATTCTTAACCGCTGTGCCACCAGGGAAGCCCCCCGGTACTCTCTGAGTTCTTGCTTACGTTTGCCACAAGATGCTCCAGGTTCATCTGATACTTTCTTGTCCAGCCCTGAGCTTGACATTTGTCCAAGGAGCACTGGTTGCTCTCAGTGGAAATGATATTTAGAAACCAAGATCTGGTCAGTAGATGTGCTTATTGCTACTGGGGTGTTATTACTTCTAGATCCTAGAGTTCATAACCCTGATTCGTGAGAAAGTTATTCTGATACAATCTACTCCTCTCTTTTGCAAATAGGAACCTCTTTGGGGTTATTTTTTCTTGACAATATTTTCTGGAGCTCTTTCATTATGGGTATGTAGATTCTTTATTCTTTTTTAGAGCTGAATGGCATTTTCTCCTGTGGATTAATATAATTCATTTAAACAGTAGCCTGTTTATGAACTTTTAGGTTGTCATTTTGCTCTAACAAAAAAATGTACATATTAGCTTTCTACCAACCTTTCACATGTGTGTAAATGTATTTATAGGATTAATTCCTGAAAATGCAATTATCAGGAAAGCATATGTACATTTGTAATTTTATAGATATTGGCACATTGTTCCCCATAGTGATTGTTCCAGTTTTTCTTCTTCATTTTTAAAAAAAATATATTTGTTTGTTTATTTGGCTACTCGGGGTCTTAGTTGTGGCGTGCAGGATCTTTAGTTGTGGCATGTGGGATCTAGTTCCTTGACCAGGGATCGAACCCAGGCCCCCTGCATTGGGAGTGTGGAGGAGTCTTAGACACTGGACCACTAGGGAAGTTCCTAGTTTTTATTCTTAACAGCAATTTATGATGAGGGTGCTTGTTTTTTTTTTTTTTTTTTTTTTTAAACATCTTTATTGGGGTATAGTTGCTTTACAATGGTGTGTTAGTTTCTGCTTTATAACAAAGTGAATCAGCTATACATATACATATGTTCCCATATGTCTTCCCTCTTGCGTCTCCCTCCCTCCCACGGGTGCTTGTTTTTTAATATCTTTGCCCACATGGCATATTTCCAAGCTGTTGAATATTTGCCAAGCTAGTAGATGAAAATTGCATTTGCTAATAATTTTGGATTTTATTTTCCAAAGTGCACTTAAAAGTTGGTTTTTTAAAAAGATTAATTAATTAAATTTTGGCTGCATTGGGTCTTTGTTGCTGCGGGGCTTTCTCTAGTTGTGGCAAGTGGGGGCTACTCTTCGTTGCAGTGTGCAGGCTTCTCATTGTCATGGCTTCTCTTGTCGCGGAGCATGGGCTCTAGGCATGCAGGCTTCAGTAGTTGTGGCATGTGGGCTCAGTAGTTGTGGCGCACAGGCTTAGTTGCTCTGTGGCATGTGGGATCTTCCCGGACCAGGGCTCGAACCCGTGTCCCCTGCATTGGCAGGTGGATTCTTAACCACTGCGCCACCAGGGAAGTCCTGGTGCTTTCTGTTGGTTTTATTTATTCACTTATCCATTTTCTTTGATTCCCCAGTCCTCACTCCTCTTTCGTGCCCCTCCTTCATTGGCAACCATCCTTACCTGTTTGATGCAGGTCCTTTTGTTTGTGTACCCTTGTAAAATGTTTATTATTTTGATGTGTGGTTTTTTTGTTTTTGTTTTTGTTTTGCGGTACGTGGACCTCTCACTGTTGTGGCCTCTCCTGTTGCGGAGCACAGGCTCCGGATGCGCAGGCTCAGCGGCCATGACTCACGGGCCCAGCCGCTCCGCGGCATGTGGGATCTTCCCGGACCGGGGCACAAACCCGTGTCCGCTGCATCGGCAGGCGGACTCTCAACCACTGCGCCACCAGAGAAGCCCTGATGTGTGTTTTTAAGAACCTTTTTATTTTGAAATAATTTCAAACTTAAGAAAAATTGCAAAACTGGCCCAGGAATTCCCCCTAATTCCTTAGCAGAATTAGCGCTGAGGTGGTGGCCTCTATGGAGGTGGAGTTGCATGTGCACTGCCCATCCCTTACGCTCAGCAGGTGCTCGGCGTCCGTGTACGCATCTCCTGTGTTGCTTCCATCACATTCCTGATGACGTGCTCACCAGGGATGCGGATAGGTTTCCAATGGCCGTCCTCTTGGCTGCACTAGTCTCTTCTGGTCGCCCATCACCAGGGGGTCAGGCTCTAGTAGAGATGCTCGTTGACTTTGCCCATGGAAGCGCTTCCTTTGTGGGTGCTTACATGGGCTCCATGAAGATTCGACGCATGGATAGGTTGTCACATCTGTCCTGCAGCAGGGAACCTGGATGTTTGGCCCTTGGTCAGTGTGTCCAGTGTGTTGGACTGTGGGACACTCATGATCAGTCATGCAGGCAGCTGCAGCCTTCCGTGGGTCATGCACCTCAGAAGTGAGGCAAGCTTTACCATCCGTGACCTGGGACCGGTCTGGTGGGCGAGGCTCTACCTGAGTCAGCAGTGTGGGTAAGGTAGTGGACCTTGCTTCCTCTGGGGCCAGACCACGTGCAGCCTCCTGTTTATGGAAGTGCATGGGTTTTACCTTTAAGTGGAGCTGTTCTTTCTGTTGGGCGTTTCTGGGGCGGGTCTCACCTTATGAGAATGCAGTTGGGAGAGAACTTGTTCGAATTGTGCTCGAGCTGTCATCGTTTTGCCTTCGGTGAGCGTTCCTCCCCCTCATCCCATTCCCACTTCGGGTGCTCCTGTCCTTACGGGAGAAGCGCCTTCTGTATCCCAAGGG
Source organism: Neophocaena asiaeorientalis asiaeorientalis (assembly GCF_003031525.2). NCBI lineage: Eukaryota > Metazoa > Chordata > Mammalia > Artiodactyla > Phocoenidae > Neophocaena > Neophocaena asiaeorientalis. Next base: position 681,040 of record NW_020171804.1, read on the forward strand.
GCCATCAGGGATTGGCATCCTCTCTGTTAGTGGCTGTGGGGTCAGAGTGTGACATGCTGTCCATGATGCTGTCCAGATGGCCCACAGGTGACCCGGGGAAGCCAGGCCTTGGACTTTGCTCTCCTCATGACCTGCCCCTTTAGACAGAGGTGGGCGGGTGGCACGTAACCCTCGCAGGTGGTTCTCTCTGGGAGCCATCAGTCTGCTACGACTCCCACAAGAATGAAGTCCCACCATCACTCGGCACGTGCCAGCTGGGCAGCCGATGGAGAGTTCAGGCAATAAAGGTCTGCTGTTCACTTTGCCAGGTGTAGGCAGACTGACTTGTTTTCTTCCCAGAGGGCACAGCGTTCTTTCAGAAGGCACTGGTGGTGTCTGAGGTGGCACATTGGGAGCCATCAGTGGCAGCAACACATTCAGGCCCGGTTGCCATGCCAGGTGGCATGGGGACAGCGGCCCTGCTGTTTGAGGGCTCCATGCACCAGTGGCTTCTATTACGCTGACTGGGTGGAACCTCAGGCCCAGACATGGGTTCAGTAGTGCGTCTTGGCCCCTTTAGGGGTGCCAGCAACTCTTGCCATGCATTTGTCAAGGCTTGCCATGCAGGGTCACCTACACCAGCCTCCAGGCCCTCCCATCAGTGCCTCGTAGCTTCTCTCCCAGTTACACGGGCCAATGAAAACAGCTAGTGCAGCTCAAATGCAGAAACCACAGTCAGTGTTCAAGTCAACAGCACAGGAATATATGGGGCCTGAGGGTCCTCGCCCTCCTCCCCACGTACCCCAGCCCCCCAGTTCCCGCACCCCAGGCTGGGCTCTTGTATCCGTTGCTGTCTCCTCCCGCCCTGTTGCTCTACAGCCCCTCCAGCCAGCTTGGCTTTTCCCTTCGTCCTGTTGGAACGCCAGCGTATAATAGAAGATCTGTTTACGATTACAAGTACATACTTTAGGGTTAAAATGAACAGAAACATCCAAAATCTCTATAAGAAAATCTCCTGAAACACACAAACATGGACTTGAAGAAGTGGAAGACACCTGTGTTTGGGTGGGATAGTGGCATTGTGACTGTGTCTGCTCTCCCTGAATTAATTTTTAACATGATCCCAATAACAATACCATGGGGCTTGTTAATGAAACGAGACCACTTGACTTAAAGCTCATTTTTTGTTACGCACAAGCAAGAACAATCTCTGAAGAAGAAAAATGAGGGAACAACCCCAGATTGTGTTGTGCCGTCTCGCCCCCGATTGGAGCTGTGGGGTTGTCCTGGGATAAGCTGCAGGAACAGAGGAGAAAATACAGAAACAGACCCCCCTCCATGGGGAAACTTGAGTGCCCAGTAAAACGGTGTTTCATAGCAGTGGGGACAACTGAGCAATGGGTGATATTGGGGTAACTGGACAAACGTGTGGAAAAGGATGAAATCAGATCCATCCTTCCTAGTGTACACAAGGGTGAACAGGTGGTTCAGAGATTTAAATGAAAGCAAAAATAATTAAGCCATAGAGGTACTAGGCAAAAACATGGGTGAATTCTTCAGTGATCTGGGAGATGAGGAAACTTTTTTTTGGCCATACCGCGTGGCTTTTGGGATCTTAGTTTCCTGACTGGGCATCAAACCTGGGCCCTCAGCAGTGAAAGCGTGGAGTTTTAACCACTGGACCACCAGGGAATTCCCGAGGAAACTTTCTTAACTATTATTCAAAATTCAGAGCAAGGAGGGGAAAGACCAGATCTGATAACATAAACATAAGCAAAGTAAAAAGACAACAAATCGAGAAAAAATATTTACAACTTATAAAACAAAAAGCAAATATCCCATATATAAGGTGCTTCTAAAAATAGAGAAAACAAAGGCTGAGGACCTGAGAGGAAAAAACAAGTCAAGAGATGGGAGAAGACAGTTCACTGAAAAAGAAACTCAAATGGCTTTTAAATGTGTGAAAAGGCAACTCAGACTCTTGCATAATAAGAGAAATGCAAATTAAGAGCACACTGAGCGACTTTTTCTCACCTTTCAGGCCAGCAGACATCCCTACTTGGTCAGGCATGAGGAACCGGCCAGCATAGCTCCTGACAGGGCATAAGGGGCTATGTCTGGCTGAACTCTGGTGACTGACCCAGCATCCCACTTCGGAAACCTCCCCCAAGGAAACATGGGCAAAAACACGAGGCAGTTCGCGCACCAGGCTGTTCATTTTGGCCTCAGTCCATCCCTGGGGTGCAGGCTCGCTAAACCATGCTGCAGCCTCACAGCGGGCCGGGGTGGGAGGGTGCAGCATAGAGCCCTATCTTCGATGATTATCTAGAGGGGAGGGGCTGACCTCTCAGCATGGGCCTTGTGAGTTTGGACCATGTAACGACTTAAAGGATTACAATTGAATCCAAACATTAAAAAAAAAATTACTTAAAAAAATCAAAAGCAAAGTATTAGTAAAAATGGCAAAAACAAACAAAAGACATAACGCCACAGAAAAGAGTTATTTCAAGTAATTAAATCATAGAAATTCGACAGCAGGCCGACAGTGGGACATACACCAAGGACAAGAAAAGCAACGAAAAAACTTTAAGCAAATTGTTTTCAGTAATCATTTTATTAGTAATAATACTGGTATTATTGCCACTGCTCCATATGTTTTAGGATAAAGTGGAACTATAGTTACATTAACATTACACACTGGCTTTCACCATAGGGGGAGTGGGTGGGTGCAGATAATACCAAAGAATGTGATCAATAACCCTGTAATCCTACTTTGGGTTGGAAATACTGTGAATTCATGAGGTTTTTCTCTTAAACACAAGGTGCTTATTTCCTCAGTCTCTCTGGTGCCAAGTCCCAGGCGCAGTGAACCCCCTCGGTGAGTGGCAGTGGGCCTGAAACAGCACTTTCCTCTAGAAGCAGCTGTGGCCAATTCTAGGTCTGAGGAGCCCTCGGCAGCTGCCAGGGTCCACTTTGAAGAGGCCGCCGCTGGCCGGGGTGGGACAATTGGATCGTCCATAAGATGATGACTAATGGATTGTTTAGCTCCAGCGATTCCAAGGAAGCAGCATTGCTGAAGAGAAAGGATGATGCATTTAACTTGACTTTTCTGAAGGATCTGTACCTCAGGGTGACCAAGTAGTCGAGGAGGGAAAAGGTCTCTTTATGTAAATGTTTCCACTAATAAATGATAAAGGAATTGTGGAACCAGACTGTTGAAAAATATCCAACTATGAGACAAAGGGGCCAGGCCATAGCCATCAGTGGCCGGTCACTGCCCAATATTATGTGCCCCCTGATGGAAGCGTTCTTGAAGAAACATCGCACTTGAGTTAAATAAAGCCTCACGATCTGACCACCAGTCTACAAGAAATACAGGGGCTGAGAAGCATCTTCAAAGTTCTGACAGAGATACAGCCTGCAGGAGCCAGAAAGTGGGATATTCTACAGGACGACCTGCCCTGGCTATTTAACAAATGCATCAAGAGACTTAAGAATTGTGTCGGCTCAGGGCAGTCTATCGATGGACCTGATTCGCATCTTGATTTGAACAAACTATTAAAAAAAAAATGTGAGTCTATTGGTGAAAAATTTGAACACCAGTTGGATAGTTGAAGATTTAAAAAAATTCCTGTCAAGTTTTAAAGCAAAATAATGCTACTGTGGCAGTTTTAAAATTTCTATTTTTTTTTTTATAAATTTATTTATTTATTTATTTTTGGCTGCATGGGGTCTTTGTTGCTGCACGCGGGCTTTCTCTAGTTGTGGCGAGTGGGGGCTACTTTTCGTTGCGGTGCACGGGCTTCTCTTTGCGGTGCCTTCTCTTGTTGCAGAGCATGGGCTCTAGGCGGTGGGCTTCAGTAGCTGTGGCACGTGAGCTCAGTAGTTGTGGCTCGCGGGCTCTAGAGCGCAGGCTCAATAGTCGTGGCGCACGGGCTTAGTTGCTCCATGGCATGTGGGATCTTCCCGGACCAGGGCTCGAACCCGTGTCCCCTGCATTGGCAGGCGGATTCTTAACCACTGCACCACCAGGGAAGTCCCGATGTTTTCTTATTTTTCATCTTTCGCTTTATGTTCTAGGATAGAGTTGGCAAGCTTTTCATGTAAAGGACCAGATAATAAATGTTTTAGGCTTTATGGGCCAAGAGGTAACATTGAGGGTTTTAAGTAGGTATCACATCAGAAGAGAGAAAACAAATTTCCACATTTTCATTGGTGAAATTCAAAGTGTGATAATCACTGAGTACAATTTTTTTGTGACTCAATCCTAATAGGAATGGAATTCTTTTGGGGGGGCTAACGTTTTGCTTAATTGGGGTTCAGAGTTAGTGCTGTCGATCATCAAGATGATTGGAACGTTCATTTGTAACAGTGCCACTGTATTCCGGGTCACTAATTGGGCTTTCAGTTACACCCATTTTATTATTCAGCGATCATGTATGTAATTTCTAAGATACCTTTCTTGTTTGCTCTGTCTGTCTCTGTCTCTCTCTCTTGGCTGTGTTTATGGATGCTGTTCTCCTCAAATGCCTCTAAACCCTCCAGAATTTAAGCCCCCATCCAGTCTCTCCTTTGCCCCCTGTGCTCCCTGCCCTTTCTCTTCCATGCTGACCCTGGTGATCATTGTATCATTTCACATTGTCCTGTGAAAGCAGGACAGGTTGGCTTGTATGTGCAGCTGGTGGGCTTCCTTTAGTTTCCTGTGTTTCCCCAGGAGGGGCAGCTCTGGGACTTTGGAAGGGTGGGCTGCGTGTCGCATGCAGGGGGACCTAGTGGGGAGCAGGCAGTGGACTCAGGCCCCACAGTCACCAGGTTACGTCCTGGGGGCTGCTCCACCTCCTGAGGTCTCTGAATCTCACTCCTGGTTCCCTTTCCCTCAGGGCTACCTGATTCTGCTCTGCAGGGGCAGCTTTTAGAAAGAAGGAGAAAGCGGAGTCCAGACAGTACCCATGGTGCCCTGTGTGTCTAAAGAGATAAAGGGATAGTCCAGTCAATACCACATGTTTATTCAAACAAATCTAGTGCAGTACTCCTTACCCGGTTTACTGTGCTTTCTACATCTGCGGCATGTGTAGTGGTAACTGAGGCATGAAATTATTGTTCTGAACCAGTCTTTTCAGAATCAGGAAATACTAAACTTTGTTACAGTTTAAATCGAACCATATGAAATAACCATTTTTATGGGCAGAAAACTGTTGAAAATTAGCACTTTGATCAAATCAAATCTAATATTAATAAATCTAATGTCAGTAAAATTGTATTATATTTGTTATGTTTTGAGCTGTGAATATGGTCACTCTAAATCATCACTCTAATTAACCAGAACAGTTAATTAAGTAGCCTCTCCTATTTGCAGCCATTCTGGAACATCTAGAGAGTGTAAGGGTCTTCAGCATCAACAAACCCAACTTCTCCTTTTCAGGATCAGATTTGACCCTGAAGGAGTTAAAGTGAGCTTGCTCAAGGACATACTCTTTAGTTTCAAAGTTGCATCTCAAACGCAAGAGTCCTGGAGGCAGGTAGAGGCTTTTGTAGGCTGACGGTCATGGAGAAGGTGCGCTCTGCACAGGCCCCCTGGACTACAGTGCCCTGAAGCAGGCAACAGCCGGCCGGAGACAGCCAGGTCAGCGGGTCCCCCCACATAGGTGACAACGCACGTCAGGAGGGGGAGCCCCAGCGGTGCTCTCAGCTTCCTTGCTTACTCTTTCTAACTTTGTCGTTTGGATTTGCAGAATGGTCGGACTTGCAAAATAATGTCCTTCAACTGACTACACGGTATTGGCTAGAAATGTGGGGAGGCCACCCGTGGGCTCTGCGTGCTAGAGGTAGTAAGGAAGATTCACTGGTTTAGTAAGAGGATGGGCTGGTTTAGTAAGAAGATCTGCTGATTTGGTAAGAAGGTGGGCTGGTTTAGTAAGAAGATGGGCTGGCTGAGTAAGAATGTGGGCTGGCTTAGTAAGAAGATGGGCTGGTTTAGTAAGAAGATGTGTTGATTTAATTAGAAGATGGGCTGGTTCAATAAGGAGATGGGCTGGTTTGCTAAGAAGATCTGCTGACTTGGTAAGGAGATGGGCTGGTTTAGTAAGAAGACGTGTTGGTTTAATTAGAAGATGTGCTGGTTCAGTAAAGAGGTGTGCTGGTTTAGTTAGAAGATGTGCTGGTTCAGTAAGGAGATGTGCAAGCTTAATTAGAAGATAGGCTGGTTCAGTAAGGAGACGTGGAGGTTTAGGTAGAAGACGTGCTGGTTTAGTATGAAGATGTGTGGGTTTACTTTATGTCTTTTCGTGCACGCAGCCTGTTTGGATTTTGCCAGCAGTTTTAGGGTGTTGCCTGCCTCACACTTTTTTAAAAAACTGTAAACAGCTTCAGTGGGGTTTGCAGAAGGAAGCTGTGGTTTCTGGTCTTCCTGTTCATTCACGTGTTTTTTTCAGAGGGAGGGCTAACATCTGACCATATTTTTCAACAAGCTCAGAAGTGAACAGAGGAGAATGCACGGTAACTATCGGCAGAGGGGGAGGAACCAGAATTCCTCCAGAGAAATTCCTCCTCACACAGACTTTCCAGCGGGGTGTTCCATGGAAAACGAGGTAGGTGCAAACCCAGCGTGGAAAGAGCCATCTAGAATGATTGTTTGGGTCTTGTGACCTTTATTTTGGGAAGGTGGGGTGGAGGGTTCCTGCTGGCTTCCGGGTCTGAGAACTGGCAGCCCCCGTGGCCAGCGATGTGAGCAAGGTGAGCTGTTTGTAGGTTGTTGGGTTCGTGCATCTTCACTTAAGGAGTAGGAGACCGTGGATGTCAGGTCTGCTGAGGAAGAGTGACGTTCATGTAGATTTGTAGTCAGTTAGGTCCCAAGATCTGAGTTGGAAAATGATTTAGGGAAGAGGTCAAGAAAGGGCACGTTCACGGTGCAGACTCGCGCCTGGAATTTCACCCGTGACGCCTGAGGGAGGAGGAGTGCCCGGCAGGAGTGGCCGCTGCGTGCCCGGCAGGAGTGGCCTCGGCCGCCGCGTGGACGGTCAGGCGCAGTGTGTGTCACCGGAGCAAACCGCTGCAGTGGGGGAGGTCAGGTTCACACCTAGTCCTGAGATGGGGAACTCGAGGTCTGTAGGAGGTCCTGGGGCGCGGGCTGTGTCGTACTCCTTATTTGGGCCTCTGCGGCACCTAAGAAAGGCTCTTTTTCTGTTGGTAGGCGCTTAAGTGCTTAACTTTCTTTTTAAAAAGATAGTGAATCTGTTGACTTGCGTTACAGGGAGTTGGAGTTAAGATAGGCAACGTTGAGATACAGTTTTAAACAGTGGTGCTTATAGGAGAGGATTTGTCGGGTTGCTTCGTGTACTTGGGCGGGGGTGAATCTGGGGAGTAGCCGCTGCCTTGCCCAGCTGGACAGTTGGACAGTGGCTCTGCCCGGCCCACGCGCTGGCCTGGGTGTCTCTCCCTGGTGTTGTCCCGCAGCCCTGCGGAGCCTGATCCCCGCTGAGCAGTCCCCCCCTCTCTCCCTCAGCAGAAGGGGCCCTGGGGCAGGGAAGGGGGTCCCTTGAGGTGCAACCCCAGTGCCGGGCACATGCCAAGTGCCCATTAGACGTTTGCTGAATGCCGAACTGAAGGACCCCAGGGCATTGCACTTGAAGCCTTTGTTCTGGGGCGGTTTTGTGTTACTAACTAAAGGAGTAGGTAAGGGTGCGTGAACACCGTACTGAGGCATTCGAGGTGCCCGGCGTGGGTTTCCTTCCTTCACTGCTGCACGCTTTCTCTAGAACGCGCTGGGCTGGGCCTTGTGCACGTGGAGTGGCTCGGTGTATGTCACCTTATTGTTCACTTTGGTCCGCAAGTAGAGGCCACTGTCCCATGAGCAGTCGTGCTGGTTCCTTCAGCACGCGCATTTCATAGTATAAATTAATAAACAGACAGTCTGACGGAGAAGTTAGCCTCTGAGAATTTGTTTAGGAGATGCAGTTACTCGGAGCCTGGTCACCCCAAGTGAGATGCTAAGTCAGGCTTTAATCTAACAATACCCAAGGCCAGCCTGGCCCCTGGTCCCTCCTCTAGGAAAGCGCTAAGTGGGCCAGAGTTTGTGTGTGTGTGTGTGTGTGTGTGTGTGTGTGTGTGTTGAAGAGCTACATTTGAGGTTTCCAACTTCAAAAGTTGTTTCAGGCATAAGATGGAAAATACATTGTAAGAATACTGTAAGCATCTAGGTATCACTTCTGAGCCAGTTCAGAAGTTCTGCACAGTTCTAGGAAGCAGCGTGTGTTCCATGTGAGAAGTCTGCAGGTGCCTGACAGGGCCACCGAAGCCCCGCATCCCCTCCCTGGATCTGTGCCTCGCACCCTCGGTTGGTTCCTTCAACACTCAGGGCCCCCGTTTCTTCACGAGAGATTCGGGCACAGATGGACGCCGGGTGGCACTCAGTGCCAGGGCTCCATTCACGAAGAGAACCCGTGCTTGGCGTTGTGCTCCTTCCAGGGGCTAAATTGCTCCTTTTGTCTTTTGGGGTCAGAGATGGCAAGATCATTTCAGTGATGATGAACATGGGCGCTCAGTGAAAGTACCTGTTGAGTGAAGGATGAACAATTACACGGGCTAAAACCACTTTTTAAAACTCTGTTTTGATTTGGAGGCTATTCCAGTGAATTAAAGAGTCCACAGTCGTTTAATGGAATCCTGATTCTGTGCATCGGAATATTCTTTTTCTGAAATTAATTAATTAATTAATTTATTTTTGGCTGCGTTGAGTCTTCGTTGCTGCGCGCGGGCTTTCTCTAGTTGTGGCGAGCGGGGGCTACTCTTCCTTGGGGTGCGTGGGCTTCTCACTGTGGTGGCTTCTCTTGCTGCAGAGCACGGGCTCTAGGCGCATGGGCTTCAGTAGTTGCGGCACGCAGGCTCAGTAGTTGTGGCTCGCGAACTCTAGAGCACAGGTTCAGTAGCTGTGGGGCACGGGCTTAGTTGCTCTGCGGTATGTGGTATCTTCCCGGACCAGGGCTCGAACCCGTGTCCCCTGCATTGGCAGGTATATTCTTAACCACCGTGCCACCAGGGAAGTCCCATGGGTGTTCTTTAAAAGCTCCCCAGGTGACTCTAAAACAACTACTAGACTACTAGGCTGAGAACTACTAGGACTAGAACCTGATGCAGGAAGAGCGATTGTCAAGGCAGGCAGAATGTCTTCACGGTTTGGAGACTTCTGCTGCTGTTCACCTGGTGAGACCTGTCTTGGCCCTGCCTCCTTCGGTTCTTACTTCTGCTTCTCCATCAAGCAGACATTAAGGTCTTGGACTGTGTGATGCCTGAGTCTGTCCAAGTTGTAAAGAATGTGTAGAGCTAACAAGTTAATGGGGATCAAACTTAGCTGGCCTCACACAAATATAGACTTGAGTGCTCTGGAGGTGTAA
>NW_020171804.1:690458-695152 GCF_003031525.2 Neophocaena asiaeorientalis asiaeorientalis
TTTTTGGTACGCGGGCCTCTCACTGTTGTGGCCTCTCCCGTTGCGGAGCACAGGCTCCGGACGCGCAGGCTCAGCATCCATGGCTCACGGGCCCAGCCACTCCGCGGCATGTGGGATGTGGGATCTTCCCGGACCAGGGCACGAACCCCTGTCCCCTGCATCGGCAGGCGGACTCTCAACCACTGCGCCACCAGGGAAGCCCCGGCAGGTATATTCTTAACCCCACTGCGCCACCAGGGAAGTCCCAGAATATTCTTAATTGTTCTCAGTTTATTTTTTTCAAGCAGAACTTTCTTTTACATTTTCATGTTTAAAAGCAACATAGGCTCCAAAATCCTGAGGGGCCCTCTTGTTCATTGTGTTTCTGGAGAAGCTGAGGGGCCCCCACTGTGCCTGCCATCCCCCAGCTCCCAGCCGTGTCTACTTTCCAGCTCCTGCAGCGGGAGCGGGGCGCGCACCTCCTGTGTCACACGCCTGCTGTCCTCGGGTGGGGCAGCCGCCCCCGTTCTGTGCTGAAACAGGGTGAGGCGGCAGAGGAAAGCTGCAGGTTTGCTGGGTGCATTTCTTTACATAATGGTTTCAATATTCCACTTTCTAGGGAGGCTCATCCACCGGTTGAACGTATTTGGGATGTTAAAAAAAAAAAGCACATGTTGCCTGGGGTATGCAACACTGAGGACTGAGTTAGGAAAGCTGTGTCTGATTCCAAATCAGTCATGCCAAGTTCATGCTTGGCCAGGTGGCCTTGTGTGCAGCCTGGGTTCCGGGGCGGCTCCCCTCGCCTCCGCCAGCCTGTGAGCAGTGGAGGGCAGGCGCCATTATTCGTCACGGGGCCTCACGGGGCCGTGCCTCGTTGCCAGGGTAGCTCCTTTAAAAGCAGGGCATTTGGGCCCTAAAGTACACCTTCGAGGCACCTGGCTGGCAGTTCTCATCATGGATTCAGTCCCTGTTCATCTGCTTTGGGCTTATCTCCCCCCGCTTGACGGTGACCACCTTGAGGGTGGGAATTCCGTCTCACCCCTCCACGGGGCCTTCCTGATGCTGGCTGGCACAGGCATCAGACACATTACTGCTCCCCTGTACGGTGCTGGCTCCCAAGAGGTAAAGGCAGCAGAAGACGGAGTGGGGCTCAGCGTAGGGAAAGCTGATCCTGGAGCAGTAGGAGGCGTCTGCAGTGGGCGTCCTGGTTTCCTTGGCCTGCAGGGGCCAGACAGATGAGGCGTATGGGCTGGCAGAGGGTCTCTCCTTAAGGTGGGTTGCAGGACTCGGGCTCTGGGTCCTTGCCACACAGACTGATTCTGTGTGCGGACTGTGACTTCATGACCCGTCCCTCAACATTAAAATAACAGCATGGTTTGCATGTGGCCTGTGGACCTGGCGATTTAGCACGGGCTTCTTGGTAAGAGGCTGACCTTGGCAAACCCCTCGTCTCAGAACTGGTTTCCTGTTGCTTCCAGGTGTAGAGGAGTAGCGAGGTAGGGCAGCAAACAGGTCGAGCTGAGCTGTTCTCGTGCGCCATCAGGCTCAGAATCAACCGTGGGCTGTGCCCGTGCTGGTTATGATTTGGGAGAGTGAACTCTGTGAGGTTACCAGGTAGAAATGGTGTAGGGACAGATGTTTACTCCGGCCACTTCGGGATATAGGTCATCTGTGTAACATTGTGCCGCGTGCCTCGGTACTTCCACAGCCCTAGGGCAGTGCCTTGCGCATCACAGGAGCTGGGAGGCTCTCAGTGCGGATAAACTGTCAAGCAGAACAGGATCGAAGAGTCATGTGTGTGCCGTTGATCGCCTCGGATGCCAGCCAGAGTGGCAGTCACGGTTCAGGGCCTGGCCTGACCTGCCCGCAGTCAGGCTGGTGAAACGTGATGTTTACATTACTCAGCTCTCAGTGTCGCTTGCTTTCAGTGTAAACTTTACCATCGGTGCTTGTCTGGCAAATTGTGGGTGACGGTGTCCCACCGTTTCCACGTGAGCCCTACATCGCGGTCACCTGGTCCAGACCCCGTCCTCCCGGATTTCACCTGAAGTGCCTCACCCTCTCTTCCACTCGCCGAATTTGTGCTGGGGCTGACAACTCCTGTGGGATCGAGGAGAAAGAAGCCTGAGCGGGCCCCGGGGGCGGGCTGTCTGAGGGCTGGGATCCGCCGTCTCCGGCTCCTCCGAGGAGCCCCCTCGCTCCTCTGCAGTTCGTCTGAGACTGTGGAGGTGATGCTCTCCTTATGACGATGGGATTGACTCTCTTGTCTCCCTTAACCTTCGTGCTTTTATCTTGTCTCCGCTTAAGTGTAAGCAGTTGTAGGCAGGAGCTGTACTCACCCTTTAAAAACGAAATCTTACGATTTCACACGCGGACAAGGGCAGAGAGGAGTAAATGAAGCCGCACACGGGCACGCTTCCCCCAGCCCCCCACGCAGCACGAAGCACTGGGGGGCTGCACTGGGGTGGGCAGTGGGAACTCGGTGGGTTTCCAGGGCGATGAGGGGCGCTCCAGTATTAGTTGCGGTGGATCAGTGGGGTAAAAGGCAGCTGTCCAAGGGCCAGGTGCTCAGGGGTAAGGAGTGCAAGCCAAGGAGCAGAGGAGGAAAGCCGGGCTCTGGCTATAGAAGGAGCAGGAAGGATGCTGGGGTCCCCTTGGCTGAGGGCGTGTTTTGGGTGGGGCGGGTCCTGCAGGACCTCCTGGAGACCCCCGAGGCCTCACCTGCCTTTGTGAGGGAGTTAGGGCCCCTCTCCATCCTCCATCTGTGAGATTGACAGGCTGCCGAGGCGCCTCACAGGCATTGTTTTGGGTGGCATATGGCATGTGGCTGAATTTCCCTCCCCCTTGCAGAGGAGGAGCAGGAACGAGAGCTTTTGGCACATGTTTGATGACATAGGTATTTATTTCTTGTAAGTGTTGGTCAGAGCTAGGCCTGCCCTAGGTCCCGGCCGCTGTCTGGTGTTGGGTCCTGCCCAGGCAGGCGAGCTGCAGAATCGCAGACAAGACAATGGAAGGTGACTTCTCGGTCTGGTGTGGGTCACCACCTTTGGGTTTCGCTGCTGTGTTCGGTGATGTTTCCCTGCCGAGGCTGCACATTGGCGTCTTGTGTTCTCTGGTTTTACGTTCCTTTGCGTGACTGGAAGCGGTCACCTTTGGCCTCTGCGTGCAGGTGCCCAGTGCCCATGCCTGACTCTCTGAACATCTGTGCCCGTGGAGGGCCTGGAGGGCTCTTACAGAGCTGCAGGGAGGGAATCCTGGGCCTTTTCCTGGGGCCCGCAGGCGAGGTTGACTATTCTCCCCGCTGTCCCTGGCTCTCCCTCTGCAGGTCTACTTTGATCGCAGGGTTGGCCTCCAGGCCCCTCTAGACACTGACCATGGGGTGAGGTCACCCAGGTGCTGGTCAGCGCCCTGAGCCCCCGAGGCCCCGGCGGAGGGAGGGGAAAGCAGAGCGCGTGCTGCGTTCCTACGGGAGAGGGAAGAGGCGGGCCTCATGGCTGTTGAGCTGAGTTTCCTGTTGATGCCACAGCCCTGACCACAGCTCCCCGCCTTCTCCGAGGACCCTGCAGTGAAGTGACCCAGTGGAGCCGGGAGGTCACTTCAGAGCAATGCTGCATTTTTGTCTTCTGAGGGAATCTCCCCCTTCCTGCCCCTTCTCACCTCCTGAGTTTACTCACCTTGAGAATTGGCCCTTGACCTTGTAAGTGTCCATGAGCAGGTGAGGGACCAGCCCCTCGGTGCCCGAGGCGGCACTGGGCCCGGCCCACCCTGGCTGGCAGTAGCCGGCCCGTCTGCACGGGGACCGTGGTGGTGCTTCTGGCCGCTTCCGCTTGTTAGCCATGGGTACAGCGCAAAGCCTTTGTGAATAATGAACTCCAATCATTGCCGTTTCTGCCTGCAGCCTGGAATTGTGTCGCCGTTTAAACGAGTATTCCTAAAAGGTGAAAAGAGTAGAGATAAGAAAGCCCATGAGAAGGTGACAGAGAGGCGCCCTCTGCACACTGTGGTGCTGTCCCTGCCTGAGCGCGTTGAGCCCGACAGACTGCTGAGCGACTACATCGAGAAGGAGGTGAAGGTAAGTCCGCGGCCGCAGGGCCCGCCTGCCCGCCGCCAGCAGAGGCCCCCGAGGCACCAAATGCTGCGCTTCTGGGACGCGTCCCCACTCACACCTCGGGTGCCTCCCACCCGGCGGTGCCCCTGCGGTGGTGTGTCTGACAGCTGGGTGCCCAAACCCCAGGTCTCTGTCTTCCGGCCCCATTTCTGGCTTTCTCTCCAGTAGCAAGCTGCCTCCTTTCTCGTAAAGGTTGGCCGTGTGTTTCGGTTCCTTGGTCAAGGCCGAGAGCTATTCCGTGTGCCATTGTCACAGCCCAGGACACGGGCTCCTGAAGCCTGTCAAAGCCCGCGCCCACTGGTGGGTAAACGTGACGCACACTAGTGTCCTGTCAGGGCTTCCCCTAAGCACTGCGTGAAAAGAAATGAGAGAGAAATCAGAGAGAATGGGAGAGGGGACCGCGGCGGTGAGAGAGGCCCGTGAACTTGCAGAGGGAGCTGACGAAGGTGGGGTGAGCCCACAGAGCTGGACCTGCGTCCCTCAGAGGACGCGGAGCTGTCCAGCTGGACCCGGGGGCTTGGGGCGCGTGGAGGACGGTGTGGGCTTGGGGGAGGGGTTTGCTCTCAGCTGCCACAGGGGGGGGGGGGGGGGGGGCCCCCTGGGAGGG
>NW_020171804.1:695380-747246 GCF_003031525.2 Neophocaena asiaeorientalis asiaeorientalis
TTAGACGTGGGGACACCTGGCCCGGATAAGGGTGGGGAGAGACCCAGTGTGAAGATGAGCAGGTTAAGTCAAAGCGTCTGTCCAGAACGGTGAGAATTGCCCACCCCCTTTCCCTCAAGCTTCCAGATAGGCCTGCAACCAGGCCTCTCCCACAAGGGGATCCTCGGAGGAGTGCTTTCATGTGGAAGCCACACAACCCGCAGAAGTGCTGCCTTGAATGACCCTGGGGTGACCACCCAGCCAGCCTGAGAGAAGCTGACAGTCTGCACCTCTGCCCGTGCACACGGCTTCTTTCGTGGGCAGTCGAGGAGAAGTACACGTTTGAGGAAGACGTTTCATCTAAAGATAGAGCCCAGGACAAACGCAAGACGTAAACATGAATGCAACAGCAGCAGTGCGGAAACTAGGGGAAAAATAAAAATACATAATGTTGTCAGAAAGATAAGAGGAAATACTGTTAACTGTGAGACAACAGGATAACAGGTGGAGACAAGAGCTTTTGGAATGAAAGGATCTTAACTATATGTCGTAAAAATTCATTAGAGGGGTCAAAAGATAAAGTCAGGGCAGTCACCCGGAAAGAAAAACCAAGAGACAAGGAGATCCAAAATCAGTAAACAGAAGATGAGAAAAGGAAAAAAATGATAGGAGCCGTCCAGAAGGTTCAGCCTCTGACTCATGAGAAGAAAGAATGGAGGAGAGTGGGAGGAAGTTGTTAAGATGGTAATGGAAGGACATTTTGCAGAAAATTCACCAACAGACATGATTCTCAGATTGAGAGGGTCCCTGTCTGGTCATGATGACCAGACAGGTTTCTAAAACGTGAGCCCTCAGAGCCCGTTCTGACGAGGTTCTTGGGCGATGTGCTGCCTCAGGGCACAAGGACGCACCAGGAAGGTGGGAGATGCAGGTCCGGAACCGGGGCTCTAAGCACGGCAAAGAACGGAGGGAATTCCCAAGACGGGAATCTGAGGGACAGGCTAGGCCAGCTCTGGGAGAAGAGAACACGGATGGTTTTATATGTTGGAGTAGAGGCTGCTGAAGAATTGGGAAGACAGAATTGTACTTTGAAAACAAAGCAAGTGGAGGGAAGGGTAGGCCCATATTACACCATGAAAATTTAAAGTTTGGGGACTTCCGCGTCCAGGAAGAGGGAGTCGACATATTTTTCCCTATTCCTCTCACTAAGTACACCTAAAAACCCTGGACATTATATATGCAACAACCATAAGAAGACTCTGAAAGGTAGAGTGACGGCAGACCAGCCAGGGACCTTGGGACCCAAGGGGGGGACCCCATTGGTGAGTGCCCTGGTTCTCTTTTTCCTCATGTATCCCAAGCTTGGAACTGAAGAAGCTGGCGACCCAGAACAGCCAACAGGTGCACACAAAATCCCAACAAAACTCACTTTCTCTGGCCAAAGGACCAGGAAAGGGATAGCTTAGCAGGACAGAAAATGTTTTACAATACCTGCTCAGTTCCAACCAAATGTGACTGAAAAACCTGTGGCCCCGCTGCTGCCTCTACCAGCAAAGACTGTGTAGGGGCCAGCACCCACCCCAGAGAAGGCTGAGTAGGGAGCTGGGGCTTTATCCCTGATGAACCCGTAGTGGAACTGCGGTGTCAGTGGAGACCATGTGGGGAGCCTGGAATTCTGCCCTCAGACAGCAGCAGTGTGACACACACCACCCCTCATGTCATTGGGCCACTTGGGGAGCCAGAACGCCAGCCACATCCAGCAGGGAAGAGGAGCCCCCCACTCAGGTGGCAGCGGAGGCCAGTGGGGAGTCAGCCCCTCCCCCTGGTAACAGAGTGTGCTCCCCTCCCCCTGTGGGACTAGAGCAGATTTCTGACACTTGTGTCCTCAGAGTCCTGGAGGGAGAAGAGATGGGGTGAGGTGAGGCTGAAAAGCTGATCAAAGGGATCATGGCTGAAACTGCTGTGATTTGGTAAAAGACAGACTCAGAGATTCAAGAAGCTCACCACAGACAGGATGAACCCAAAGCGGTCCACACCAAGACACGTCGTAGTGAAACTTCCGAAAAGTAAAGACAAAGACAGTCTTGAAAGCAGTGAGAAAGAACTTTACCTGTAGGGAAAACGGAAATGATAGATTTCGTGTCAGAAACCACGGAGCCAGAAGGAAGTGACGACATCCTTCAAGTGCTAGGAGACCCTGAAGAATCAGAGGCTGATGAAAGCGCCACAGGCGACTCTGCACCCTCAGACAGCAGCCAGCAAACGGACCAGTTTCTTGAAGAGCACAGCCTGCCACGGGTCACCAGTCAATAGATCATTTGAATAGTCCTGCAACTATTAAAGAAATTAAATATCTAATTTGAAAGCTCCCATAAAAAAGTCTCCAGGCCCAGGTGATTTCTGGAAAATTCTATCATATGTTTAAAGAGTTAACACTAATTCTACAGTCTCTTCCAGAAAAACAGAAGGGGAGGGAACACTTTTTAACTCATTTGTGAGGTTAGTATTTCCCTGACACCAAAATCAGTTAGCAAAACTAAATTACAGACATGAATACAGATGCTTAGGTATAAATGTAACAAAACGTATAGGATTTGTACGCTGAAAACTACACAACACGGATGAAAGGATCAAAGATCTGAATAAGTGGAGAGACATACCACGTACACGGATTGGAAGATTCAACCAGTTAACATGTCAGTTTTCCCCAAATTGATACACAGGTTTGATGCATTTCCTATCAAAATCCCAGCAAGATATTTTGTAGATAGAGACAAGTGTTCTAGAAGTTATATGGAAAGGCACAAGAAGTAGAATCGCTGGAAGGGTTTGAAAAAGAAGAGTTAAAAGAGAGAAATCAGTCCGCCTGGTTTCAAGATGTACTTTAGAGTTACAGCAGTGAAGACTGTGAGGCAGCAGTAGAGGGACTGACGCAGTCATCAGTGGAACAACATCATGAACCCAGAAACAGACCCAAACAAATA
The DNA here is from genome assembly GCF_003031525.2 of Neophocaena asiaeorientalis asiaeorientalis. NCBI lineage: Eukaryota > Metazoa > Chordata > Mammalia > Artiodactyla > Phocoenidae > Neophocaena > Neophocaena asiaeorientalis. The sequence continues at coordinate 698,344 of NW_020171804.1, forward strand.
CACCCAACTGATTTTTGACGGAGGTGCAAAAAGCAAGTCAGGGGAAGGACCGTCTTCTTAGCAAATGGCGCTGGAGCTGTTGGGCACCCATTGAGAGAAAAATGAACCTCACGCCGAATCTCACACCTTACACAAAAATTAACTCAGAATGGATCGTGGTATTAAAGGGAAAAGGTAAAACTATAACACTTCTAGAAAAACACCTAAGAGAAAATCTCCAGGACCCAGGGTAGGCAGAGACCTTAGACTTGACATCAAAAAGGGAACGATTGGTAAACTGAACATCAAATTTAAAAGCTTTTGTTCTGCAGAGGACTCCATTAGGAGGATGAAGACACAAGCTACAGACTGGGAGAAGATATTTGCAAACCACCTACCTGCCAAAGGTCTTTCATCTAAAATATATAAAGAACTGTCAACGCCCAATAGCAGAAAAGCCAACAGTCTGATTAGAACATGGGCAGAAGTCATGACGAGACATTTATTTCGCCAACGAAGACAGTCAGATGGGAATAAGCACATGAAGATGTTCGACATCACTAGCCGTTAGGGAAGTGCAGATTACACCCACAGGGAGGCATCACTACACACCAAACAGAACGACTGACGCATAAGCAAATGCTGGCGAGGATGCAGAGGGCCACTCATGCATGGCTGGTGGACATGTAGAATGGTGCAGCTGCTCTGGAAAACAAGTGGGCGGTTTCTTAAAAACTAAACATGCAGCTAGCGTCTGACCTGGCAGTTGCACTCTGAGTATTTATCCCAGGGAAATGGAAATCTGTGTTGCCACAGAAACCTATACGTGAATATTAAAAGCAGCTTTATTCATAATGGGCAAAAACTGGAAATACCCCAGATGTCCTTCAGTGGGTAGATGGTTAAGCAAATGATGTGCATCCATACTGTGGAGCCCTACTCAGCTGTAAAAAGGCATGATTTACTGATTGCTTCAGCACCCTCCAGGAATCTGCAGAGAATTATGCTAAGCGAAAAAAACCCAATCCCCAGAGCTACATACTGTATGATTCCCTGTGAATAACATTCTTGATATGACAGAATTATTGAAATGCGGAGCAGATAGGGCTTGCTAGGGGTTAAGGAGGAGACCAGGTGGGTGGGAAGTGGGTGCGCCTGTAAAAGAGGAGCGGGAGGGACCGTGTGATGGAATGTTCTGTAACCTGACCTTCTAGTCACTGTCCTGGTTGTGATGCTGGGTGATCACGAGATGTTACCTTAGGTATAACAGGGTGCGGGGTACAGTGGACCTCTGTGTATTATTTCTTACAACTGCACGCCATTTACAATTATCTTAGAATTAAAGGTTAAAAAAAATTAAAGACTGCATAAACAAAATTGTGATTTCACTACCTCTTGGCACAGTGGTGAAATGGAATGTACCTAACAGGAGGATATAAGCACCAAGTAATGATTAAGTAATAAATTATCTAAATTGTAAGAAAAGAAAAAAGGAAGGAGAGATGGGGGCGGTGATATAAGGGAATTAACTCTTTCTCTGCCGTAACTGGAAATCAACAGCTAATGTCTTAGACTGATGAATCAGGCAGTAGCAATGTAAAATCGTTACTTAGAAAGTTGGCCCTAGATCCGGAAGACCCTGGAGGTGCTGCCTCTGGGAAGCAGTTTATAGGGTTGCCTGGGTTGGGACCAGATGGTTGTTTTTTGTTACACACTTCTGGGGACTATTTACGTTTTTAAACTTCCTACATGTGTCACTTGGATAAAAATAAAAACAGCGACGACAACACGATGCACTAGTGGTGAGGAGACTTTTCCTCCCGCATACTCGAGTGTAGTTCGTTACGGGAAGTATTTTGTATTCGGAATGAACATTACTAACATGAAGGTGAGAGGCACTTAACAGTTGCTCCTCGTTTCTGAATGCTTACCTATATGGCAACACTATTTAACATTTTAAATACATTTTCTCATTGAATCCTCACCCGGCTTTTTTAAAGCAGAAGCATTCTTCCCAGGGTCTCGACCCCATGAGGCCCAGGGTGGTGCAGGGGTGCAGGCTCGGGACCTGTGAACCGACATTCTGGCTTTTAATTCGTGGGGCAGCAGCGGGTAATTAATCACATGTGTGATACCAAACCCAAGATGCTTCTTGATAAGATTTGTTATTTCTTATTTATTGTATTTTTAAAAGTTGAATAGGTAAGTTATGGACATGGTACAACATTCAGATGGTAAGGAGATGCCTGGTGAGGAGAGGTCCCCAGTCCCCCCACGCCCCCGCCCCTGGAAAGAACCATTGGCATCAGTTTCTCGTGTGTCCCTGCACGGGCGGTCTGTCCGTATCCGAGCACACACGTGCGCTTGTTCCCAAATGATTACCTAGTGCACACTTTGCACCTCATTGTTTACACGCAACAGTGTATCTCGACACATCTCGGCACATAAAGCTGCCTCGTCCATTTCCCTCCCATTATAATGGCTGTACCATATTTTATGTAACCAGTGATCTAGTCATACATATTTAATTTGTCTCTGTTACACATTTTACTAACCCTCTAGGATAAATTGCAGAAGTAGGATTGCTGGGTGTAGGGCTCGGTTATTTTTATCTTGACAGACATTTCCAGTTGCCCTTCATGCGGGATTTAAGCTGGTGCGCACCATGGGCAGTCAGGGCGAATGCCTGTTCATCCACACTCTGAGGGGCCACACAGTGTACCTGCGGGCTTCTTGATCTTTGCCAGCCTGACGGTCATAGTCTGTTACGTTGCAGTTTGTACTTACGAGTGAGGTTGTGTATCTTTTCATATGGTCGAGTCAGATCTCTTAAGTGTCTTTCTACAGCCGTTTTTCTGTTGGGTGGTTGGTGGTTTTCCCATACGTTTTCCCTAGCGCTCAGTGTGGTAGGTGAGTTTGCCCTTCGCGGTGAAGTTAGTTTTAAGGTTTTCCCTGTTTGTCGCTTGCCTTTGTTCAGAGATGTCTCGGTTCTCTAGAAGCAGGGCCTGCAACTGGAGATTGTGTTGGATGATTCAGGGTGTGTTCTCAGGAGAAGGGGAGGAAAGGAAGCAGGATGGGGCAGAGGAAAAAGATGTGTATCTGCCCACTTACGGGCACGTAAGGGGCCCCTAAAGGCCACACAGGCGCCTCTTTGTCCCCAGTACGTAGCAGCTTCCTCACCTCCTCATCATGATCCGGGCCGGTTGCCCCTGCAGAACAGTGCCACCTTTCTCTGCTTGCTTGTCTGCTGGCATCAGGAGGGGACTGTGGTTTTAAGTTTAGATCCCTTTTGTGTCCCCTGGTAGAAGCATTTGACCCCTAGAGCCAGGCTCTCAAAACAGATGGAGCCACAAGTTTCAGGGCTGGGAGCACACGCTGCCCAAGCGGGTCTCCTGGATTGATGGTGATCAGAGCCACTCCTGCTGCCGTACCTTGGACCCCAGACCCATCCGTTCTGTCCACTGGGGACCAGGCGTGGTGTAATGACCGTTGGTTCCAGATGTGCCCTGCGTTCTGAGGAGATGTGGCATCCTTTCAGGTGTCCCCTCCTGGATGTGCCCCAACCCTGTAGAGGACCTTGATGGTGGTCTGGGCCCCTGAGTTTCAGCATTTTCTCAGACCCTCTTTTCCAAGCCTTGAACAGTTTCCTTCCCCCGTGTACTGTTACTCACGTGAGTGACTGTGAGTCCCTTCGGAGGGAACTGGGGGCGTTGCTGCAGCGCACACTTGTGTCGGTGTTACAGATTCCTTCTCCTGGGGCTTGGCCTTTCCCTCAGGCACTTCCTGGGACTGGAAACCGGGTCAGAGACTGCCACTTTGCGTTGGAGCAGCACACTCAGGGGTGGTGTCCTTGTTTGTATACATGAGGCGGGACCGTGGTTGGCTCCCAGCAGCTCTCTTGCCCCTGGGAACGCTTCTGCTCTAGTTGCATCTCTGTGGGGCCTGCATACCAGCTCCCCCTCCCCGCCATTCGACCATTTACAGTCACCGCCCACTGCAGTGAGCACGCCTGCCTGCCCTGCTCCTGGTGGCTGAGTGCTGCCACCTGGCTTCTGCTCTTGCAGGGTTCTGCCGTCCCCCTCGCTCCGGGAAGCCTAGTGCTAAAGCATCTCCCCCATTAGCTCTCCCCCTGAGAACAGCCACCACAGAGCTGCTGGGTGGTGCCAGCACCCCTGCCAACCCATTCGTTCCAGCTCATCCTTGAGAGTGAGGTGTCTTCCCAGCCCTCCCAAGTAGCAGGGGCAGTCGTGGGGTTCCAGGTCTTACACGGTAGACCCCGTCCAGCGGACCCACCTCTCTGCATCCTTTGGAACCTTTATCCACAGTTTGCTCGGTAGTTCTTCAATCTCCACTGAGTTTAACATGGGCCTTGTGTTTGCTGAGCTTCTAAGCTGTGCTAGCAGCGCATGAGGGCCGTGTCCGGGCCCCTGACCAGGGTTAAGTGCAGAGCCCCGTAGACACGCTCTTCCAGCTGGGGGTCCGTCCACCTCCATCTGGCACCTGCTGCTCCATCAGTGTTCAGTCTCTCTTCCCAGCGGGTCCCAATCGTGCTATGTTGAGATTTGATCCAGGAACAGGTCTTATGGCCAGGAGGGGCGGAAGGGGCAGACCCTGAGGAGAACAGCATTGTCATGAAAGGTGCCCATCCCAGTGAGGCCTGTGTATCGTTTTTGAGCAAGGGCTGTGTGTGTGTGCATATGTGTGTATGGGGGCCCTGTGGCTTCTAACAAGTGGGATTGGGCCACTTCTGCAGGCCTAGAGTGTTGAGAAGGGTATGAGATTGAGTTTCTCAAGTGCATCTACCTAGGTGTCCCCACCCCACGTCTCAGAGTCCTGCCCTTCCATCAGGGCAACTTGTTGATCGAGGTCAAACAGGTGGATGTTATAGGGAGGCTGACTTCGGCTCAGTATAAAAATGGACTTCTCTGGTATCTCATCAGCAATTATTTTTGGAAATACTTTCCGCTGTTTAGAGCTGAACTGACGAGCTCACCAGCACGTTCCTGTGTTGGCTGCAGTCTCTATAAGGGCGGCAGGAACGGCAGTGGGGTTAGCGGGTGCCCGAGACAGTCCGGCTTTTGCTGCCAGGGCTGATGGAGCTGATGTGACCGCTAGTCAGATGTCCCCTTGGTCTGTGTTGTTCCATCACGTTCATCCCTCTGCAGCTGTGTCCTGAATGTGCTATGATCAGTTAATTGGCACAGCACCCCGCGCCATGTCATCTCATGGCGGGTGTGGGCTGGTCCCTGACATCGCTGAAGGAGGCCCTGCACATTGGTCAGGACCGGCAGGGAACCGCCCAGGACGGTGGGGAAGGCTTTTGTAAGAACTGCCCAGGAGGCACGCTTTGTCCCATCTGGAGTTACAGCAGGAATGAGAGCTGCAATTTTCCTTTTTGACAAAACGTGTTTTACGAATACATATTTTGCAGCAAAACAAGTCTCAAATGAGTGAGGACTCACCTCTGTGAAGAAAGTAGAATCCTTCTCGGTGATCTGTGAGCCTGAATTTGAAGTGTGGTGGCACTCTGAGAAAGGCAAGATGGTGGTGGTGACATTGTGTCCCCCAGGCCACGTGGAGGCGGGGCAGTCCTTGTACAGTCCTGCAGACATGATAACACCAGGGCACTTTTATATGACCCCAATGTAGGCAATATTTTTTTAATTACTATTTGAATTTAAGCAAAATTAATAATTTGGGATGATACACATCTAGAAGTGGTAACTAATATACAGTATAATACTGATTATGATTCAAAAGGTTTTTAGCAGATGCAGTCATTGAGTGAAGCTAGGGTACGGTTTTTTTATTGTGGTGAAATATGCATAACATAAAATTAACTGTGTTTAAGTGTATATTTCATGGTACTAAGTACTCTCACGTAGTTGTGCAGCCATCACCACCATCCATCTCCAGAACTTTTTCTTCTCAGAACTTTTCAGTACGATATATATATACACACACCACATATTATTTGTCCATTCATCTATCAGTGGGCATTGGGTTGTTTCCAGCTTTTGACTACTGTGAATAATGCTGGTACGAACATGGGTATACAAATGTCTGTTTGGGTCTCTGCTTTCAGTTTTTTTTCTTTTTTTAATTGTGTTAAAATATAGCATAAAATGTGCCATCTTAAACATTTTTAAGGACGCAGTTCAATAGTATGAGATACGTTCACGTGGTTGTGCAGCCATCACCACCATCCATTACCTTAACTCTTTGCATCTTGTAAATCTCAAACTACACCTATTAAACAAAAACTCTGCATTCTTTCCTCCCCACAGCCCCTGGCAACCATCGTTCTGTCTCTGTGAATTTGACTTCTCTAGGAAGTTCACATGAGTGGAATCATACACGGTTAGTCTTTTTGTGACTGGCTTGTTTCGCTTAGCATAGTATTCTCAAGTTTTACCCGTGTTGTAATGTACTGCAGAGTTTCCTTCCTTTTTAAGGCTGAACAATATACTGTTGTATGGATGCACCACATCTCGCTTATCCGTTCATCCATCAGTGGACACTTGGGTTGCTTCCATGTTGTAGTTATTGTGAATGATGCTGCTAGGAACATGGGTATACAAAAATCTCTTTGAGACCCTGCTTTTAATTCTTTTGGGTCTGTCTATACCCAGAAGTGGAATTGCTGGGTCGTATGGTAATTCTATTTTTAATTTTTTGAGGAACCTCCATACTGTTTTCCACAGCAGCTGCGCCATTTTATGTTCCCACCAACAGTACACAGGCGTTCCAGCGTCTCTGCATCCTCGCTAGCACTCGTTATTTTCTCTGTTTTTGTTTTTCACTAGCCATCCTAATGAGTTTGACGTGGTATCTCATTGTAGTTTTGATTGTATTTCTCTAATGATTAGTGATCTCAAGCATCTTTTCATGTTCTTATTGGACATTTGTGTATCTTCTTTGGAGAAAAGTCTGTTCAAATCTTGTACCCATTTTGGCATCAGGCGTTTTTTGTTGAGTTTTAGGAGTTCTCAGTATATTCTAGGTATTAATCCCTTGCCAGATATATGATTTGCAAATATTTTCTCCCATTCCGTGGGTTGCTCTTTTACTCTGGATAGTGTCTCTTAATGTACAAAATTTTTAAATCTTGTTGAACTCCAGTATGTCTGTTTTTTTGCCTTTGTCGCCTGTGCCTTTGGTGTCATATCCAAGAAATCATTGCCAAGTCCAATATCATGAAGCTTTTGTCCTATGTTTTCTTCCAAGAGTTTTATTGTCTGCTTGCGGTTCTTTTACATAGATATCCAGAGGTGGAATTGCTGGATCATATGGTAATTCTGTGTTTTATTTCTTAAGGAATGACCATTCTGTTCTCCACAGTGGCTGTACCATTTTACAGTCCCACCAGCAGTGCACAAGGGTTCCAGTTTCTCCATGTCCTCACCAACACATTATTTTCTGTTTTGATAGTAGCTGTCCAGATGGGTGTGAAGTAGTATCTCACTGTGGTTTTGGTTTGCATTTCGCTAGTTACTAGTGATATTGAGAATCTTTTCATGTGCTTATTGGCCATCTATACACCTTCTTTGGAGAAATATCTAAGTCCTTTGCATATTTCTTAATCAGGTTGTCTGGTTTTTTGTTGTGGAGTTATAGGAGTTCTTTATGTATTCTGGGTATTAACTTCTTATCAGATACATGGTTGCAAACATTTTCTTCCATTGGGTAGGTTGTCTTTGCACTCTGTTGATGTACAAAGTTTTAAATTTTGATGAAGTCCAGTTTGTCATTTTTTTTCTCTTATTGCCTGTGCTCTTTTTGCCCCACATTAAAGGTTTTTAAAATTGTGTTAAAATACACATAACATAAAATTTACCATCTTAACCATGTTTAAGTGTACAGTTTAAGTGTTCTAACATTCACATTGCTGTGCAACCATTACCACCATTCACCTCCAGGATTGTTTTCACCTTGCCAGACTGACACTCTGTACCCATTAAACAATAACCCCGTTTCTCCCTCATCCCAACCTCTGACAGCCACCGTTCCACTTTCTGTCTCTCTGAATTTGACTACTCTGGGATACCTCATATAAGTGGAATCATATAGTATTTACCTTTTTGTGCCTGGGCTTATCCATGTTGTAGCATGTATCAGAATTTCCTTCCTTTTCTTTTTTTTTTTTTTGCGGTACGCGGGCCTCTCACTGTTGTGACCTCTCCCGTTGCGGAGCACAGGCTCCGGACGCGCAGGCTCAGTGGCCATGGCTCACGGGCCTAGCCGCTCCGCGGCACGTGGGATCTTCCCAGACCGGGGCACGAACCCGTGTCCCCTGCATCGGCAGGCGGACTCTCAACCACTGCGCCACCAGGGAAGCCCTCCTTCCTTTTTAACGATGAATAATATCCCACTGTTTATAACATATTTTGTTTATCCAATTCTTCTGTCAAGAATTGAGTTGCTTCCACCTTTTGTTATTGCCTGTGCTTTTGGTATCATATCCAATAAATCATTACCACATCCAATGTCATGAAGCTTTTCCTCTATGTTTTCTTCTAAGAGTCTTATAGTTTTAGGTCTTAAATTTAGGTGTTTGATCCACTTGAGTTAATTTTTGTGTATGGTGTTAGCTAAGGGTCAAACTTGATTCTTTTGTGTGTGGAGTCTTGTTTTCCCAGTACCACTTGTTGAAAAGATTGTCCTTTCCCCATTGAATGGTCTTGGCACCCTTATCAAAAATCAACCGACGCTGTATATGAGGGTTTATTTCTGAGCTCTCTATTCTATTTCATTGCTCTGAGTGTCTGTCTTGATGCCAATACCACACTGTTGGTTATTGTAGCTTTGTAGTAAGTTTTGAAATCAGGAAGTGTGAGAATAGATGAAAGGTAATATTGATAAATTTAAGGAAGGGTTTGCATTTAGTTTACATGAGCACATAAGAAGACAATAGGGCTTCCCTGGTGGTGCAGTGGTTGAGAGTCTGCCTGCCGATGCAGGGGACCACGGGTTCGTGCCCCGATCCAGGAAGATCCCACATGCCGTGGAGCGGCTGGTCCCGTGAGCCATGGCCGCTGAGCCTGCGTGTCTGGAGCCTGTGCTCTGCAACAGGAGAGGCCACAACAGTGAGAGGCCCACGTATCGCAAAAAAAAAAAAAAAAAATAGAAGAGGATAGAAAGGCCTCTGCTAGCTGCACATCTGTGACAACGTTCTGGAATGTTCATTTGTAACAACCTTAAGTGTGAGCCAGTAATTAGATGTGCTGCTTATTTATTTCTAAACTGTTCTGTCAGAGGGGTGGATTCTCAGCCCTGTAGAGAGTGGGGAAACTAATACACAGTTTAGTTTTATTCTCTCCCCCTCCCCCCCAGCTTAGAAAGGATAAAATCTAAAACTTCTTAGAATGAGTATGCATTTCCCTTTGGAGCGTCCCAGCACACACTGAACAGCTTTTGAATGCAGCTGTTCTGAAGTTTAGGATGCTCGTCTGACTGTGCCTAGACTCAGCCTGTATCTGCCACTGTGCCCTGTGTGAGCTTCTGCCAGTCCCTCTCACTTCCGTGCCAGTTTTCTTCTCTGTGGGCAGGTGGTTGCCTGGCACAGCAGTAGGTGAACTGGCTCAGGCCTCTGTGTTTACCTTGCTTGCGTTTGATAATCCCCAGAGTAACCTGCCTGCTTGGTTCCCCAGTCAGAGAGGGCATCTGCAAACAAAGACCGTTTGATTTCTTCCCTCCCAGTCTTTACCTCCTATTTCCTTTTCTTGTCTTACTGCATTATCTAGGACCTCCAATACAGTATTGAAAAGCAGTGGTGAGAGGGGACATCCTTTCCTTGTTCCTGGTCTTAGGCAATCTTAGAGCTTCTTACCATTAAGTATTGACGTTAGCTGTAGGTTTTTTGTACATGTTCCTTATCAAGTTGAGGAAGTTCCCCTCTATTTCTAGTTTGCTGAGAGTTCTTGTTATGAGTATTAGAGATTGTCAGATGCTTCTTCTGCATCTATTGATACCATATGATTTTTCTCTTTAGCCTGTTAAAGTGGTGGATCACATTAAATAATTTTTGAATGTAGAGTCAACTTTGCATACCTGGGATAAATCCCACTTGCTTTTGGTTTATAATTCTTTTTATACGTTGTTGGATTTGATTTGCTAATATTTTGTTGAGGATTTTTGTATCTATGTTTATGAGAAATATTGGTCTTTCCTTTCTTGTAGTATCTTTGGTTTTGATACTAAGGTAATGCTGCCTCAAATAATGGGTTAGGAAGTGTTTTTCTCTTTTCATTTTCTGGAAGAGGTTATAGAGAATTGATATAGTTTCTTCGTTAAATGTTGAGTAGAATTAACCAGTGAATCTGTCTGGGCCTGATACTTTCTGTTTTAGAAAGTTATTATTGATTCAATTTCTTTAATAGCTTATATGCCTATTCACATTATCCATTTCTCCTTATGTGAATTTTGGTAGATTGTGTCTTTCAAGGAATTCCACTGGTGGTCCAGTGGTTAGGACTCTGCGCTTCCACTGCAGGGGGCCTGGGTTCAATCCCTGGTCAGGGAACTAAGATCCTGCAAGCTGCACAGTGCGGCCAAAAAAGAAAGAATTCCTTTGGGATCTGAGAACATACTTTGTATGGTTTCTGTTCTTTTAAATTTGTTAAGGTGTGTTTTATGGCCCAGAATGTGCTCTGTCGTGGTGAATGTTCATGTGAGCTTAAGAAGAATGTGTATTCTGTTGAATGCTGTTGTTGGATGAAGTAGCCTGTTGATAGTTATATGCAGTTGGTGGAAGATGTTGAGTTCACCTTTCTCCTTAATCATTTTCTGCCTGCTGGATCTGTCATTTTCTGTCCATTTCTGAGAGGGGGGTGTTGAAGTCTTCAGCTGTAATAGTGGATTCATCTGTTTCTCACCGTAGTTCTATCTTTAAAGTTGGTTTCTTGTAGACAGCATATACTTGTGTCTTGAATTTTTTATCCAGTCTGACAGTTTTTGTCTTTTAATTGGTATATTCAGACGATTCACATTTAAAGTGATCATTGACATAGTTGGATTAATATTTACCGTATTTGTAATTGTTTCCTATTTGTTGCTCTTGTTCTTTGTTTTGTCTTCTACTCTATTTCTGCTTTATCTGGTTTTATTTGAGCATTTTTATAATTCCATTGTTTCTCCTTTCTTAACATATTAATGATACTTGTTATTTTGTTTTTTATTATTTTATTTTTGGCTCCTTTGGGTCTTCGTTGCTGCATACGGGCTTTTCTGTTCTTTTCTTTTTTTCGGGTACACGGGCCTCTCACAGTTGTGGCCTCTCCTGTTGCGGAGCACAGGCTCCGGATGCGCAGGCTCAGCGGCCATGGCTCACGGGCCCAGCCGCTCCGCGGCACGTGGGATCTTCCTGGACCGGGGCACGAACCCGCATCCCCGGCATCGGCAGGCGGACTCTCAACCACTGCGCCACCAGGGAAGCCCCGGGCTTTTCTTTAGTTGGGGCAAGCAGGGGATACTCTTTGTTGTGGTGCGTGGGCGTCTCATTATGGTGGCTTCTCTTTTATTTATTTATTTATTATATGGCAGGTTTTATTAGTTCTCTGTTTTATACATATTAGTGCATATATGTCAATCCCAATCTTCCAGTTCATCCCACCACCACCACCACCACCACCATCCATGCCCCCACTTTCCCCGCTTGGTGTCCATATGTTTGTTCTCTACACCTGTGTCTATTTCTGCCTTGCAAACTCGTTCATCTGTACCATTTTTCTAGATTCCACATATGCGTATATGCATTAATGTACGATATTTGTTTTTCTCTTTCTGACTTATTTCACTCTGTATGACAGTCTCTAGGTCCATCCACGTCTCTGCAGATGACCCAATTTCGTTCCTTTTTATGGCTGAGTAATATTCCTTTGTGTATATGTGTGTGTATACCCATCGGCAGGCGGACTCTCAACCACTGCGCCACCAGGGAAGCCCCTGCCCACTTTTTGATTGGGTTGTTTGTTTTTTTAATATTGAGTTGCATGAGCTGTTTATATATTTTGGAGATTAATCCTTTGTCAGTTGAGTTGTTTGTAAATATTTTCTCCCATTCTGAAGATTGTCTTTTTGTCTTGTTTACAGTTTCCTTGGCTGTGCAAAAGCTTTTAAGGTCCATTAGGTCCCATTTGTTTATTTTTGTTTTTATTTCCATTACTCCAGGAGGTGGGTCAAAAAAGATCTTGCTGTGATTTATGTCACAGAGTGTTCTTCCTATGTTTTCCTCTAAGAGTTTTATAGTGCCCAGTCTTACATTTAGGTCTGTAATCCATTTTGAGTTTATTTTTGTGTATGGTGTTAGGGAGTGTTCTGATTTTATTCTTTTACATGTAGCTGTCCAGTTTTCCCCACACCACTTATTGAAGATACTGTCTTTTCTCCATTGTATATCCTTGCCTCCTTTGTCATAGATTAGTTGACCATAGGTGCGTGGGTTTATCTCTGGGCTTTCTATCCCGTTCCATTGTTCTATATTTCTGTTTTTGTGCCAGTACCATATTGTCTTGATGTCTGTAGCTTTGTAGTATAGTCTGAAGTCAGGGAGTCTGATTCTTCCAGCTCCATTTTTTTCCCTTGAGACTGCTTTGGCTATTCGGGGTCTTCTGTGTCTCCATACAAATTTTAAGATTTTTTGTTCTAGTTCTGTAAAAATTGCTGTTGGTAATTTGCTAGGGATTGCATTGAATCTGTAGATTGCTTTGGGTAGTATGGTCATTTTCACAATGTTGATTCTTCCAATCCACGAACATGGTATATCTTCCCATCTGTTTGTGTCATCTTTGATTTCTTTCATCAGTGTCTTACAGTTTTCCGAGTACAGGTCTCTTACCTCTTTAGGTAGGTTTATTCCTAGGTATTTTATTCTTTTTGTTGCAGTGGTGAATGGGATTCTTTCCTTAATTTCTCCTTCTGATCTTCTGTTGTTAGTGTATAGGAATGCAAGAGATTTCTGTGCATTAATTTTGTATCCTGCAGCTTTACCAGATTCATTGATTAGCTCTAGTAGTTTTCTGATGGCATCTTTGGGATTATCTATGTATAATATCATGGCATTTGCAAACAGTGACAGTTTTCCTTCTTCTTTTCCAATTAGTATTCCTTCCTTTTATTTCTTTTTTTTCTCTGATTGCCGTGGCTAGGACTTCCAAACCATGTTTGATTAAAAGTGGGAAAAGTGGACATCCTTGTCTTGTTCCTGATCTTAGAGAAATTATTATGTTGAGGTAGGTTCCCTCTGTGCCCACTTTCTGGAGAGTTTTTATCATGAATGGGTGTTGAATTTTGTCAAAAGCTTTTCTGCATCTATTGAGATGATCATATGGTTTTTATTCTTCAATTTGTTAATATGGTGTATCACATTGATTGATTTGCATATATTGAAGAATCCTTGCATCTCTGGGATAAATCTCAGTAGATCATGGTGTATGAGGCTTTTAATGTGTTGTTGGATTGTGTTTACTAGTATTTTTTTGAGAATTTTTGCATCTATATTCATCAGTGATATTGGTCTGTAATTTTCTTTTTTTGTAGTATCTTTGTCAGGTTTTGGTATCAGGGTGATGGTGGCCTTGTAGAATGAGTTTGGGAGTATTCCTTCTTCTGTAATTTTTTGGAAGAGTTTGAGAAGGATGGGTGTTAGCTCTTCTCTAAATGTTTGATAGAATTCACCTCTGAAGCCATCTGGTCCAGAACTTCTGTTTGTTGGAAGATTTTTAATCACAGTTCCAACTCTGTAACTTGTGATTGGTCTGTTCATACTTTGTGTTTCTTCTGGTTCAGTCTTGGAAGGTTATACCTTTCTAAGAATTTGTCCATTTCTTCCAGGCTGTCCATTTTATTGGTGTAGAGCTGCTTGTAGTAGTCTCTTAAGATCCTTTGTATTTCTGCAGTGTCCATGGTAACTTTTCTGTTTTCATTGCTAATTTTATTGATTTGAGTCCTTCCCTCTTTTTCTTGATGAGTCTGGCTAAAGGTTTATTTTTTGTTTATCTTGTTTTTTTTTGTTTATTTTCTTTTGTTTATCTTATTTTATCTTCTCAAAGAACCAGCTTTTAGTTTTATTGATCTTTGCTGTTGTTTTCTTTGTTTCTATTTCATTATTTCTGCTCTGATCTTTATGACTTCTTTCCTTCTAATAACTTTGGGTTTTGTTTGTTCTTCTTTCTCTAGTTCCTTTAGGTGTAAGTTTAGATTGTTTGAGATTTTTCTTGTTTCCTGAGGGAGGCTTGTATTGCTATAAACTTCCCTCTTAGAACCGCTTTTGCTGCATCCCATAGGTTTTGGATCGTCATGTTTTCATTGTAATTTGTCTCTAGGTATTTTTTGGTTTCCTCTTTGATTTCTTCAGTGATGTCTTGGTTATTTAATACTGTATTGTTTAGTCTCCATGTGTTTGTGTTCTTTATATTTTTTCCCCTGTAATTGATTTCTAATCTCATAGCATTGTGGTCGGAAAAGATGCTTGATATGATTTCAGTTTTCCTAAACTTACTGAGGCTTGATTTGTGACCCAAGATGTGATCTGTCCTGGAGAATGTTCCGTGTGCACTTGAGAACAAAGTGTAATCTGCTGTTTTTGGATGGAATGTCCTATAAATATCAATTAAATCTATCTGATCTACTGTGTCATTTAAAGCTTGAGTTTCCTTATTAATTTTCTGTGTGGATGATCTTTCCATTGGCATAAGTGAGGTGTTAAGTTCCTCCACTATTATTGTGTTACTGTCGATTTCCTCTTTTATAGCTGTTAGCATTTGACTTATGTATTGAGGTGCTCCTGTGTTGGGTGCATATATATTTATAATTGTTATATCTTCTTCTTGGATTGATCCCTTGATCATTATATAGTGTCCGTCCTTGTCTCTTTTTTTTTTTTTTGCAGTACGCAGGCCTCTCACTGTTGTGGCCTCTCCTGTTGCGGAACACAGGCTCTGGACGCGCAGGCTCCAGATGCGCAGGTCCAGTGGCCGTGGCCCACGGGCCCAGCCGCTCCGCGGCGTGCGGGATTCTCCCGGACCGGGGCACGAACCCACGTCTCCTGCATCGGCAGGTGGACTCCCAACCACTGCGCCACCAGGGAAGCCCCTTCCTTGTCTATTGTAACATTCTTTATTTTAAAGTCTATTTTATCTGATATGAGCATTGCTACTCCAGCTTTTTAAAATTTCCATTTGCATGGAATATCTTTTTCCATCCCCTCACTTTCAGTCTGTATCCCTAGGTCTGAAGTGGGTCTCTGGTAGACAGCATATATATGGGTTTTGTGTTTGTAACCATTCAGCGAGCCTGTGTCTTTTGGTTGGAGCATTTAATCCATTCACATTTAAGGTAATTATTGATATGTATGTTCCTATTACCATTTTTTTAGTTGTTATGGGTTTATTTTTCTAGGTCCTTTTCTTCTCTTGTGTTTCCCACTCAGAGAATTTCCTTTAGCATTTGTTATAGAGCTGGTTTGTTGGTGCTGAATTCTCTTAGCTTTTGCTTGTCTGTAAAGCTTTTGATTTTTCTGTTGAATCTGAATGAGATCATTGCTGGGTAGAGTAATATTGGTTGTAGGTTCTCCCTTTCATCACTTTAAATATATCATACCACTCCCTTCTGGCTTGTAGAGTTTCTGCTGAGAAATCAGCTGTTAAACTTATGGGAGTTCCCTTGTACGTTATTTGTTGTTTTTCCCTTGTTGTTTTTAATAATTTTTCTTTGTCTTTAATTTTTGTCAACTTGATTACTATGTATTTCGGCGTGTTTGTCCTTGGGTTTATCCTGCCTGGGACTCTCTGTGCTTCCTGGACTTGGGTGGCTATTTCCTTTCCCATGTTAGGGAAGTTTTCGACTATAATCTCTTCAAATATTTTCTCGGGTCCTTACTCTCTCTCTTCTTCTCCTGGGACCCTATAATGTGAATGTTGGTGGGTTTAATGTTGTCCCAGAGGTCTCTTAGGCTGTCTTCATTTCTTTTCATTCTTTTTTCTTTATTCTGTTCCATGAGAGTGAATTCCACCATTCTGTCTTCCAGGTCACTTATCTGTTCTTCCGCCTCAGTTATTCTGCTATTGATTCCTTCTAGTGTACTTTTCATTTCAGTTATTGTGTTCTTCATACCTGTTTGTTTGTTCTTTAATTCTTCTAGTCTTGTTAAACATTTCTTGCATCTTCTCGATCTTTGCCTCCATTCTTTTTCTGAGGTCCTGGATCATCTTCACTATCATTATTCTGAATTCTTTTTCTGGAAGGTTGCCTATCTCCACTTCATTTAGTTGTTTTTATGGGGTTTTATCTTGTTCCTTCATCTGGTACGTAGCCCTCTGCCTTTTTATTTTGTCTGTCTTTCTGTGAATGTGGTTTTTGTTCCACAGGCTGCAGGACTGTAGTTCTTGCTTCTGCTGTCTGCCCTGTGGTGGATGAGGCTATCTAAGAGGCTTGTGCAAGTTTCCTGATGGGAGGGACTGGTGGTGGGTAGAGTTGGGTGTTGCTCTGGTGGGCTGAGCGCAGTAAAACTTTAATCCACTTGTCTGCTGATAGGCGGGTCTGAGTTCCCTCCCTGTTGGTTGTTTGTCCTGAGGTGACCCAGCACTGGTACCTACAGGCTCTTTGGTGGGGCTAAGGGCAGACTCTGAGAGGGCTCATGCCAGGGAGCACTTCCCAGAACTTCTGCTGCCAGTGTCCTTGTCCCTGCAGTGAGCCACAGCCGCCCCCCGCCTCTGCAGGAGACCCTCCAACACTGGCAGGTAGGTCTGGTTCAGTCTCCTATGGGGTCACTCCTCCTTCCCCTGGGTCCCAGTGCGCACACTGCTTTGTGTGTGCCCTCCAAGAGTGGAGTCTCTGTTTCCCCCAGTCCTGTCGAAGTCCTGCAGTCAAATCCCACTAGCCTTCAAAGTCTGATTCTCTGGGAATTCCTCCTCCTGTTGCCGGACCCCCAGGTTGGGAAGCCTGACGTGGGGCTCTGAACCTTCACTCCAGTGGGTGGACTTCTGTGGTATAAGTGTTCTCCAGTGTGTGACTCACCCACCCAGCAGTTATGGGATTCGATTTTATTGTGATTGCGCCCCTCCTGCCGTCTCACTGCAGCTTCTCCTTTGTCTTTGGATGTGGAGTGTCTTTTCTGGTGAGTTCCAGTGTCTTCCTGTCGATGATTGTCCAGCAGCTAGTTGTGATTCTGGTGCTGTCACAAGAGGGAGTGAGCGCATGTCCTTCTACTCCGCCATCTTGAACCCTGTGGCCCTCAATTATACTTCTTTATAAATATTTTTAGTGGTTGCCCTAGGGTTTGCAATTTACATTTACAACTAATCTTAATCCGTTTTCCAATAACGCTACATTGCCTCACAGGTAGTGCATGCACCTTACAACCAAGTTAATTACCCAGTACATCTTGCTAGTTTTCTTTTGAACAAGCTGTTATCTGTTAGATCAATTACAATAAGTAAAGTAGAAGGTACTATTTTACCTTCATTTATTTCTTCTCTCATGTTTTTTCCTTGATGTAGATCAACTTCTGACCAAATCATTTTCCTTCTCTCTGAATAAATTCTCTTAACATTTCCGGCCTGGTAATCATGAAATCTCCCAATTTTTGTTTGCCTGAGAAAGACTTTATTTCTCCTTCACTTTTGAAGGACAGTTTCACCAGATGTAGCATTGTAGGTTGGTGGGTTTTTCTGTCAGCACTGAGTGTTTCACCCTTCTCGTGCTTGCGTGGTTTCTGAAGAGAAGTTTGATATCGTCATCACCCTGGCTTCTCTGTAGCTAAGGTGCTATTTGATGTTTTCCTGTTGCTTACTTCAAGGTTTTCTCTTGGTCTTTGATTTTTTTGCAATTTGAATATGATATGTCTAGGTGTAGTTTTTGGTTTTGTTTTTTGTTTTGCTGTTTATCCTGCTTGATGTCCTCTGAGCTTCCTGGGTCTGTGGTTCGGTGTCTGACATTGAGGAAGTTCTTAGCCATTATTGCTTCAAGTATTTCTTGTGTTTCTTTCTCCCCTTCTTTTCCTGGTAGTCCCACTACACATTTGTTATACCTTTCGTAATTTTCTATTGTTGGATATTCTATTCCTTTTTTTTGGTTTGTTTTTTCCCTTCTTTTCTTTTTTCTCTTTCCTTTTCAGTTTGGGGAGTTTTTACTGACATATCTCCAAGCTGTGTCCATCTGCTGGTGAACAAATCAAAAGCATTCTTCATTTCTGTTGTAATGTTTTTGGTTTTTAACATTTCCCATTGATTTTTTTCCTTAGAATTTCCATCTCTTTGCGGACATCGCCGGTCAGTTCTTGCATCACGTTCACTTTATTAGAGCCCTTAGCATGTTAATCATAGTTGTGTTAAATTCCTGGTCTGATAATCCCCGAATCTCTGCCATATCTGAGCCTGGTTCCGATGCTTGCCCCGCATGTTCAGTGTTCTTTGCCTATTACCATGCCTTATAATTTTTTGTTGAAAGCTGGGTATGGTGATTCAGGTAAAAGGAGCTGAGGTAAAGAGGCCTTCCTGCCTGGCCCCCAGAGTTTTGTCTCAAGCTTGTCCGTGCCCATGTCCAGCCCTCGGGCAGTTGCCTTCCGGTGCGCCTCCCAGGCCGGCTCCTGTGGCTTCTCCCCGGGGGCTGTGATTCTCTGTCCCCCGTTGCTCTCTCCAGTTCTGGGGGCAGCAGTTTGCCCTGTGACCTTGTTCTCTAATGGATCTGAGAAGACATGTTGATGTTTCAGTTTGTTCAGCTCCTTTCTTGTGAGGACAGGAGTGATGACGTCGAACTGGAGGCAGGAAGTCTGTTGTCACCCCGTTCACAGCGACCTTAAACATTCGAGTCAGTGAGAGGATGAGAAATGTTGGCTGTAAGAGAAATCAGTAACCCATTAAATCCCATTTAAAAACTGTGTTAATGGGCGGAGGTGGGACGTGAGCACAGCTGACGCAGCACTGCGACTGCGCCGCACTCGGGCCCTTTTCACTGAGGTTTGTTAGCCAGGTGCTCCATGGCCTCGCGTCACTTCATTTCTCTATGCTCATCGCTCAGCTGCCTGGCCCTTCGTGACTTAACACGTTTACCTTTAGCAGGTTGTGCGGAACCATTGTTTTCAGTTTCCGACCATGACCCGGAAACACAGGCCATCCTTGTCTGTCCTTTTATTTATTTTTCATCTTTATTTTTATCTTTTGGTCACACCATGCGCCTTGTGGGATCTTAGTTCCCCTATCAGAGATTGAACCAGGGCCCCCTGCAGTGGAAGCCTGGAGTCTTAACCACTGGCCCGCCAGGGAAGTCCCTTGTCTGTGCTTTTAGGATCCAGAGTCCACCAAACTAATTTTGAGGTGTCCTTTACAGGACTTTGATGACAACATTGATGCAGTCTGGTGGGAAGTGTGGGAGTGTTCTCCTCAGCCGGTAGAGGTTTTGCTAAAAACTTGGAGCACGCCGCCTTGAGGAGTCCCCCACCGCGAGCCGGGACGGCGGCCAAGGGGCCTGGTGGTGGGGATGCGCGAGGCTCTCGCACTGCTCTGCTGGCACGTGGTGGTGTTGGCTCATCTTCCCCTTCTCATGGCACTTTCTGTCTCCACTTTCTTTCAGTACTTAGGTCAGTTAACATCCATCCCAGGATACCTGAATCCCTCCAGTAGGACTGAAATCCTGCATTACGTAGACAATGCAAAGGTAACCCCATCTGCCTGACTCTGTCCTCCTAACCCTCAGCCTGCTCCACCTCCCAGCCCTGACTTCTGAGCCTCAGCCTGCCCCACCTCCCAGCCCTGACCTCTGACCCTCAATTTGCTCCACCTCCTAACCCCAAGCTCTGACCCTTGTTCTCTGACACCAGCTCTTGGCCCACTGACCTTGGGCCTTCATGGCCGTGAGGGACGACCCAGTCCCATCATGTTAAGGGTGCACTTGGCCCTTGGCTATCAAGACTGTTCCTCAGTCTGAACATGAACTTTATTCTCCAGACTTGCTCCTGGTGGTTCTGGGCTGTTTCACAATTCACGTGTTCGAGATATCCAAACCACATGCCACAGGTCTGAGTCTAAGGGCGGTTCCAGAAGGACCCCCCACGTGGTTTGAACACAGCAGTGCCCTGGGGGCGAACACGGCTGCACCCTGCTCACGAGTCAGCGCTGGCTGTGTGGGCTGCGTGCGCCACATACAGTGCGGGGTCCCAGGGGAGCCCGTGGCCGGGCCCTGTGTTTCTGATGCCGTGTGGTTCCTTCCAGAGAGCCCACCAGCTCCCCGGACACCTGACCCAGGAGCATGACGCTGTGATCAGCCTGTCTGCCTACAACGTCAAGCTGGCCTGGAGGGACGGGGAAGACACCATCCTCAGGGTCCCCATCCATGACATCGCCGCCGTGTCCTACGTGCGGGATGACGCCTCACACCTGGTGGTCCTAAAGACAGGTATGGACCTGGGGAGTGGGGTCAGGAGGGTCCTTGGCAGATGCCGACCACACCTCTGTCCTGAGGAGTGAGTCTGTGGATTTCATGGAGCTCTGGAGACAGTTTCTACAGCAGTGGGTCAGCCACTGCTGCCCACTGTGCCTGAGAGAAGCCCTCTGTCCAGAGAAGGGCAGTGACCCAGGAGGCTGTGAGAAACAGGTGCTGAGCTCAGCCACTGTCACTCAGCGTGGCCCCCGTCCGGGATGCTGACGTGGCCTCTGATGCCCAGGTCTGGTAGAGCCCTGGGCGCAGGTGGCCCCACAGGGTGAGGGTTGGCCTCAGCTCAGCCCAGTCAACATTCAGCCCCTGCCTTTGGCCAGGCAGTCTTCCCAAAGCGGGGGGAGCAAAGATGAGACCAGACCAGCAAGGAGCTGTCTGCGAGACGTGCTCAGTGTGTCCGTATAGGAGAATCAGAGAGAACCTTAAACCAGCCGTCAGCTCCCCTCGCCCAGCCCACTCCTCTCACCTGGTGATGAGGGTGCAGCCCCACCTTACTTGGCACTGCCGGACAGGCTGCCCGGCAGGTTCAGAGCCCCGGCCTAAGTCCCCGAGAAATGAGGAGAGAAATCACAGTTTCACACATGCCGTGCCCTTCCCGGCGGGCAGTTCTCAGGTTGTCGCTGCAGCACGGGCGCCGTCCTGGGCTCCTTTAGGCACTGGCGGCGGCTGGGTTGAGCCCCGGAGCTGCTCATTTCCAAAGGGCCGGTGGTGGGGCGTGAGGGTGGCCCGCTGGACCGGCCTGGGTCGCACGTTGTGCTTCCGGCAGTGCAGAGTTGTATTTCTGCTTGAGGTCGTTAGTTCACGGGGATCCGAGGGCTTTTTAAAAGCCAGGGCCCTGGTGAGCTTTTTCATCACTGACTCCTCGAGCTTCAAGGAGGTTCCCGTGCAAGGGCCCGTGAATCCGGTGGGGATGCTGCGGGCCCGTGTGCACAGGTAACTGGAGCGGCTTGTGCAGGTGGCTGCCGGGATTCCTACAGCCCCTCTCCTCTGTGTGGCTGTGGCTTAGCGTCCCCTCCGCAGCGTCACACACAGCGCACACACACTCCCCACACATGCTTGTAACACCCGTGTACATCCTCGCACTCACGGGTCCCGCACACTCACACACTCTCACTCATACTCGCTAGTGCACACGCACACACACCCCTGCTCTGTCATGCCGCGCTGCGGCGCGAGGTCCCCTCTGTGCTCTGCTTGTCCCTCATTTCCCGTGTTGCGTTCAGTGAGCAGCTGCCGTTTAATGACAGGCATTATTTTAGGCTGAACGACATGAAGCTGCATTTTAATCTACAAAAATGACAATTGAAGGTGGCTCAAGCTAGTAGAAAGCACGTGACATGAATGATCTCGTTTAATCTCCATAGTAAACCTGTCGGGAGGATTCTGTTTACTTCCACTGCTGCTGCTGGACTAACTGGGAGCAGATGGTCACCCGGTGGGTGGGTGGTGGCCGGCTGGTTGAGGAACTGGCTGTGTAGCTGCTTCCACCAGCGCTGCCCAGCGCCGTGGTAGCTGCCGTGCCCTGCCAGGGGACTGTCCCCGCAGGAGGCCCGAGGTCTGGGGCCTCCCTAGGGACCGAGCGATGAGGAGAGCACTCTGGCTGCGGGCCTACCGGCGTTTGGGCCGGTAGGAGGGGAGCCGGCCCCTGGGTTTCTTGTGTCCAGAACATTTCTCAGCGTTAACCATAGAGCAGAGTGCTAGGAAAACAGGTAACCGAGTTATTTCTAAGACAGGGGATGAGCTCCATAGGAGAAACTTCCCAAAAGATGAAAACCAGGGCCCTGGGCTTTGAGAGCTTTCAAGTTAAAGGAAGAGAATGAATTCCGTGTCCTGGAGCGGCCTCCTCATTCTAGCAGATGGCCCTGAAGGGAAGCCTCCAGACTGGGGGCCTCCTGGTCTCTCAGAGGCTCCTGTGGCCATCGGGCGTGCTGTGTGTGAAGTGATGCATGTGGCCGTCCTCAGCACAGGTGCCGGCGGTGGTAGCTAACGCTCAGCGCCTACTCCCCGCAGGCTGTCTGTGTGCCTCCTTCAACCCGGGCTCTGCTGGCATTTGGGACAACATGGGGTCAGGGGTAGGGGTCAGGTCTGGCTGCAGGAGGTTCCGTGTGGCAGGCAGAGCTCGGAGGGCATGGGGACACCTCGTTAAAGGACGTTTCTGTGGATGTAGGCGAGTGGACAGTGGATCTGAACCGGGACCAGTGGGGACAGCCTGTAGGACTGTGGCTGGGTGCAGCTGGGGGACTGGAAGTGGGCTTGCTCTGCGTGGCTTTGGAGCCGTATGCCTGCTTCCTTGAGAGCAGCCATGGGTGTGAGCCACAAAGCTACTAAAAGTGTTCTAAAACAGTAAAACAGAACAAGTGGAATCCACGTTACTAATGTATTTCGTTTAGCTCTTTATGTCCAGACATCATGTCAGCGAGGCCAGGGTAAGTCGCTAGGGAGTGCTCACGCAGTCTTTTCTGTCCTGAGACCTTGTGGGTAGTTTCCACTTCGGGTAGCGCTCAGCACCTGTGGCCCGTGGGTCTGTGGGACGGTGCAGTCCGGGGTCTAACCGTGGGATTCGTGGGGCTCAGCCTCCACACAGGGTGCGGCGAGCCCTGCACCTCAGAGCCCTGGTCTTTGCAGGCCCATCCACCCCAAGCATGGCTGTTCCTGGTTGGGTTCCCGTCTCTCAGCTGTGTCTGAGCTTCGGGTGGTCTCCCTCCTGGGTGGGCTTGCGCTGAGCTACCCCGGCATCAGGGGAGCTCAAGCCTTCACCTCCACTTCCTGCTCCCAGGTGTGTGTGAGCATCTGCTCAGACAGGCCTGGAGCCCTGTTCCTGTAGAAGCTTCCCTGGGCCCCAGGCCCCCCTCCCCACTTCAGGAATTCCCCCTCGCGTCCCACAAGGCCTTATGTGTGAGGAGGCGGTATGTAGTGTTAAGAACACAGGCGGGGGCTCTCACGTCTAGATCCCTACCTGTCTTCTGCCCCTCGCGCACCCTCGGGCCTGGCGCTCTGCCCCCGGTGCCTCGTTTCCCCATCTCTTGTCAGGATTGTGTATTAACCTTGTCACTAGAACCCTGTGAATGCTTTCTTTTGTGTAGATCAAAAGCAGCTGAATATTAGCAGTTTCATATCTCAGCCTAAGATATTCGCACTGTCTTTGGCAAAGATGCTGGAAGGTCATGTAAGGTGATGGCTTTGAGTGGGCAGTGGCAGGGGAGTGAGGATGGGAGGGTGCTCTTGTGAAGGGAAGGTGACGATGGGGGTGTGCCTGGCTCGGCCTGTTCCCACCTGAGTCAGGTAGGGGCTGCCCAGAGCCTGCTGCTGAGCTCCCACACCTGCCCTAACCTGCCACGGTGTTGACTTTCCAGCCCAGGACCCCGGCATCTCCCCCAGCCAGAGTTTGTGTGCAGAAAGTTCCAGAGGCCTCACTGCAGGCTCCCTGTCGGAGAGTGGAGTGGGGCCTGTGGAGGCATGCTGCCTGGTGATCCTGGCCGTGGAGAGCAAGGTGAGCAGGGTTGGCAGCTGGTACCCAGGCCCTGCCCATGGCCTGCCCATCCCCCCCATATCCTGACCCAGCCCCACCTACAGCTTGTCCAGGCTCCACCCACACCAGAGCCAGCCCCGCCTATATCCTGATCCAGCCCCGCATACCACCTGACCCAGGCCCCACCCCATGTCCCACTGGCTCCCAGTCTACTCGTTTGTTCTTCTCTTGGTGGGCCTCACCCCCCCCTTCCCCCATGCTGACGGGGGCCGTGGTATGTACCCCAAGCTGTGCCCTTGGGGAAGATGCTTGGGAGTGGGGAGTTGGGGCTTGGGGCCCCACCTTGGCCACCCAAGAGCCACCAGCCTCGGGGAGCCCCTTGATACCCTTCTGTTAAGCTTTCACATTTGTGAGACCAAAGCAGGGCCGCCCCACCTTAGGTAGCCTCTGATCAGCATCCCTCCTCCCCAGCCCTGCCCACCTTCCAGCTGGGAAGTTCTTCCTCATGGGGCCGCCTCACTGGCCTGTCCCCACTGGAAGCTCCTGCAGACACTGTCCTGTGTCCCAGGGGCAGAGCCGCCCCACATGGGACGCTGCGTTAACGGCACACGCGTGAAACACTTGTGCGGTGTCAGGAGTGCCGTCCGTGTGACCTGGCACAGGTGCTGTTCCCTCCCTGCCCCTTTCCCGTGGCTGGGACAGGAGTGGGGAAACAGTGCTGGCTGGAAGGGCAGTGGAGGAGGAGGGCTGGCAGCTGACGCACTTGCGGGTCCAGCCAGCTTCCTGGGTGTGGGCTGGTGTCCTTGCGGCGCCGTTGGTTGGGCAGTGGGAGGCGTCAGGCCCTCGGTGCAGGTGTTCGTTCTGCATCTGAGGTGTCGAACGCCCGGAAGCGGCCCAGGAAGCCTCCGCATTGTCCTCCGTTGGCAGGTCGCCGCAGAAGAGCTGTGCTCCCTGCTCGGCCAGGTCTTCCAGATCGTGTACACGGAGTCCACCATCGACTTCCTGGACAGAGCCATATTTGACGGGGCCTCGACACCCACCCACCACCTGTCCCTTCACAGTGGTACGTGAGCAGGAGGGCCCCGCCGCCCCTTCCCACCGGGGCTCACTCTGCTGCGAGCTCTTCCCAGGACAACACCTGGGCAGCCTTGTTGTGCGGTGGGGGTTTGAGCCGACGCCCTTTGTTCCCAGACTTCACTGTTCGCGTTAATCTGCAAGTTTAATCAAGGCACACGTGTTCCCCCCGCTCCCTGCTTTAGACCACCTGGTGGCTTCCTGCGTAACTTTGGGGGCCAGGAACACTTTTTCTGGAACCACGCCTGGCCAAAGTCACTTTACCAAACTTAGAACCCAGGGCCGGGCGGGGCTCCCAGCGCTGCAGCTGAGAGTGGGTATGGGGCCCCTTCCAAGACAAGGCCTGCCCGGGGCGGGATGGGGGGCAGTGGCAGGAAGAGCAAGGGGCCCGAAGGCGGTGTAGCCGGACCAGCGCTCAGAGCCGCTTCCTCCGTGTGGGCACCTGGGGAGCGTTTTCCGGAATCTGTGAGCACGCACAAGTTGCGTCATTTGCATGGGAGCCCACTTGAGCTCAGTCTTCTAGATACCAAGAGCATCCACTTTTCAAATGCTTAGTATACCGAGGACCCGTGGCTTCTGTCAGTCAGGTGAACAGAGAGAAAGGTATTGGAGGCAGCGCAGCGGTAGCCTCCGTGGCAGGCAGCCTCTGGTCTTTCTGTGGAGAGTCCAGCCCTGCACGCGCCCCCGGCGGCTCACGTGTCTCCACGAACAGCGCAGAACCCTTTGCGTGCTGACGAAGCTGAGGGCGCTTTCTGAGGAAGGGCTGGCTCTCTCACCTTCTCCTTGTCTCGCCGTTCACGCTGGAGCCGCCACAGCACTGCAGAGACAGCCCGGTGAGGCCGGCAGCCTGTCCTCACGGGCAGGTGGGGAGGTTGAGGCCCAGAGGCCCGCGGCTTCCGCAGTGGGTAGCAGGTGGTTTATTGAGCTCTACTTAAACGTTCAGCATTGAGATTTCCAGTAGTGGTTTTTTTTGAATAAGCTTTTTTACTAAAAAGTACACAGATCGTAATTACACCATTAAATGAGTTTTCACGAAGTAAACACAGGATGTTCAGCCTACCCGCGTGGGCTTCCTTCCTGCCGGCCTCCTCTCTGCGTGGGTGTCATTTGTCCCCCAGCCCTCAGGTCTCCCTCTGGGGTCCAGGCACACCCGCACTCACACCACGTGTGCCCATGCACCCATCACATACATCACGCACACAGCACACGTACGTGCGTCACGTCACACGTGGGCACACACTCCACACAGCACACACGCTCACATCCTCACAGACACTTCACGCCCACGAGCGTGCACGCTAGACGCTCACAGCATACGCACTCCCCATGCGCACACACTCTCAGACACGCGTCCTCTGCTGGTTTCTGCCTCAGGGCCTTCCTTGCTGGGTCAGTTCTCTCCTGCTGCTGTGACAGGTCACCACGACTGAGCAGCTTCAGCCACACAGACTTACTGGTCTCTCACGGTTCTGTAGGTTTGAGTCTACCGTGGGCCTCACTGGCTCAAATCAGGGTGCGGGCCAGCGGCCTTCCTCCTGAGACTCCGGGGAGAAGCTGCTTCCTGCCTTTTCCAGCTTCCCGCGGCCTTCCTCCCTCCACGGTCACAGCCATGGTGGCATCTCTGACCTCCTGTTGTCGCAGCTCCGTTCGGCCCCTCCCCGTCCACACCAGAGGGCCCAGGGCACACGTCGAGCCCCCTCAGATAGCCCAGGGCGTCTTCCTGTCTCAGGGTCAGCTACCCAGCAACCTCTAGCCCCGTCGCCACGTCACCTGGCACGTGCACCTGGGGTTTGGACGGGAGCATCTTGGGGCCATTACTGTGCTCACTGCACACTCCCCTCCTACTGCCAGAAACGTCCTCTTTCTCTCCCTGTTCCCTCCCCACCCCCACGTTTTCTGATCCCTTTTCTCTTAAAGCTTCGCTTGCTGCGTGTGGTGGTGCCTCGGCGTCCCTCCTCGTCTGTGTCACACGGACCTTAGGTCATCTCTTTGGTGTTGCCCAAGTAGCTGCTGTGTACCAGGTCCTTTGCTGGTCTGAGGGTCTCAGGCACCCTGAGGCCCCGTGTCTGTCCTCGGGGAGCAGCCATCCACGTGTGGAGCCTGGCTGGGTCCAGGTTGGGGCTCAGACCTGCCAGCTCTGATCGTGGCTTCTGCCCTCACCAGCTGTGTGGCATGGGGCAAGTTGCATAACCTCTCTGATTCAGTTCCTCATCTAAAAGTTGGAGCAGTGGTGATACCTGCTGGGATCAGAGAAGACAAAGTAGCACAGCCCCTAGGACGCTGCCGGGCGTGGTGCCCACATCTACCAGTGGTGCTTCTCTTGCCCCGGCCATTGGGAAGCCCTCTCCAACCCTGCCACGTGGCACATCCTCCGAGAACCGGAGCATTGTCCCACCTCCTGCCCAGCCCTGCAGCAGGTGGCGCATCTCACAAGACCCCCAGGAGGAGCAGGCACGGGTGCAGCCCGAGGGGTGCACCCCGGGGGCCTGGCCGGCTCTGCCCATGAAGGCCTGCAGGTTCCCCACCACCAGGGCTCTGCGTCTCCTGCTTAGAGCTTGGACACTGGACTCAGTGCCCCCTCCCTCACGTAACCAGAAGCTTCTGTGTTCTGCACTTTCTGCACAGACGACTCTTCCACAAAGGTGGACATGAAGGAGTCCTATGAGACGGAAGCCAGCACTTTGTGAGTACCCCGCTCTGGTGGTGCCAGTATGGCTGCCTGGCTCCACCCTCCTCGTCGGTGTCCCTCCCCCTGCCCCCGCCCCCTTCAGGAGCCTTCCCGTCAGTGGGCTCCCCAGGGTCACACCAGTGACATCATCACTCCACTGAGACCCTGCTAGGCTGAGGGCCCCTGCTGGGTCCTTCCCTGCACGTGCCTTTCTCTGTCCGGCCCGAGCCCCGCCCTCCATGACAGGCCCCCTCCTCCTCTCAGACCCTGGCCCTAACTGGGCCCCCATGGGGGGTCGAGGGTGCAGGCACGGGGCAGGGCTGGGGGGCCGCCCACCCACGGCTCGGCTTGCGTCCTTGCAGCTCCTTCCCCGAGTGTGCGCGTGCAGGCGGCGCGTCGCCCTTGTCCTTCTGCACGCAGACGGCGCCCCACGCCAAGACGGTCAGTGAGAGCGAGCTGAGCGCCACGGCCGCCGAGCTGCTGCAGGACTACATGCTCACGGTACGCTGCCCGCCGCCGCTGGCAGGAGACCCCGGCCCCAGAGAGCCCACGTGCTCTAGCAGGCCTGTGCTGGGGCCAGCGGCGCCTTGGGGTTAGAATCTCCTTGCGGGGGTGGGGTAGGGCCGGGGAGGGGAGGATGAAGGCGTGCTTCTCTGTGGGTGGGGCTGGGGGTGAGCGTGGGCCCCTTGCTTGCAACTGGGCCTCGCTGCCTTTCCCACCAGGTCAGTCTTCGGGGAGGGCGTGAGTTGGCCAAGGCCTGAGCATGGGGGCTGCTCTGGCCTCCGGGGCTGGACCACAGGCCTGTCCCTGGGTCTCTGGTGGTGGACGGTAGCGGAGGACCGGGTCACTCCCTGGAAGGGCCAGATGGGCCTTGTCATCGCTCAGCAGATTCTTTTACCCCTATCCCCCGATCTCACGTGATGTTCTCATTAGAAACTCGGTCAGCTGGCTGAGCATCACTGTGGGCTCCAGGGCGCTGGTCGCTGCCCCCCGGCAGTGGTGTGCAGACGCGCCCTCTGCCCGCTTGCGGGCAGCCTGGTCAGCCGCGCCTGCAGGTTAGGGCGGACGGTGCGGGCTCCCCTCTCCCCTGCCGGCTGGAGCCGTGGAGCTGCAGGTCCTCTGGGGTCACGTGGGGTGTGGGCAGGGGGGCGGCAGCGCCGGTCACCACCCCGCCCCGGGCCCGGCTCTCTCGGCAGCTGCGCACCAAGCTGTCATCGCAGGAGATCCAGCAGTTCGCGGCGCTGCTGCACGAGTACCGCGACGGAGCCTCGGTGCACGAGTTCTGCATCAACCTGCGGCAGCTCTACGGGGACAGCCGCAAGTTCCTGCTGCTCGGTGAGCGTGCGGCGGACGGGGGCGCTGTTAGGAATGGGGCCAGCCGGCGAGGCCTGAGTGATGCGGCTGGGAGGGGCCTGTCCCAGTGACGGGTGGGGACCTTCCCCCGGGGAAGCGGGAGGGGGCCCATGGGAGCCAGACTGAGGGTGAGGTGGGCGCCGCGCTGCCTGGCGAGCGCCGGGGGAGGCTCTGCAAGGAGGTGGCGCTTGTGCGGGTTTGGGAGGCGGGGCAGGAGCTTGCTGGGCGGGGGAGTGAAGACGCCATTCCCAGTGAAGGGCAGCCTTAGCCGAGGCCCGGAGCTTAGCACGCGGAGTCAGCACGGCGGGCGGGTGCTCAGGGCCTGCCACGGACAGGGCCCTGGACGGTTGCCCAGGCGTGCGAGGCCGGTAGCGCCTCTGCTTTCCCCATGCTGACCCCGGAGAACACGGCTGGTTGACGGTGGCTGGTGGAGGCTCCTGGGTCCTGGGCTCTGCCCCCAACGGTCCGATGAGGGCGCACTGCTCATGGGGGTGAAGGGCTGGAGGCGGACCTGCTGCATCCAGTCCGAGCTCTTGCTGACCCCACTGCCCCCTGGAGTCAGTCGCCACCCGACGCTGGGGTCCACAGCCCCTGTTCCTACTGTCCTCACATAGGAGGGGGTCTCTGTCCAGGAAGTGGGTGGTCAGCCGGGCGCTGGGAGCACAGCTGGGCGGCGGGGCCCAGTGCTCGGAGCCCTGCGTCAGCCTCCCCTCCCCTCCGCTCTCTCCTCTCCTCTCCTCTCCTCCATCTGGAAACCTGTGCAGTGGGGCTTCTGTGAGGACTGAGGGGAGTGACGCGAGGGTGTGGCTCCCGGCCCACGCCTGCCCCGCTGCAGAGGCAGGGCCGGGCTAGACGCAGGCGGGTGGTGGGGTGGCCCCCCTGGGCTGTGGGCTTTTGTGCGGGAGCCGCAGGGTCAGGTGTGCCATGTGTGTGCAGGTCTGCGGCCCTTCATCCCTGAGAAGGACAGCCAGCACTTCGAGAACTTCCTGGAGACCATCGGGGTGAAGGACGGCCGCGGGATCATCACCGATAGCTTCGGCAGGTACCGCCGGGCCATGAGCTCCACCTCCACCTCCACCTCCAACGGGAACAGGGCCGCGGGCAGCTCTGACGACCAGTCCGCACCCTCAGAGGGGGACGAGTGGGACCGCATGATCTCGGACATCAGCAACGACATCGAGGCGCTGGGCTGCAGCATGGACCAGGACTCGGCCTGATGGCACCGGGACCCCTGCCAGCCGCCCTCCCCGTGTGGGGCCCCGGGCGCAGGTGGCTCTACTGTGAAGGAGGCACCCTGGTGCTGGGGCGGAAGGCCGCACTGCGCCCCCCTGCATGCCACCCTGCCTCGGGAGGGGGTCTTGTCAGCCAGACCCCGGACAGCTGTCATTTTGCACATGATGTTTCTATTGAAACTCTCAGAGACCTTAAAAGAAGTTTACCGCAATGTGAATAATTTATCTCTGCTTGCTAGCGTGTTCCTGCTCCAGTGGGGTAGGAGCCGGGGTGTGTGCTCTGGCCTCTGTCTCAGACCCGCATGCCCAGGCTGGGCACAGTGGGCTGGGCGCTCATGCCCGCTGCCTAAAGGGAGGGCCTGATTTGGGGTTGTGGACACAGGGCAGAGAGCAGGTGTCCTAAGCACATGTGGACGTGAACATCAGGCCCCTGCTGGCGGGACCTGGGCACTGGGCTGTCTGAGGGGCGCTGGCTGTCCTCCCCCAAGCCCCAGTCCCCGGCTCTCATCCACAGTCATAGTGGTCTCCATAGCAGACCTGCACACCACCGCTTCACCGGAAGTGCCGTCCCCACCCTGAGAGTGCGTCGTCTTGGAGCCCAGGGTCGCCGGTCGTCAGGAAGGCCAGTGGGGGCACTGTGCCTGCCCCTTCAAGGCCCTTTGCCTCGTTCCCCCCTGGGCTCAGCCCCTCCTGTGCCCTTAGGACATGGGGAGGCAGTGGCGGTGACCCCAGGGCAGGGCCGTCGGGTTGCAGTCTGGGGCCTGGGCACTGCTGTGTGGGCGCGGGAGGGCCCAGCTCCAGGACTGCTTCCTCGCCCGCAAGACGCCTGTGCGTTGCTGTGAGGCCCCTGACCGCGTGTGCGGGAAGCACCAGGCTCAGCAGGGTGGGTACTTGAGCCTGCAGGAGGGAGGGCAGGGCCGTGGGCTCGCGGTGAGGCCGTGTGGGGACCAGGCAGGGGTCTGCAGCCCCCTAGGCTCCCCCCCCTTCTGAGGGGCGGGGCAGGATGGGAGGAGGGGTCTCACACTTGGCTCTGGCCCTGGCTCTCCTGGAGCTGCTTGTGGGCCTGGGTTGGGCAAAGCTAAGGGAGACCGTGGTTAGGTGTTGTCTCTAGGCGTGTGTGCAAATCGACCTGCTCTGGAAGCATCTGGAACAGCTAAAGATAGCCACCTAGTCCAGGGGCCGGCATTTCCACAGCCCCCCATGGGCTTGCACACGGAGGGGACCTGGTGTCCCAGGAGTGTCCTGTGGCCAGTCAGGAACTGCTCCTCCTTTCCGGGGGCTCCACCCACACATGGCCTCCCACTTGGTGATCTCCCTCTTCTGTCCTGGAGCGTGGCTTCCACCCTGCGGATCCCTGGCCTTTGTAGGAGAGAGGAGAGGACACGGGGAGGCCGGTGATTCCTAGAGCCGGGCCGTGGTGAGGGGCCAGGAATTTTGGGGCATGAACTGCTGAGTCCCTGAGCAAACGCTGCCTTCCTGCAACTGCTGCGGCTCAGGGCCCCTGCAGAAAACTCTGAGCCCCTGCGTCTGGGGAGTTCCTTCCGGAAACTGCAGTCCCCAGGCCCACACCTGGGGCCGCACCCAGGTGACCGGACTGCCCGCAATCTCTGGGCAAGTTGGGTGCCCTGGGACGTGGGGGAGGGACCACCACCCTCTGAGACTTGGGGGAAGGACCGCCACCCTCCTCGGGGCCTGCGTGGCTTCAGGAAGCATCTACACGCTCCCTCCAACCCGTTTAGCCAGAGCCTGCGCTGGGCGAGCCTTTGGAGGAGCAGAGGCGATGAGGGGACACCGGTTTATTGAGCAGCAGAGCTTGGGGGCAGGGGTGGAGCCAGGTCTCTGGTCAGCAGCTACATTGTCAGCTCCTGCAGGAAGCACACAAAGAGAGGGTCACATTGTGTGAGGCCACAGCGGAGACGGCAGCAAGGCGCCTGCGAAGGGGCCGGCCACTCACCATGATGGCGTTGACGATATCGCTCTGGTTGTCCCTCAGGGCCCGCACGGCCTTGGCCCTTGACACGTTGGCCTGTGCCATCACCAGCTCAATGTCCCGAAGCTCCAGCCCCGTCTCGTCCACCTGGAGCGGGGCAAGCAGGGAGGTGCTGTAGCGGTCCCCTCCCCCGGGAAGAGGCCCCCAGCAAAGCTGCCCCCCTCGCGGGGCTGGGCCCTGTGCCCCTGGGCCTCACCTCCTCGTCGTCGTCCTCTTCCTCCTCCTTGCACTCTGGCCTCACCCTCGGCCCCGGCGCTGACTCGGGGACCAGGGCGGAGGGCTCCGAGGGTACCTTGAACTTCTCAGCCGCAGCTCTGTGCACCTGCTGGGACAGGTCCTCGATCTGCAGCACAGAGCACAGCTGTCAGCCGAGCCCACGCCTCCAGCCCCCACCCCGCGCCCACGGCCGGCCGGGTGGACCTTGGCCTCGCCGAAGACCACGTAGGTGTCCGAGGCCGGGCTCTTGAAGACGTCAGGCTTGGCGATGACAAAGAGGATGTTCTTGGACTTCTGGATGGTGATCCTGGTGACCCCCTGGATCTGTCGTAAGCCCAGCTTGGACATCGCCTGGGGGCACAGCGGTCTCAGGCCCGGGCAGCAGCCCCAGAGGTCCCTGGTGGGGGCTGGGGGAGGGGGAGGCGGCGCACTGCCAGGATCACGAGGGCTCTGCCACTGACTCCCGGGGACCCTCTGTGGACCCCCCCCAGCTGGCCCCCCGCGTGTACAAGAGGGCGTCGGCCCCGGGCTGAGAGGCCACGTCAGTTGACAGCCCAGGCCCAGTTACTTGCACGAGGTGTCCCGTTACTGCCTTTACCAATGGGCCCCTGCCAATGGACTTCATCGGGCGTGGGGTGCGAAGGGGTCCCCTTAATGCAGCCAGCCCCAGTCCTGGGTGCTTGGGTTGCTGGCCAGCCTGGTCCCTCCCAGTGGGGGGGCAGGGTCGCAGCAGGGCCCCAGCCCACCTTTCGGGCCTTCTTCTCACTGCGGCTCTGCTTGACTTTGGTGACGGTCTCCTCGCTCCCGCCGCCTGCCGGGGCCTGAGGAACAGAGGGGTCTGAGCACCCGAGGGTGGGGCTTGGAGCCCTCCCAGGGCTGTACGTGCCCCCGCGGTTGGGCACCTGGGCTGGGCACTGCGCGGTCCGCGGTCCCGAGAGGTCCTGTTCCTCCAGCTCGGCCGACGACTCCCCGTGGCTGTCCGAGTGCTGGCCGGAGCCCAGAGCCTGCGGCGAGTCTGAGGACAGGGCAGGTGTGAGGGTGGCCTCCGCCTTCTGGACAGGGGCCTGGGGGTGAGCAGCACTGGCTCTGCACCAGGGGGTGGCGTCCCCACCCCTTGCAGCCCCCAGCTCAGGACACTGCTCCAGCCTGGATCCCCCTCACCTTCTTCCAAACTGTCCTGGTCATCCTGCTGCTTGGCGGCTGGGAGCCCTCGAGGTCCGGCTGGGCTCCGGAGCCCAGAGCCAGGAGGCACTTGGCAGGGGGGCGAGATCCTCGAGGCCAGGTCTTTGGCATGGGTAGCCCCCTTGGGGGCCGCCTTGGGGCTGAGGAGTGGGGAGTGGGGCGGGAGGCTGACCTGCCCGGCCCCGGGGGGATTCTTGGTCCCTGAGAGGGCAGCCACCGCCCGCTGGGCTCTTGCCCGTGGTGGTGGGAGTCCCAGAGAGCCCAGGGGCTCTGCGCCCTCCCCCAGGTCTTCCCCGGGGACCTGGCAAGGGCAGGGGGCAGGGGGTGCCGCCGGGGGTGGGACTGTCTGCATGAGGACACCAGGAGCAGAGGACTCAGCGCCTTGGATGCTGGCTTGGGGTGCACCGGGCAGGCCCCCTAGGGGGTCTTGTGGAGGCTGCGGCGGAGAGGAGCTGAGGACTCCCAGGGCTGCCCGGGCCTGCTCTCCGCTGTGCAGGCCGCTCACGGGCTCTGGCTGCCTTGAGGGCGGTGGAAGTGCCAGGGCAGGATCTTTGGGACAGCTCCCTCCCAGCCTAGGTACAGCCCCTGAGGGAGACTCTGGGCAGGAGCCCAGCCCAGCCTCTGAGGCCACAGCCACGGGAAGCCTGGGCCCCAGGGCAGCCCTTCCCTCCTCCACTGGGCTTGGGGGCCCCACCTGGCCAGCCTCCAGGCTGGCAGCAGGACATGGCTCTGGGCTGCAGACGACTGCCTTTAGAACTCCACGCCCCTGGTTCTCAGCCCCCGGGGCCTCCTTTAGGGGCGAGCTGGGCTCAGCTCCATCACCCCCTTGCCCACGGGCATCAGGACAGGCTCCCTGATCAGGTGCCAAAAGGCCCTTGGCTACTTCCTCCCCACTGGAGTCAGGCTCAGGTGTGTCTGGGGCCTCCGTGGCAGGCTCAGGTGTGTCTGGGGCCTCCGTGGCAGACTCAGGTGTGTCTGGGGCCTCCGTGGCAGGCTTGGAAGGGCATGCATCTCCGTCCAAGGTTATCCGAGCATCTGCAGCTGGCTCCAGGCCACCCAGATGGATCTGATCCAAGGCCAGAGAGTCTGATCCTCCAGTGTGGTCTGGGTCCCTTTTCTCAGGCGCTGGCCTCAGTTCCAAAGTCTTGCCTCCTTTCTGTTGGGTTGTGGTGGCCATGGGCTCTGTCCCTAGGGTGTAGCCTGTGTCAGCCTGCAAGGCCTGAGGGCTGGCCTTGGTGGCAGGTCCTTGGCTAGAGGGGAGGCCTGCATCCTGCAGGGGCAGGGATGCCGTCAGGTCCACTTCTTCCGACTGGGGTTCAGGGCTGGCCTTGGAGGCCAATTCCTGGCCCGAAGGAAGGCCTGCATCCTGCAGGGGTGGGGATGCAGTCAGGTCCACTTCTTCCGACTGGGGCTCAGGGCTGGCCTCGGAGGCCAATTCCTGGCCCGAAGGAAGGCCTGCATCCTGCAGGGGTGGGGATGCAGTCAGGTCCACTTCTTCTGGCTGGGGCTCAGGGCTGGCCTCAGAGGCAGATCCCTGGCCAGAGGGGAGGCCTGCATCCTGCAGGGACAAGGATGCCGTCAGGTCCACTTCTTCCGACTGGGGCTCAGGGCTGGGTTCGGAGGCAGATCCCTGGACTGAGGGGAGGCCTGCATCCTGCAGGGACGGGAATGCTGTCAGGTCCACTTCTTCCGGCTGGGGCTCAGGGCTGGCCTTGGAGGAAGATCTCTGGACCAAAGGGAGGTCTGCATCCTGCAGGGGCTGGAATGCTGTCAGGTCCAGTTCTTCCGGCTGGGGCTCAGGGCTGGCCTCAGAGGCAGATCCCTGGACCGAGGGGAGGCCTGCATCCTGCAGGGACAAGGATGCCGTCAGGTCCACTTCTTCCGACTGGGGTTCAGGGCTGGCCTCAGAGACCAATTCCTGGCCCGAAGGAAGGGCTGCATCCTGCAGGGGCTGGGATGCCATCAGGTCCACTTCTTCAGACTGGGACTCAGGGCTGGCCTCGGAGGCCAATTCCTGGCCCGAAGGAAGGCCTGCATCTTGCAGGGGCGGGGATGCCGTCAGGTCCACTTCTCCCGACTGGGGCTCAGGGCTGGCCTCAGAGACCAATCCCTGGCCCGAAGGAAGGGCTGCATCCTGCAGGGGCGGGGATGCCATCGGGGCCACTTCTGACTGGGGCTCAGGGCTGGCCTCAGAGACCAATCCCTGGCCCGAAGGAAGGGCTGCATCCTGCAGGGGCGGGGATGCCATCGGGGCCACTTCTGACTGGGGCTCAGGGCTGGCCTCAGAGACCAATCCCTGGCCCGAAGGAAGGGCTGCATCCTGCAGGGGCGGGGATGCCATCGGGGCCACTTCTGACTGGGGCTCAGGGCTGGCCTCAGAGACCAATCCCTGGCCCGAAGGAAGGGCTGCATCCTGCAGGGGCGGGGATGCCATCAGGTCCACTTCTTCCGACTGGGGTTCAGGGCTGGCCTCGGAGGCCAATTCCTGGCCCGAAGAAAGGCCTGCATCTTGCAGGGGCGGGGATGCCATCGGGTCCACTTCTGACTGGGGCTCAGGGCTGGCCTCGGAAGAAGATCCCTGGACCAAAGAGAGGCCTGCATCCTGCAGGGACAAGGATGCCATCAGGTCTACTTCTTCTGGTTGGGTCTCAGGGCTGTCCTGGGGGGAAGATCCCTGGCCAGAGGGGAGGCCTGCATCCTGCAGGGGCAGGGATGCCATCAGGTCCAGTTCTTCCAGTTGGGTCTCAGGGCTGTCCTGGGGGGCAGATCCCTGGACTGAGAGAAGGCCTGCATCCTGCAGGGGCAAGGATGCCGTCAGGTCCACTTCTTCCGACTGGGGCTTAGGGCTGGCCTCGGAGGCAGATCCCTGGCCAGCGGGGAGGCCTGCATCCTGCAGGGGCAAGGATGCCGTCAGGTCCACTTCTTCCGACTGGGGCTTAGGGCTGGCCTCGGAGGCAGATCCCTGGCCAGCGGGGAGGCCTGCATCCTGCAGGGGCAAGGATGCCGTCAGGTCCACTTCTTCCGGCTGGGGCTCAGGGCCGGCCTCGCGGGCAGATCCCTGGCCCGAGGGAAGGCCTGCATCCTGCGGGGGCGGGGATACCATCAGGTCCAGTTCTTCCGGCTGGGGCTCAGGGCCGGCCTCGCGGGCAGATCCCTGGCCCGAGGGAAGGCCTGCATCCTGCGGGGGCGGGGATACCATCAGGTCCAGTTCTTCCGGCTGGGGCTCAGGGCCGGCCTCGCGGGCAGATCCCTGGCCCGAGGGAAGGCCTGCATCCTGCGGGGGCGGGGATACCATCAGGTCCAGTTCTTCCGGCTGGGGCTCAGGGCCGGCCTCGCGGGCAGATCCCTGGCCAGAGGGAAGGCCTGCATCCTGCAGTGGCAAGGATGCTGTCAGGTCCAGTTCTTCCGGCTGGGGCTCAGGGCTGGCCTCGCGGGCAGATCCCTGGCCAGAGGGAAGGCCTGCATCCTGCAGGGGCAAGGATGCCGTCAGGTCCACTTCTTCTGGCTGGGGCTCAGGGCCGGCCTCGGGGGCAGATCCCTGGCCAGTGGGGAGGCCTGCATCCTGCAGGGGCAGGGATACTGCCGGTTCCACTTCTCTTGGCCCGGGCTCAGGGCTGCCTGCAGTGGCAAACCCCTGGCCTGTTTCTTCCTTCAGGTTCTGTAGAGAGTCGAGGCCCGCCTCTCCCTTCGAAGTCGGGGGCTCTAAGCCTAAGGCAGCGCCGTCTCCCTCCTCCAGGGACTGAGGTGTGATTGTGGCAAGAGGTGCTGGTCCCATGGTGGAGCCTGCCTCTGCTGCCCAGGCCCGAGGGGTCACCGCAGTGAGGCCTGGGGCTTTCTGTGGGACGTGAGGAGCCATGGCAGCAGCGGACACCTGGCCTGGAGCGGGGCCCAACCCCGTTATATCGGAGATGGGTTCCTGGCTCTTGGCAGCCCGGCCAACCTCTCCCTCGGACACCCCAAGAGTGGGCTCGGGGCCCCAGGAGGCGGCCTCACCAGGACTGTCCTGGAGCAGGGTGGTGGGCTGTGCGTGGGGCTCCCCGCTGTACAGTCTCTCATCGTCACCCCCCGCGTAGGAGGCCGAGTCGGGGTCAGAGGAGGCGGCCGAGGTGTCATCTCGGAAGGCGAAGGCCTCGTCCATGCCCTCAGTGATGGACAGGTCGGACAGCGACTGCAGCGAGGACGCGAACGTGCTGTCGTCCTCGCCTTGCCCGGCCAGGTCCCCGCTGGGGCTGGGGGCCTCCTCCTCGCCCTCCTCCGCCTGCTCCTCTTGTTCTTCCTCGGGGGGCAGCGGGGTCACCTCGACAGCCTCCACCTGGAAGATTAGGCTGCCCTGGAAGGGCAGGAGGGAAGCAGGGATCATCGGGTCGTTGGCCAGGAAGTCCAGCTCGAAGAAGTGGCCCTCCTGGCCCCAGGAAGAGCTGCTGTCTGCCGAGAGGCTGGACTCTGGGGACGAGGTGTCCGGGGTCCCGGCAGGGGGCAGCTCCCTCTCATCGGCCACAGACCCAGGTGGGGAGAAGCCCCAGCCTGAGGGCACATCCAGCCCTTCAGCCGGGGCCTGCAGGCTCATGGAGCAGGATGGAGATGAGGCCCAGCTGTCCCCGTCTGCCGTGATGTAGGAGCCCGAGGGTGAGGCTGGCGGTGAGTTCCCCAGCTCAGCCTGGGCATCCTGGGCATCCCTGTGGGGCCCGGGGCCAGGGAGCAGGGTGGAGGCTGTCTCGGTCGGGGTGGAGGGAGGGGTGAAGTAGGAGTCGGAGTCGGGGGCAGGGAAAAGCACAGGAGGGTCACCCTGAGAACACAACTCGGGGGGTGGGTTCAGGCTGGCGTGCCCACCCTCCCAGTCCCTGAGCTCTGGCAGGGTTGCCCTGGGCAGTGGGGATGCCCGGCACGTCTCCTCGCCCATCACAATCCGGGGCTCCAGGGAGGCTGGGAGAGGACCTTCAGCAGGCCGAACCTCGGGGGGCCCTGGGCTGGGGTCGCCCTCTGCCTGGACTGCCCAGGCCGAGGGGGCGCGTCCCGGCCCTGCATCCCAGCTGGCTCCGTCAGGCGGGGGCCGGGCACCCGGCTTGCTGGGCAGGAACGTGAGAGCTAGGGCACTGGGCTTAGGGGTCAGGACACAGTGCTCCAGCTGGTCCCCCCTCGGGGTGGTAGCCGCAGCCGCATCGCAGGACAGATCTGTGGAGAGAGAAGGGCGTGAGAAGGGCAGGCATCTTCCCTGAGAAGCAGCTCCCAGGCTGCAGCCGTCCCTCCCTCAGACGGGAGTTGAGCACAGGGCTGGGGGCCCGCGGGGGTGGGTGTCCGCTGAAAAGAGAGGTCACGCGAGGGAAAGGCGATTGCTGTGCCTTGGGGAGGATTTCCAAGAGTTCTGACCACGGTGAGCAGCTTGAGGTCTGGCTCTTCTCCGAGGTGCTCAGTAAAGATGAGACCAGCTCCCGTCGCCTCAGACACTAGCCTGCTGACTCCTTGCCCGTAATCTGCGCTGCCTCGGCTGGGCTTGCCAGGAGACGCCTGCTTATGACCTCCCAGGTCAGTGGGCCCCCAGGGAGTAGGAGGCCTGCACTCCACTCAGCTCTGGAACATTCCAGATCTCACGCCTGCTGTGAAGTGGGGCTCTTGCTTCTCTGCCTCATCTCTCCCCTTTCCTCGCTGCCCGCACCCGAGGCCAAGCTGTCGGGGTCTCCCTGGGCTCCACCCCACCCCTGTTCCCAGAGCTGTCACGTGCACGAGGGGAAGCAGGGGCCACGGCGTGTGGTCCTCAGGCAGGACGTCCCAGCTCAGCCAGAGGCCGTGCTGGCAGTGGTGCTCGCCCTCCAGGGAAGCAGAGGCGGCCCTGCCCTGCCCTGTGTGCAGCTGTGGGGGCCTGAGAGAGCGTCCAGCTGAGTCTCCACGGTGGCAGCCGCCCCGCAGGGCTAGCAGGCCTGGCTCCCTCTGCCAGGGACATCTGTGGGGCGTCCCACAGCAGTGGACAGGGGCTACCCAGCCCCGGCCACATTCTCTGGAGGGTTCCTGTTCTACCGTGCTCACCCAAGACCTCCCACAAGTACATCTCCTGTGCCTCAGCTTCCAGTATGCAAAGGGGAGAGTGTCTGCCAGGATTAGAGGGGAGCTTACGCAGAGGCAGCCCCCTCCCCAGGCTGCCCGTTGGCTGCAGCAGTGGCAGAACCTGGGCCCTTGGGCCACACTGCTTGGGGTGCTGGCGTGGCTAGGGGGTCCTGAGAAGGGGGTCCTTTGGGTCCACTGGAGTGTGATGAATACCTAACCCCAGGAGGTGGGTGTGGCAGGCAGGGCTGGGTGCTGGAGATCAGGCTCTTGGCACTGAGCCTGGCGTGGTACCCCTGTGCACCGCACTAGACTCCAGGGCCCCAAGGCAGCCAGAGGGTGAAGCTGGGCCAAGGGGGCAGAGGAAGGGAAGCCAAAGGTCAAAGGCTTTTGTGCCTCATTCAAGGTCGCCAAACAGTCCAAGCAGAGCCAAGCAGAGCCAGCCCCACCGGACCCAGAGGGGGCCCAGGCCCCTGGACCCAGCCCTGGTTTCATCCCCAGAGGACTTCTCACCCACAGTCAGGTGCCCTTGGCCCTCCCGGAGCCTCACATGGCTGACCTCCTGTCCGGTGGCCATCCCTGGCTGGTTTTCCCAGGCCCAGGCAGATTCCCTCCCATACTTGCTGACTGAGTCTCTCCAAGGATTCGGGCCTGCACTCCAGGGCTACTGCTCCCCAGGCCATGCTCCCCCAGGGCCTCCCACGTTCCAGACCTCAGCCCGCACCTCCAGCTTCCCCAGGCTCCAGCTCCAGCCCTGTTCCTCCCTCCTGAGCCAGGACCAGTCGCCAGCCCTGAGGCGGCTCTCAAGCATCTGGAGGGGCGGGTGCCCGGTGCATCCCCAGTGGCCGGGGTGCAGTTGACAACCCGCAGCCTCCAGTCCAGAGCTGCAGGGGCCGCGAGGCCCCTTGCTCCCCCAGACAATGGGGCGCGGCAGGGGACCCTGGCGGGGAGCACACGGAGCCCTGGACGCTCGAAGGCCTTCAAGTCGCTTCTGGCTCCTGGAGGACATCCCTGCTCCACCCCGCCCTTCCCTGCAGTCCTGAGTGGGAGCCAGAGCTGGGCTAGGATTCCGGTGCCCGGAGGGGCAGGGGACCAAGGAAGGGGACGGAGCGGGGATGGAGAGAGAGAGAGGGACGGAGAGAGGGCGGGGAGCGGAGAGGAAACGGGGACGGAGATGGTATGGGGACAGGGACGGAGAGAGAGGGGTGGAGAGGGGACGGGGACGACGGGAGGGGTTGGCGGAGACACACGCAGGCGGGAGAGCCCCGCGGCCTCACCTGTGCGGGGCCCTGTTCCGCCCGCCTCCGGCAGCAGCAGCTCGGCGCGGGCAGCTTCCCCCGGCATGACCTGGCCGTACGCCCGTCCCTCCGTCCCCTGTCTGTCCGTGAGTCCGTCCCGCGGAGCCTGCGCGGCCACCGCCCCTCGGCCGGGGGGTGAAGGGGGTCAGTGGATGACGTCAGCGCCGCCCCGCCCGCCCAGCGCTCCGAGTGAGCGTGCGCGGGCGCGCCAGGCACTGCGGTGCGCCGGGAACGGAGGGGGTGGGACAGCCTCCTTCCCTCCCCATACCCCACCCCGGCTGCACTCTCCACCCGCGGTCCGCGGCCCCGCCTTTCCCGCAGCATCACCCCTCCGCCCCCACTAACGGGAGAGGGGTTCAGGGCCAGTAGGAGGCGTCAGCCCTTAGCCGGGTCGGGAAGAGTCAGAGGGTCTCCAGAATTCGGGGTGCGGGGCCGGGGGGGTGTTGGAGGTTCTGGGGGGCTGAGCGCTTTGGGGGAGGCGGCGGCGTAGTACCCCTGCTCGAACTCCCGGCCCCCAGCTACCCGTGCAGGGCTCCCCAGCCTAACCCAACGCCTCCATCCAAGAGGAGAGCTGGCGCCGCAGCTCCTCACTGATTGGCTGGTCCTCGCACGTCGGTCTCCGTGGCAACCGCCTCTCGGCTCCATGGCAACTAGAGCTGGCTGGCGGGAGCGCAGCAGGGAAGGTAGCCCCAGCGGAGCTCCGGGCTGACTGGTCCCCGGGGCTCCCCGCGGCTCAGCGCTGTCCCACCCTTCAGCTCTCGGGCAATGGAAAGAAGATGGAGAAACACGCCTTCCTCCATTCTCAGCAACCGCCCCTGCCACACCCCCGAGGACGCAAACCCTCCCCGAGCTTTCCGGAGATGCGCCCTTGCTTCCACGCAGGCCAGCCTGCACTCAGATTCGCCGAGCATCCGCCCTGTGCCAGGCTCCGGGAGACAGATGAACATTGTCACCACCCCAGAGATAGACGAGGGCGGGGGCAGGCAATCAGAGCGGCCATTGTTGCGGAGGGAGTCTCCTCCATCCTCAATCTTCTGTTGGCTCTACCCCAGAGCCCACGGAGCCAGGGGCTGCCTGCTGGGCATCTCCCCGGTGCACCAGGCACC
Source organism: Neophocaena asiaeorientalis asiaeorientalis (assembly GCF_003031525.2). NCBI lineage: Eukaryota > Metazoa > Chordata > Mammalia > Artiodactyla > Phocoenidae > Neophocaena > Neophocaena asiaeorientalis. Next base: position 740,374 of record NW_020171804.1, read on the forward strand.
AGACACATCATGTCCCAATCTAAGCCCTGCATCTTGCATCCCTCTCTGTCGCTGGAAATCTGTCCGTCTATCCCACTGGTGGGGGACTCTTCCTCCCTTTCCTCCACACCCATCTTCACCCTCTTGGGTCTTGGAAACACCCAAGAGTTTCTAAGTTGCTCCTTCAGGGAACTCCCTGGCGGTCCAGTGGTTAGGACTCGGCGCTTTCACGGCTGGGTCCCGGGTTCAAGCCCTGGTAGGGGAACTAAGATCCCACAAGCCGCGGCACAGCCGGGGCGGGGAAAGTTGCGTCCTCCTACGGCCCCTTTCTCATCGCCTCAGCGGAGTCCTTCCTAAGTCTCACTTCTCTGCCAGCCCCTGTGGCGTGAGCTTGTCTCCCTGCTCCTCCTGACTAAGCCAAGAAAAATGCAGGAAATTAGAGACCACCAAAACTGAACTCTCAAAGATGAAAAGAGGAAGGTGAGCTGGTGAGGGACCCCAGGACTGGAGGAACAGTAGAGCAGCCCACCCAACAGAAGGGGACCCAAGCCCGGCATTTCCTAACCCACCCCTCCTCCCCCCACACAGCTGCTAGCAGGACGAGGGCCAGTGGACAGGAGTCTGTCACAATTCTAGGGAGTCTGGCAGAACTGGTACGAAGATCAAGGGACGTCTCCTGATATGGGGTCAAGGGAAGCACATTCCTCCCCACACCGTGCCCTGCCTCACTCAGGCTCCTGCCCCCCCGACCCCAACCAGAGGCTCTGGTGGATGGGGGCACTGGCAAGGGAAACTCCACGACGGCAGGCTTTCAGCCCAGCAAGCAGGGCTTCCTCCCCCAGGAAAACACCCCCTCCCCGACCCAAGGCACAGGATGGTCCAGCCTAGGAAGTGCCTCCCACCCATTCGAGAGCACCAGCAGGGCCCGGCGGCATGAGACCAACACAGTGCAAGAAAGCCCCTGAATGTTATACTGTCCTTAGATCCACAGGCCGTGAAAGCAGCCCAGGACCTGCATCTTGAACCCAAGCAGGATGACTGCCTGCTAAAAGTAAAAATTTGAACATAATAGCCTGTCTGGGATACAATTAAAAAAAAAAAAATACCCATCATACCGCGGAAATCAGGGAGGAACCCAACAACCAGGAAAATCACATCTAGAAGAAGAAAATTTTTAAGAAACACAGAACTGAACTGAATGAAGATAAAAATACAAAATCAGATTATGTGGTCTGCAGGTAACAGTGCTAAGAGGGATATTTACAGCACATCAGAAAAGGGGAAAGGTCTCAAATCAATCATCTAAGTTTCTACCTCAGGAAACTAGGAAAAGAAGGGCAAAATAAACCAAAACAAGCAGAAAGAAGGAAAGAGCAGAAATCAGTGAAACTGAAAACAGGAAAATAACAGAGGAAATCAATGAAACAAAAATGAATAGTTCTTTGGAAAATTGATAAACTTGCAAGATGGACAAAAATAGAGAAGACACAAATGACCAGTATGCAATGGGGGCTATAATGGTTAATTTTATGTGTTAACTTGACTGGGCTTAGGGATGCCCAGTTAGCCCGTTAAATGCTATTTCTGGGTGTGTATGTGAGGGCATCTCTGGAGATTAGCATCTAATTCAGTAGACTGAGTAGAGATCCGCCCTCACCAATGTGGGTGGGCATCAGCCCATCCGCTGGGGTGGGGTCAGAGAGAAAGAAAAAGATGAAGGAATGGTGGATTCACTCTCCTTGAGCTGGGACGTCCTTCTCCTACCCTCGGACATTGGACTCCAGGGCTGATACCAGTGACACGCCACCCCACACCCCTCCCCATTCTCAGGCTTTTGCACTTGGACTGGATTTATACCAATGACTGTGGTTTTCCTGGTTCTCCAGCTTGAGAAATGCAAATCATGGGACTTCTCGGCCGTCATAACCGCAGAGCCAATTCCTGTAATAAATCTCCACTTACATTTTTCTCTCTCACATATTCTGCTAGCCCTGTTTCTCTGGAGAATGCTGACTAATAACAGGGCTACAGAGTCTGAGGGCATTTCAAGGATACTAAGGGAATGCTACCAACAATGCTCAGAAATTCACCAACTTTGAAGAAATTTTACTTGAAAATTGAAATCTACCAAAAATTCAAACTGGATGAAATAGATAATATGAATAGTCCTAAAACCATGAAAGAAATTGAATTTGTAACTTAAAAAAAGCTTCCCCAAAGAAGTCTTCAGGCCCAGATAGTTTCACTGGAGTTCTACCAAGTACTTAAAGTAGAATTAACATCAATTTTAGACAATCACTTCCACAAAATAGGAGGAAACACTTCCTAACTCATTTTAGGAGACAAGAAATACCCTGATACCCAGACCACGCATAGATAGTGCCCAAAACAAACAAACAAAAAATACAGACCAATATCTTCCATGAACATAGGCACAAAAAAATCTAAAATGTAAGCAAATCAAATCCAACAATGTATATAAAGAATTACACATCGTGACCAAGTAGAATTTATTCCAGCTATGCAAGTGTGGTTCAACACTTGAAGATCAATGTAACCCTCTACACCAACAGACTAAAGAAGAAAAATTATATATCAATTGATACAGAAAAAGCATTTGACATAGCCCATCAGCCATACAGATTAAAAAAAAAAACTTCTCAGCAAGTTAAAATAAACTTGATAAAAATCATATACAAAAGCCTTACAGCTAACATCACCCTTGGTGGTGAAAGACTGAATGCCTTCTGAGATTGGGAACAAGGCAGGGATGCCTGTTCTCAACAGAAGCTCCCCTCCCCCACCCTTTTTTCAAACTGTGCTGGAAGTTCTAACCCCTGCAGTAAGGCAAGAAAAGTAAGTAAAAAGCAGATGGACCTCAGAATGAAAGCATGAGGAGCTCCACTGACCAGCTCCCCAGTGAAAGCTGGTGAAAATTATAAAACAGGCAAACATTTAAAGCTCTGGGAAGGGTCTGAAGGGCAAATAGGTGAAGCAATAGCTAGTCAAGATCTATGCTGGGAATTCCCTGGCGGTCCAGTGGTTAAGACTTTGTACTTCCACTGCAGGGGGAGTGGGTTTCCCCCCCCCGCTGGGGAACTAAGATCCCGCATGCCACGTGGCACAGCCCAATAAAATAAAATATATGCAAATTTACAAAGAAAGCAGTCTGGAATATTTGAGAATCCAGCGTGTACAGAGTGGTGCAGCCAAGAACACAGGGCCCCTCACCCCCTGCCCCTACCCTGGGGGGATGAAGGGCTTTGGCACTTCTTATCCTGCCCCCAGATACCCGCTGCTAGAGCTGAACCCCAGGCAAGTGTGGCCAAGAGGTGGGGCTCCCTTCTGTTTTGTCCCCACTTGTGCGAGAGAGACTATTTCACCAAAATTTAGAACTTTTGTGTTTCAAAGGCCACCATCAAGAAAGTGAAAATATAGCCCACAGAATGGGAGAAAATATTTGCAAGTCATTTATCTGATAAGGGACTTGTTTCTAGAACGTATAAAGAACTCTTACAACCCAATAAGACAACCTAATTAAAAACTGGACAAAGGATCTGAATAGGTATTTCTCCAAAAATTATATGTAAATAGGCCATAAGCACATGAAAAGATATCATTAGTCATCATGGAAATGAAAATCAAAACCACAATGGGATAGCGCTTCATACCCACCAAGATGACTAGAATAAAACATCAGGTAAGTGTTCAGCATCCCTAGCCATTAGGCAAATGCAAGTGAAAAGGTATCACTCCATACCCTCCAGAGTTGCTGCAGGAACCCCTGCGAACACCAAAGGCTGGCAGGGATGTGGAGGTCCTCACACTGCTGGTGGGACCGTAACACGGTACAGCACCGCCCGCACACACTGTGGTAGTTTCTTAAACAGCATAGAAATCCCATACGACCCAGCAGCTGTATTCCCGGGCACTCATCCCAGCGAAGTGAAAGCTTAGGTTTACACAAACACCCACACACAGCGCTGAATCAGTCTAACAGCAGTAAAGAGGAAGGACCTACTGGATGAAATGCCACAGAATGGTGCCCGTGAAGAAACCCAGTATCTAAAGGTTGTATACTGTATGATTCCTCGATAGAACATTCTCCAAGTGACAAAACACATGGAGGACAGGTTGGCAGCTGCTGGTTAGCTGAGAACAAGGTGGAGGTACGAGCATAAAGGACAACACGCGGTGTCCTGGTGGTGATGCACGTGTCCTGCATGTGGACCTTTATTCCCGTCAGTGTCCTGGTGTGACATGTGCCAGAGCTCTACAAGATGTCACCTTTGGGGAAACTGGTAGGGGCACAAGAGACCACTGTGTAGTTCCTTACAACTGCAGAGAAGCTGTTAAAGTATCTCAGATAGAAGCCAGAGATCCTGGTGAACAGGACGAGCTCTTTCCTCGCTGGGAGCCCCCAGAGGCGCCCCCGCTGGCCCAGCCCCGCGCTTGTCCACACTCGCCCTTCACTGTGCAGTGCTCCCTGCTCCCTCATCTTGCCTGGGCTTGGACTCAGCAGCTTCAGAAAGCCATCTTGGCTGCCCTTGTCTCTGGGTGAAGAACCCCCGCCAGCCTGTGCAAGTGACAAGGAGCCACGTCCTGTGAGCTGGTGCCCAATGGGTCCCCCGCTCCCCCAATGCCTGTGTGCCTCCCTCACTCTCTGAGGGACCGCTTTGGAGGGAGCGGGGAACAGCTGGGATGGGGGCCCACAGGGGCGAGATGGCCCTTCTCCTCTGCTCAGCCCCACTCACACCAGCCTCTCTCCACTCTACTGCTGGAGGCACATGACACTGCCCTGTCTCCAGCAAAGTCTCCTGTGAGGGACTGCAAGAAAGCCCATTTCTTTCTTTTTTTTTTTTTTTGGCCATCCTGCGTGGCTTGTGGGATCTGTTACCCAACGAGGGATTGAACCCTGCCCCCAGCTGTGGAAGCGTGGAGTCCTAACCACTAGACTGCCAGGGAATCCGGAGAATGCCTATTTCTTTCCAGCATCTGGGGGCGCTGCTGCTGGTGTGGTGAAGGGGCCCGGGCTACGCAGGCAGACAGTTCCCACAATGGCAGCATGACACCACGGCACTCTGGTCTGGGTGTAAGGATAGCAAGGGGTCTCTTCTGGCCCCAGTGTCAGTCAAGTGCATGCCTGTCTTCTACTCAGAGCCAGTGCCTCCTGAGTGACTGGCCTTATGCCACGTGGCAGTGTAGGCCGTCAGGGTCCCCCACTCTCCCAAGACCATCGGATGGGAGGGGAACTCCCAGGACGACTGTCATCAGTAACCACGCCATGATTAGAACCCCAAGCCATGCACTGAAAACCCCACTGCCCCCCGCCGGGAAGGTCCCCGTGCGCTGAGGTTCAGCACTGCAGGACTCAGCCGGTGCTGGGGCTGACTGCCAGCCCTGAGCAACAGGCCAGCCGTGCACGAATGTACACAAGAAGGGTCCTCCGGGGGTGGCAGAGAAGCTGGTACAGACAGGCAGCTGATTAAACATTTATTACCCATGAAAGAACGACCTGCCACTCAGAGATGCTGGCCACCGGCCCACTTCCGGCCAAGGTCCTGCACTGAGGTTTGTCCTCGAGCGTGCCACCTCTGGCCCACCAGTGCTCGTGCCTAGGCCTCCAGGGGAGTCCGGCCCCCTGGTCACACAGTCCTTGCTACGGGACAGGTTACTTGGCCAGCTCCTCTGCCACTGCTTTGCGCATCTTGTCCTTGAGGTAGGCGCTCTTCTGCCATTCAGACTTAAGTTCCAGCCACTCGTAGTATGGGACCTGGGGAGGCAGGAGACAAGTCAGGACAGGCGGGGACCCTTGTCCCGCCTGCTGCCCTGCACACCACACTCCTGGCCTCCAAATCCCGAAGGAAGAAGCCCACGGAGCTGCCGCAGCATGGGTGGGGAAGAGACCCTGACTTGGTCAGTGCTGAGCTGCAGGGGCCCACGGCTACACAGGACCAAGAGCAGCCTCTAGATTTTAAAAGCTGTGCCGAAAGCAAAACAAAAAACCCAACAGGAGAGTCACTCATGTGAATCTCTGGCCCCTAACAGGACAGCCTGCTCCCATGGCAGAAGTCTCTGCAGTGAAAAGCTGGAGCCAGGCCCCAGGGCCGGAGCACAGCAGAACCCTGGCTGAGGCACACGTCGGCACTCGGACCCGGGCACCTGGTTGCTCTTACCCCGTCTAAGAGGCCCTGGCTGTGGAGATGGGAACAGTGCCTACGGCATCAGATACTTAAAAGCTGTGTGACGTTGAGAAAGATACAACACCCTTTCAAGCTTCCCTTTTCTCACGTGAACAGGGAATCCCAACATGGCTAACCTCAAGAGCTGGGGTCCGTGTGAGCACTGGCTCCTCCCATAACCCGACTGGGCCGGAGGCTTCTCCCTGTGCAGTCACCACCCACCCAACAGACACTCACATCGACCAGCAGGAAGCCAGCGGCCAGCAGGTGGCGCCGGGCCAGCACGAAGCGCCCCAGTAAGTCTTTGCTCCGGCTGTTGAAGTTGGGGAACTCCCAGCGCAGGAAGGCCAGCCTGCAGGAAGAGGGGCGCTGTGGGTGCTGGCAGCTCTCCTAGGCCCCTGGAGGGAAGAGGGGATGCTGAGGAGCCAAGTGCACGTGGCCCCCGAGGCTCGTGTGGTCGCTCACCTCTTGGCCCCCGGGGGTAGTGGCTGGCTGCCAGAGGGCAGGGCGAGATGAGGGGCCACAAAGGCCCTCAGGGGCAGGAGCTGGCTGTCTGTGTCCAGCAGCACCTCAGCATCTAGGAAGAGCACGGAATGAAAACGTGTTGGGGACTGTCCCTTGGTGTCCAACTGGGCTGACAGCCCCGCCCCTACGATGGATGAACAGAGACCCTGGAGAGCAGAAGGGGCAGGTTTAGAACAGTCCCCAGATG
>NW_020171804.1:747394-755380 GCF_003031525.2 Neophocaena asiaeorientalis asiaeorientalis
AAGGGGAAGGGAGGGGAGGGGAGTGGAGAGGGAGGGGGAGGGGAGGGCCCTCACCCAGAACCCAGCCATACTGCGTGGCCACCATGAAGCTGCCCTTGTCGGCACTCCCCAGCAGCCCCTTCAGCGTCTCCTGCAGCTCCTTCTGCAAGGGGGTCGCCTTCCTGTCAAGGGCCGAGGGCCTGGGGACCAAGGCTGAGGCTGGCAAAAGGGGGCCCGTGTACTCGGGGTGCTCCAGCTGGGCAGTGGCATTGATATGGAGCAGCTTCTGGAAGGTGCTTTGATCCTTTCGGGACTCGACACCTAACGGTAGAGGATGGAGAGAGAGGGGAGGAGCTGGCGGAGGGCCAGGAGGAAGACGGTGGAGGGACACGGGGGGCCAGGTGGGAGAGCCAGAGGCACCCCTCACCCAAGTCTCACCCTGGACTCTGGGCCAGGAGCAGCGGGAAGAGGGTCTGCCGGTCACCCACTAGGAGTGGACAGAGAAGGAGCAGATGCTGGGTGAGCCCGGGCTTGCCCGGTCTCCCCGATGGTGAGCGGAGCCCTGAGGCTCCCAGGCGCCCTCCTGGCTCAAGGCTGGGGCGGTACTTGGGATGGGGCGGGGGATGCACAGGGGGCTTGCCATCACTCAGGAGAGGGACCGCTCACCTAGAAACTGGGTGTGAAACTCAGGGTGGAGCACAGCCTGCAGCTCGGCCTCCAGCACCTGCTGCAGCACACACAGGGCCCACACCACGTCCACCTGCAGGGCTGGCTCCAGGCCCGCCAGCTCTGACCCCAGCTTCTCATGCACCTGGGCAAGGATGGGGTGGGGTGGGGAAAGCAGGTTTGCTCCGTGGCCGCAGGCATCCCTGGGTGGGCAGCACCTGGAGCTGCGTTATGACCTGGCCACGCTGAGGCCCAAGGGGGTGATGGGGAGCAACGCTGGCCAAGGTGCTCTTGGTCAGGCTTGGGGCACCCCTGGTGGAAGGTACCAGAAACCCTCCTCATCCCTTAGGCCCAATCTGGACGGCAGCTGTGTTCCCCCCGCTGCCCCTCCCACTGGCAGGGACCTATGGCACAAAACCACGTCTCCTGCACAGGGGAGGTATTTCTGGCCCTGAGAGGAGTTAGAGATTATGAAAGGGGAAGCAGCTGGCTGGCTGGGGCAGTGCCCACCGCGGGGCCCTAGGGTCATACCCAGTCCACTCACAGGATGCTCTCACCCCTGCAAGTGGATTGAGATCTCTGAGCTCCAACAGGGCATTGAGGGAGCCCTAGGAAGCAAGAGCAAGGGTCCCCCAGCCCTACTGCACAGTGAGCCATCAGATGCCCTCCTGACCCTTGGCTGCCATGCTGGATTTTGCGTGTCTCGTCCCCAGACAATCCCTGGGACGCCTGGCTCTAGCCAGCTCCCTCCATGTGCCCATGCTGGGCCTTCTTCCTTACTGCCTACACCCGGGGCCCCTCAGCACATATCCGGTCTCTTCCCTCTCTCCCACTCAGTCCCGAGCTGCTCCGAGGAGGGCTGAGCATCCGAGGCAGGGAGAGTGTAGGAGCTGGGGGCGTGAAGACTGTACCAGGCTGAAGAACGGATCCTCCCGTTCTGGGCGGAAGTTCACACGGGCGAAAGCCAGGAGCATGTTGTACAGGTGTGGCAGAGTGATGCTCTGGGCTCTGTCCAGGACGTGCTGGGCCGGTCAGGTAGGACAGAAAGGCCGGATGAGAGGTGCCCGGTGGCCAGTGCCCCATGCAGACCTGGCCCTCCCCCAGAGCCCATGAGCTCCCAGCCCCAAGGGGTAATTTACACAGCGCAGTGGGCAGAGGGCCAGACCCTATCCTCCCAGAGGCAATCACACACACAAAAGGCCCCTGACGACAGCTTTATAAATACTCCTCAGCCTACAAACACAGTTTCAACCTGTTGCACATAAACCTAAGTGCAAACATCCTCTTTCTTCACAACTCCATTCTGGGGCAGCTGGAAGTTTAGGGAGAGTTCTGAGTGGATTCTCAGCCTCGCTGTCTACACTGCTCCCCACACAGCTACCCAAAGACAGACAAAAACTCCTACGAAATTTGGTGAAAGAATGGAAGAAACCGTTTACAACTATACTTTCTTTCACTACTAAATCGTATCATTTCTCTCCAAATAAGCCAGAATAAGGACTCCATGTTTGCCACCAGGAAGTGTTTCCAGGCCGGAGGGGCCTCCCTAATGAAATGACCAGGGAGCCGGCTTACGCAGGGGGTCAGGCACAGAAGGCCCTCAAAGCCAGGCCTCAGGCCTGCACCCCAGCTCACCTGGGCAAAGGCCTCAAACAGGGGCAGATTGAGCCACTTAAGGAAGGCAAAGGACTTGGTGCAGCGGGCCACCTCGCTGGACGTCAGGCTAGGAGTGTGGGGCAACAAGTCTGCAGCCAAGCGCTGGAACACCTGCGTCTGGTGGAAGCCGAGTTTGCCTTGGGGACAGAGCCCGAGATTTAACTGGTGAGGATCGGCAGGCCACCCTCAGGCCCACCCACCACCCACCCTGGTCTCAAGAAGCAAGAGCTTGGTGTCTGTAACCAAATTTATCCCTGAGGCCCAGCAGAGAGGATCAGGGCCTGTGAGTCACAGTGTTTCTGTGGCAGCCTTTTAGGCCAGTGTCCGCCACGGGTGAGGCAGGCACCGAATTTGACACAGCTGCGGCCAGAACTCAGCCCCCGCCCCACTCTGCTCTCCGTGCACGGGGCTCACCGTAGGCGTAGGCCAGGTCCAGGAGGATGCCTTTCGTCAGGGGGAAGGGCTTCTGGACCAGGTGGTACGAGATGGCCCGCAGCAAGGGCACCGACCGCCGGTTCTGAGCTGCCAATGTCACCAGCACCTTCCGCAGCTCCTCGGGGCCAAAATGCTCCACCAGCTCCAGGCACTGTCAACCACAGCCGGCAGGGTCAGCTCGACGGCCCGAGGGCCAGGGGTCCCATGCAGTGCAGGCCCTGCGAGACAGTAACTGGGCCTGAGCTTACTAAACACAGGCCCCACCCGTGCAGGGCCTGCCCCCACGCCCACCCCAGGGAGCCCAGACCGGGGCGCCATGTCTGCAGCCAAACTTATCCCCAGGCCCCAGGGCAGAGGACCCGGGGCCCATGAGCTGCGGAGCTTGCTGTAGCAGTCATCTGGGCCAGCCCCCGCTACCACGGGAACAGGGGCTGAATTTGACTTGACTGCAGCGCTGGGGGTGGAGCAGGGGGTGGGCAGGCGTGGAATCTCTAGGAAGCACTAGCCGGGGGCTGAGCCACTGGGGTGGCCCAGGACACACTTTAGGAGTTGCCGGCCATGCCGCCTCCAGGTTATGTGCAAGATCCAATTTTGGAGGAATACAAAGGAGTGGGGTTCAGGCTCTGCACCCCCCTGGCTGGATCCTTGGAGGAGCCAGTGGGTGCGGAGAGCTGCCTCCAGCTGTCTGAAGCGCCAGTCCCTCCAGTGCCATGCCTCAGACTCCGGACAGAAGCTGCCAGGGCTCTGGATCTCAGTACCTTGTCCTCCAGGCGGGTCATCAGAGACTCGGAGAGGTGCCCCGTCTTCATCATCATGGCCACCAGCACGCGGCTGTCATCGATTTCTGCCCAGCGCCGCTCCAGCTGCACCAGCAGCTCGGCCAGCAGCTCCTGGGAGTCCTGCTCCTGCATGTAGTTGGCGCTGGACTCGGCCAGGAAGGCCAGGTGCTTGTACTTCAGCCTGCGCATGCGCCAGCGGACCTCCTGCTCCACCGACCGCAGCTCCTTGGAGGTGGGGGGAAGGCCCAGTGCATAGAGGCTCCGGAGCAGCTTCACGAGGGTCCCATGCCAAACTGCAGTGATCTGGGTGGGGGGACACAGGCAAGGTCACACCGGGACCCTGCTGACCCTGTGCTGTTACAGAGCGGGCCGAGGCTCCGAGCTGGTGGCTGCCTCCCTAGAAGCAGCTCCCCACCTGTCACTTACGCGGGCGCACCAGGCCGCTCCTCCCTCACAGCCTGTCTGGGCCAGCAGGCCCACCACAGTGCTCCCTGCAGGGCGTGTCTCCAGGCCTCAGAGGAACACGGGGGCCACTCGGGGAGCCCTCTGGTCCCACCCCCAGGGAAGGCAGTATTCAGTAGCTGAGCAGGGCTCTGTTGTCTGCGGCGCTAAGGCCCTTAACTCCGCCACTCTGCAAGTCTCCTGAGCCCTCATCTGTGAAATGGGGCTGCACTGCTGAGAGGGGGAGCTGAAATCACACACACGTGAGGGGCAAACAAAAAAGCTGTTGTGTGAAAGGCCGGGCAGAAGGAGAAAAGTATGCGGGACTTCCCTGGCAGTCCAGTGGTTAGGACCCTGCACTTCCACTGCAGGGGCCGGGTTCAGTCCCTGGTTTGGGGAACTAAGATCCCACAAGCTGCGTGGTGCAGCAAAACAAAAAATAGGTATGAATTTGATCTCAGCATCACATGAGCCTCCAGTGGCTCCTGCTTTTTCTGCAGATTTCCCTGAAGTAGGAAGGCTCTTTAAAAGAAATCTTGTTCACTGCTTACATTTCTAAATACTTTGTTCCTGGTTCATTACTAGCTTGTAATTTTGTTACAATGTAATTTGTTACAGTGTAATTTTGTAATTACAATTTTGTAATTTTGTTCCAAATGTTCAGTCTTGTCTCTAAAGCTTACTTTGTATATAAAATGTTCAATGAATAACAACTAGAATTATAGTCTTAGAAAAAAAAGGGATCTACTTAATTTTTCAGTTATATTCTCAGTAAGAAATAAATCTCTACTGTGAACCGCACATACACACTTAACTAAGACAAAAAGTTCCACGAAACACTTCCCTTACTACATGTGAACTGTTTTCTATATTACTCTATCTCATTAAAAACACTTGGCCACTTCCACTACACTTTCATAACCTACAGTTTGAAAAATTTCATTTAATGTGGCCCCTTCCTTGAGCTGCGACTCTCCTCTTCACCATCCCTGACAAGTGGACACAGGGCCTCACCCTTCTGGAGCAGCCAGGGGGAGGGTCTGTACCTCTCTGCTGCGCCCCAGGCCCTCTGGCTCCAGCAGACCCCATGGAGCCACGGGAAGGGTCTGCATGAAGGGAGTCCTTCCTCACACGGAACATCAACTGGGTAGAGTCCTGCCCCCAATCCCTGCCACACACAGGTCCCTTCTCTCCACGCTCCACCTTTAAGGATCTGATCGGATAACGCCCGTGGGCAGCTCAAGTTTCTGAGATCCTCCGCTAGTCACCCCTCATCTCCTCCAGCTTCAAGAGTGTTTCCCCCGTCAGCCAGACACTGAGTGGGGGCTATGCAAGCCAAGACTGCAGGGCGAGGGGGAAAGCCCCCAAGGCATTGAGAAGAACGGTGCTCGATCCTTGTGCTCCTTATTTACTGTGTCTGAGTTGCTTATCTGCAAGATGAGGACAGCAATGTTCACCTAACAGACCTGCTGTGAGGATTAACAAGAGAAAGCAGACCTAATTGGGAAGGAAATCCAAAAAAGAGGAGTTATATGTATTTGAATAGCTGATTCACTTTGCTGTACAGCAGAAACTATGGTGTAAAGCAACTATATTCTAATAAAAATTAATTTAAAAAAAGAGAAGAAACACATTAAAGTACTTTGGAATCTATAAAATGAAAAAATACCACTGGACGTGGAGGGCCTGAACACACAGCAGAGCTCCTGTCTACACCCGGAAAGTGACTGGATGCTTCCGACTCCAGGGCCTCTGCCGTTTTCTGCTTGTTGAACCTGCAGGAAGGGCTCTCGAACCCACCTGGCTGTTGACAAGATGGAGAAGTTGCCGAAAGCGGGCGTCCTGTATGAGCAAGGCTTTGTCTTTCGGCTTCTCAGACAGCAGGCGAGAGAGCTGGATGAGCGTGAGGGCGGCGTGGTTCTCGTGCAGACAGTGACCGCCACCCAGAAGCTCCAGGAGCTCCTCTGGCCTGGTGGCCTTCTCGATGAGCTGGTCCACCTCCTGGCGCTCAGGGTAGGGAGTAAACACCTGTTCCTTCTCCACAAGCTCTGACAAAGGACCTGGGAGGCGGGAGCTGGATGAGGTAGCCGAGGAAGTCAGAGGCTTCTGGGCTCCCCGGGCGAGTCTCAGCTGGCCAACCGGGGACACGGCAGGGGCCAGACGGGTGGCTTCCCTCAGGAGGCACGTGCATCGCTTCACCAGCCGAACAGCCATGGCGGCCTGGGGGGCGGGGAGAGAAGCCTCCTAGCAAGTGACTCCAAAGCCCTGAAAAGAAAAAGGACAAAGGGAGTGGTGCAGAGGCAGTTCCCAACTCCCAAACACAACAGAAGAACCAGACAAATGAAAAGGAGTTACAAGGACTTCCCTGGTGGCGCAGTGGTTAAGAATCCGCCTGCCAATGCAGGGGACACGGTTTGATCCCTGGTCCGAGAAGATCCCACATGCCGCAGAGCAACTAAGCCCACGCGCCACAACTACTGAGCCTGCGCGCCACAACTATTGAAGCCCATGTGCCCAGAGCCCATGCTCCGCAACAAGAGAAGCCACTGCAATGAGAAGCCCACGCACCGCAACAAAGAGTAGCCCCCGCTCGCCGCAACTAGAGAAAGCCCGCACGCAGCAACGAAGACCCAACGCAGCCAAAAATAAAGAAATAAAATAAATTTACTAAAAAAATAAAGAGTCACAGCCACACTCCCCATAAACCAGCCCAAACCTCTCCTTCCTGACTGACCATGCGCATGCAGCAGCGTTTTCTGAAGCAAAAATCTCAGAGGACTTCTGCTTCAGTACATAATATAACCAATAACAAGACTTAGGAGCACCACTTAGGAGCTTGGCTGGAGGGTTTCCAGTCCTGGCTGTAGAATCACCTAGGGAATGGTTCACCACCTCAGAATCCCAGGCCCGACCCAAGACCTCTTGAGTGGGAGTCTCTGCACACAGGGCTTGAACAGCGTTCCCCCCTTTTTTAATTTTTAAAAGTACGCAGGATTAAAAATTATTGACTTATGGAGACGATGAGACAGAATATTTTAAATTAGACTACTCATGGAAAACCCTGGACGTATCATCCATATATACATCCCACAGCTTCTGTGGATGTTATTTTAATACTTACAGATTGTGAGTGAGCCTCCCCAAACCAACCTACACTATTACTCACCGACCTACTAAACACACACGCACACAGAGACACACACACACACTTTCCAAGAGCAAACCTCCTGAACCAATCATAAAAAGCACTTCACAACATGGCCCAGAACTGTCTTCCCAGTTTTACCTCTTTTTCCTCCCTGGAACACACCCTCATCCTAAACAGGCCTTGCACTTTCATTACACCTTGGCAGGGCAGGGCAGGGCAACGCCTGCTGCCTCTAGGGTTTTAACCCCCCTTCATAGGGCTCGGAAAATCACCCCCCATCTTCCCGCACCCAGACAAAAAACGTTACCTCCTCCAAGAATGTTACATATCCCGATGCAGCTGCTTTTAACAACTCTGTCCTGCTCACCAGCGTGAATAAATGACCTGGGTAAGGCACCCCGCCGGGGCACGATAAAAGGCGTTATAACCTGGGCCTCCCTCCTGCCAAAGCAGAGAACGTGTTTGACCTTCGATTTCCGAGAACTTGGCCTGGGACATTTTATTTTTACGTGAGCTCACTGTTGTAGCTGTAGAAACCTTAGATTAACTGTACATAAAGCAAGAGACTCAGAGAGGAGGAACACCGACCCAAGGGTAACATCCACCACCCACAGAGCCCCAACGGCGGGGAAGCACTGAAAACGTTCCCTACTAAAGACCGTCCTACGAGCTAGCGAGGGAAACAAGTTCAGAAGCCCAACGGGGATTTGTGGAAACACCAACCCAGAAGTTCGGCCCTCAGACGCAGAAAGAGAACGACTTGTACGAAGGCCAGCCAGCGACAGCGCGGAGGACCAGGGCGGAATCGCAGGCCGCCACGCTGGACCTCGGAAAAGGGGCGCGTGCGCACGAGCAGGCGCGGCTCTGGGCCGGGCCTGCCCC
>NW_020171804.1:755716-774082 GCF_003031525.2 Neophocaena asiaeorientalis asiaeorientalis
CCCTGCCCCCTCCCGGTCTCCTCTCCCGGCCACGCCCCCATGCCTTCAGGACCTAGGCTCCTCAGGACCCTCTTCCCCCCGGCCCCGAAACCTACGCAGCCACCGCCGCCGCTGGCGCAAGCGCCCCGGCTGACCTCCATACGCCCCAGCACGGCCCTCGGCCTACGCTGCGCGGCGCGCTCTTTTACGTCACTCGGCGCGCCGCCGGAAGCGAGGCTCGCCGCCGGAAGCGAGGCTCGCCGCCTGCCGCCCAGCCGGAAATCACTTCCGGTTCCTTTTTCCTGCTGGGGCGATGTTCGCTCAGGGCGCGGACTAGATGAAGTGAGTGACAGGTGCTGAGCAACTTCGGAAAAGTGGGAGGGGCGGTGGGGAAGAATAAAGTGTCCAGAAACGGAGGCAGGGAGGCCTGGGGGCCCTCTGGTCAGTACCCGGCTCTCATTCGGAGTATAGGAGGCGACGCTTTGTCGTCAGTGCGTGCTTCCCACCACCTCCCACCCCCGCGCCTTACCCGCGGGCTTCTCACAGCCTCTAGAGAAGCCCCGGCTGTAGACTGCCCAGGGCTGGGCTGTGACACGCTGGGAAGGCCTCTCAGCGCAGGTGTGCGGAAATGTAGGCACCAATTGCCTAGATCTTGCAGTTTTTCCAAAAAAGAATCTAGGATTCTGGAATTTTATGTGCAGTCTCTTGACTTTTAAATATTGACGTTTACTTGTAAAAGAAACTGCGAGGTAAGCCAAGCAAGATGTATCTGAGTTGTGTATGTGGACTTGATTTATCTTTCTTCCTGCACGCTTTTTTTTTTTAGACTCTCAACCACTGCACCACCGGGAAACCCTGCACGACTTTTTATTTCCATGGAATTAAGAATTGCTTTGTATTTTTGGCTTAAGATTCCAGGGACCTGCCTGGCGGTTTATTTTTAATTTAGTTTTAAAAAATAAATTTATTGGGCCTATCTGGTGGCGCAGTGGTTGAGAGTCCGCCTGCCGATGCAGGGGACACGGGTTCGTACCCCGGTCCGGGAAGATCCCACGTGCCGTGGAGCGGCTGGGCCCATGAGCCATGGCCGCTGGGCCTGCGCGTCCGGAGCCTGTGCTCCGCAACGGGAGAGGCCACAACAGTGTGAGACCCGCGTACCGCAAAAAAAAAGAAAAAAAAAAAAATTATTTATCTTTGGCTGTGTTGCTGCACGCGGGGTTTCTATGGTTGTGGATTGTGGCTCATGGGCTCTAGAGCGCAGGCTCAGTAGTTGTGGCACACGGACTTAGTTGCTCCGTGGCATGTGGGAACTTCCCGGACCAGGGCTCAAGCCCGTGTCCCCTGCATTGGCAGGAGGATTCTCAACCCCTGCGCCTCCAGGGAAGCCCTCCTTGGCGGTTTAGTGGTTAAGACTCTGTGCTTCCAACGCAGGGGGTGTCGGTTCGATCCCTGGTCGGGGAACTAAGATCCCATGTGCCGCGTGGCTTGGCCAAAAAATTTTTAAAATGGAAAAAAAAAATTCCATGTATTTGTCACAATTTCTACCTCAACCCTTCACCAGTTGTATAAATCTCTCAAGATGTTCAGACACTTCAGCTAGGTCACCAGTTTAATCTTACTGAAGAAGTGTCTTCCTGAACCTTCTGACCTCCTATGTGGATTATCACTGCTATGCTCTCAGCACGAGTGTCATCCTGGGATCTCCCTTTACCATGTCTCAGTATTCCTTTTGCTTCTGTTGATGCTAGCTCTCTTATTTTCTGTCCTTTATCTTATTTCTTGATTTATGCCCTTGTTTGGGTGGAGCACATCCTTCAGTACCTCTGTGAGAAATGATGCAAAGGAGGTCAGTAAAGGCCTTGCAGGTCTGAAATGTCTTTATTATATCTTCCTGCTTGATTGATAGTGTGGCTGGGTGTTTTAGAAATCATTTCCTGATTTTGAAGCCTTGGTTACTCTGTGAGCCTCTAGCTTTCAAGCTTTTTGAGTTTATGTGGAGTCCAAAAATTGTACATGAGGTGTTTTTTCGCCCGTCCTCCTTCCCTTCCTTCTTCCTTTTTCTTCCTGTTTCCTTCTCCTCTCCTCTGTTCTTTTCCTTTTTTTTTTAATTTCTAAAGTATGGAATCTAAATCTAAATCAATGAAAAAAGGATGTTGCAGTCATCAAGCCACTACAGCTGCACCTTGATGGTGAGCCCTGAGGGGACTCAGGATGGGAACTAACAGGATACTGGCCCCAGATAGCTGAGGTGCATATCAAAGGAATGATTTCAATGAGCCCAGACTAGCATCTTCGCATACATAAAAAGCGCTAAATTAATTAACTTGAGATGCCCGGTTTTCTTTAATTAACAGTTATCTTTTGTTGTTATGACCACCTGGTTTTTGTTACAAAACTATATCCTGGTTCCTCTTCAATACCTCTTCGGAGCAGTCCCTCAGAGCAATCTGAGAGGCTGCCTCCCGGGTTTGAAATCCTCAGAAAGTCCACCAAATAAAACAATTCTCAACTTGTAGGTTGTGTATTTTTTTCAGTTAACAGGAGCCAGTCCCATGAGACCACGTATTACATGATTTCATTTATATGCAATGTCCTGAAGAGGCAAGTCTGTAGACTTGAAAGTAGATGAATTGTTTTCAGGGGCTGGGGAGATGGGGGTGGTGGCGTAATGGGGAGTGACTAATGGGTATGGGATTTCTTTTTGGGGTGGTGAAAATGTTCTGGAATTAGATAGTTGCACGATTAACTGAACGTATGATGAGCCGCTGAGTACACATTAAAGAGCGAATTTTATGTTAGGTGAATTATATCTCAATAAAGCTGTGATATTAAAAAGAAAAAGAAAGAACGGTGGGCTAAAAAGAAGGAACTCTAGCACATGAGTAGAGCATATTGGCAGTGAACCTCGCCATCAGGCCGTTTTCTTGGGTAGCTACTGCTGTCATCTTCTTAGGTCTTTCCTCTTGGGCTGGTGAGACTTTGCAGAGGCATTTCCAGAGCTGCCAACATTTTGGGAGCCTGGCTGAGGAGGACAGCTGGGTGGGTTGGGGTGTGTGGCCTCAGGTTTGAGCATGCGAATGTTTCCTTCATCATCGTTACTGTTGCTACGGAACAGACGCCGCCGCTTGCTTTATTGTGCTTGTGGATGTTTTGAGAATGGCTTGTCTCTGCTGTGCAATGACTGGGGCCTCCACTGGAACCACTCAAAGCTAGAGACAGTCTACCAAGAGCCCGCGTGTGCCAGCCTCTCTTGCTTAGCTCAGGGGTTCAACCGTGGGTGCTCCAGCAAACAAAGGAGACCCCGTTGCCTTTCATGACCAGCCTCAAGAAGCACACAGGGTCTGCGTTCTCCATGGTGGAAGTGGCCACAGCCCCATCTAAACTCAAGAGGGGGTCTCTGACCTCAGTCTCAGGGGGAGGAGTGCCCAAGGATTTGAGGCTGCATTTAGAACTGCCACAGTCACTCAGATTTTAGCAAGGTAAGCCCACTCTCCCAGAGGGTTGAGGCAATTCATTCCAGATGCCCTCCACTACCCTCTCTGGAGAGAAACTTCTGGCCTTTTTTTGGTGGGGAGAGGTGTTGGAGAAAGGTAGTTACTCAGTTCTGTGGGTTTATTTATTTGGCTGCATCGGGTCTTAGTTGCAGCACAGGGTGGGATCTTCGTTGTCGTGTGAGGGATCTTTCTTTTTAGTTGCGGCATGCAGGATCCTTTAGTTGCGGCATGCAGGATCTAGTTCCCTGACCAGGGATGGAACCCGGGACCCCTACATTGGATGCGCGGAGTCTTAACCACTGTGCCACCAGGGATGTCCCCTTATTTCCTTCCTGATTCTTCTTGCTAGCACCCTTCACCTTCCTCCTGATCCCAGAACTGCCTTTTTGGTGACTTTGAGGGATGGAATGGCCTGGGGCGGGGATCTGACCTGAATGCCCTCCTCGGACTGCAAGGTCCTCGATGAGGAACAAGCCATGGGTCCACCTGGCAGGACATCAGAGCTGTAGGAGATGAGTTTGTCTCCTTCCCAGAGGGAGGGTGGAAAGGAGAGCCGGGATACCTCAGAGCCTTTCTCATCCAACACACTTGCTGACAGATGAAAACTGAGGTGCAGAGAGGTGTGGGGACTCGCCAACACCTGTTCCCATTCCAGTTGGAATCAGGGCCAGATGAGCTGACAGATGACTGTGAGGAGGTTAGGGTACCAATTTGGTTCTACTACCTGCCCACCCTGTAACCTGGGCTGGGTACTGAACCTGCCTGGCTCAGTCTCCAGGTCTGTCAAAGTGCTACTTCAGGATGTGTGGTCAGGATGCAGGGATACAGGCCTCTGTCGGGAGCCCTCCAGATAAGCCCCCCACGTGGTTACCCTCCCTCCCTTCCCTCTGCCTCCTTCCAGGCTGAACCTCGCACTCTCGCTACCACCCTCTGCTAACAGCATCTTCTCTCCTGAAATTGTGCCTCAACTAGATGAGCAGCCATCCTGGTGTGCCCACCGTGGTCCTGGTTTTAGCACAGAAAGTCCCCATCAAGGGAAATCCCCCAGTCCCAGGCCAACCAGGGTGGTTGATCACTCTGTCCTCAACCTGCCCACTCTCTTTCCCCAGGTGTACTCAAACCACAACCTGCCAGAAGCCCTGGTGCGCAGAAGAACCCCGACACAGCACGTCTGAGGCTGCCAGTCCTGACGGGCCCGCCGGCTGGGTTGGCCCTCCACTGGTGTCTGGAAACGTGACCGCTAAACAGTTCCCTACGCTGACGACAACTTTCCCGCTATGGTAAGAGTAGCCCCCTGCACCCAAACTGGACAAGTAGTGCGCTGTGCTGACACCTTCTTTCCCTCGGAGAGTCTGGAATTTTGGTACATGCTGGGCGGAGGGTGCTTACAAGACCAGGCCCTGATAAAACCCCTGATGCTGAGTCTCTAGCGAGCTTCATTGGTAGATGCTTCATGCCAGTGGTCCCAGCTTGTTGCCAGGGAATTCAGTGCCTCCAGGGTGACTCTAAGGGGAGAGGTCTAGAAGTTCATGACTGGTCTCCTCCAGAGTTTACCCCATGTGCCTTCTTCTCTTTGCAGGTTTTGCTCTGTCTCCTTAGTTAGAATAAATCTTAGCCATGAGTGTGACTCTATGCTGAGTCCTTTTGGAGAATCACAGAACCTGGGGGGTGGCCTTGGGGACCCTGGACAAACCTGGCCAAGGGCTTTCCTCTCAGGAGAAGACTTTCCCTCAGGGCCTGGTAGCATTGATGCGTCTCCAGACCCCCGAGTAAGAAGAGGAATCAGACCTGGTGGCTGTCCCAAAGTCAGCCTGGCCCCAGCTCTTGCTGGGCACATGAACATGTCCTTTCTGCCCTTCTCTGTGTATAGGAAACTGAGGCCCAGGGAGGGCAGGACAGCCCATGGGCACGTGGAGAGTGAACATCCGGGTCTCCTGCAGCCGCCCAGACCTCCCCATGCCTCTCCGTCCTGGCCAGGGGCTCGCTCCCAGCTGGGTAGGGTGCTGGGCCTCTGCCCTCCCGAATCCTGAACACGGCCGGCTTCCAGGGGCCCACAGCCCATGGAATTACTCTTCCAGCCTTCCCCCTGGCCCTTCCTTCCATCATGTCCGTCCTTCTACCTTTCCATCCATCCCCCTTGCCCATCACTCCACCTTGCCCAGCCTTCCACCTTGTCCACCAGCAAGTCTTGCGGAGCCCTCCTGGTGCGGGGTGGAGAGGTGCACAGTATAGTGTATGGAGTGGGGCCTGGGGGTGGCAGCCTGTGGGCCAGGCACTGAGCTGTACTGATGGGGCCCTTCTTCCAGCCTCTCCCGCCTTCCACCTGGGCTCCTGCTCTGGGGTCTGTAGGAGCTGAGTACCTGTGCTGCAGGGGGCAGCCTCTCTCTAGATAGAGCTATGGTGGGGCTAGGGGATCAGCCTAGTAGGGTGCTGGGAGCTCTGGGGTGGGCTGCTGTGAGCAAGCATTGAGAGGTGGTGCAGTGGGGAGAGAGCCCCCTTCACAGCCCCTGGGTCTCTCTGGGATGGATGTCCAGCCCCTGAAAGTGGCTATTAAAATATAGCGTGTTAATAGAAAATCTGAGATGACTGCCGGTGAAGGTAGTTTATCATTCACAGTTCCCAGGAGAAGGAGGCACATCCCTCCACGAAGAGCCACAAGGGGAAGCACAGGGTCAGCCAGGAGGTGGGGAGGTGGCGGGGCAGGAGTGGGGAGAAACTGTGGGTTGCTTTACTGTGGTTTCCTTGGAAGGAGCTGGAGAGGAAGGATGAACAGGCTTATTAGGACCGGCTAGTGTGAATAATGTCAGTGGGCTCTGGGGTGGAGGGTCTCCCCCTAGTGGTGTGGTCCCTGGCCTTGCACTGGGAGAGTGACCAGGAGTATAAGACCCCCTAGACGAGGTGGTGGGGGTGTGGTCTCCGGCTTCTTTGCGTTACACCCCCAAGGAGGGGTGTGGGGGGCAGGAGGCTGAGCAAGGTGAGTCAGGCATATCATCGAGTTGTCCAGGGTATGCATGTAGGACAGATGTTAGAGCATCAGGTTTACAGAAGCTGGATACGTGGTTAATGCAGAGACTGGGGCATGATGAGCATTCTCTGCAGGGGAGGAGTCCTCAGCATGGCGGGGGGAGGGGGGAGGCTGGTGAGCTCCCCCACCCCGTTCCTTCTAAGCTCAAGTCAGGGTGGGCTCAGGGCCTGCCGGGGATCTTTCCTGGGTTTGGGCCCCGGCAGGAGCGGCAGCCCCGTCGAGGGGCTCAGCTCCATCTCAGACTCACCTCTCTCCCCAGAAGCTCTTCCGGCACCTGCCCAGCACAGGCAGGGGTGTGGGAGGGTGTGCCCACTGTCCTCCAGCCTCCGGGCTTCCTGGAGGTACAATAGCACCGCACTGTGAGTCCCTTTGCATGGTAGGCGTGGCTCCCTCAGGACCTGTAGCCCCATCTTTCTCACACCCTGGAACGGCCCTTTACCTGCCCAGCGTCCAGGCCTCCCTCCCGTGCGCCCTCCTGCAGCCCCTCTCTGACGCTGCATTGTGCTCCCAGCTGTGCATTACCCAACTCAGGACCTTCCAATGTGGCTGCCCACATACCCTTCCCACCAGCTGGCCCCCAACATGCCCCAGTCCTGGAAGGCCAGCCTTCTTTCCCTTTTTACTTTTTACCTCCCCTGGGAGCAGCTAGAAATGCAGAATTCCAGACCTCCAGAATTGGAATCTGCATTTTGGCAAGGTTCCTGGAGATTGGGGGGCACCTTGAAATCAGGAAGCCCTGCAGCCTCACCCAGCAGTCCTTGACTTCCTGGAGCTGCTGAAAACAGCGTGTGGGCCCCACCTGCCTTTCTGACCCAGTGGGTCTGGGTGGAGCCGTCTGACACCACCAGGTGACGCTGCTGCCGATGTGGGCCGAAGTCTGGGAACTGCCCTAAGCTGCACTTTGAGCCACCTGAGGTGGCAAATTGGCCTGGGTGTAGGTGTTTAAAGAACTGAAAGTTGCTCACATGGACTGTAGGTGTCGAAAACCGGGCTGCATATAAAAACTGAATAAAAACTGAATCTGGTCCTTGTCCCTGGCACACAACTTCAAAGACTTGGAAATTCCTGAGTGATAGGAGTTTCCTTACAATTTCCTTTTGTTATTTGTAATGAGCCCCTTTCCCATACCCAAGTTTATGCTAATGAGGTGACTCTAGGCGTGGAGGGTGCTACCGTGTGATTAGAGGGCTGGGGATTGAGTTAATCACCGATTGCTGATGAGTTCCTTTTTTTTTTTTAAATTAATTGTTTATTTATTTGGCGGAGCTGGGTCTTAGCTGTGGCACGTGGGATCATCATCATTGTGGCATGCAGGATCTTTAGTTGCGGCATGCAGGCTCTTTAGCTGCGGCATGTGAGCTCTTAATTGCGGCATGCGGGGATCTAGTTCCCTGACCAGGGATCGAACCTGGGCCCCCTGTATTGGGAGCATAGAGTCTTAACCACTGGACCACAAGGGAAGTTCTTCATAATGCTTATTCAAGAACCCACAAGAAAGCCTTTGGACACAGAAACTCAGGGATCTTATGGGCTGGTGATGGTTAATGGGCTGGGAGGGTGGCATACCCTGAGCCCATGGGGACAGAGGTTCCTGTATCCCCCTCCCACGCCCTCACCCTATGTGTCTCTTCATCTGGCTCTTCCTGGTCTATATCCTCTATAATAGAACTATAACATAAGTATTGTGCTTTCAGAGGTCTGTGGGTTGTTCTACCAAATTATTGAATCTGTGGGGGTTATGGGAACCCCTGAATTTTAGCCTCAGAGCAGCGGTCCCCAACCTTTTTGGCACCAGGGACCGGTTTCATGGAAGACAATTTTTCCACGGACCGCGGTTGTGGGGATGGTTCAGGCAGTAATGCAAGCGATGGGGAGCAATGGGGGAGTGATAGGGAGTGATGGGGAGCGATGGGGGAGTGATGGGGAGTGATGGACACCGATGGGGAGCGATGGGGAGTGATGGAGAGCAGCAGATGAAGCTTCGCTCTCTCGCCTGCCGCTCACCTCCTGCTGTGCCGCATGGTTCCTAACAGGCTGCAAACTGTACCAGTCTGTGGCCCAGGGTTTGGGGATCCCTGCCTTATGGGATTGAGCCCTTGATTGTGGGGCCTGACTTGAACTCTGGGTAGTTTTTTGTTTTTTTTTTTTTGGCTGCACTGCACTGCACAGCTTGTGGGAGCTGCACAGTTCCCCAACCAGGGACTGAAGCCGTGCCCTTGGCTGTGGAAGTGTGGAGCCCTAATCCCTGGACCAGAGGGACTTTCCTCTGGCTGGTTTTGTCAGAGCTGAAATGAATTATAAGACACTCACTGGGTGTGGGGTGGGGTATGCACACGTCACTGGAGGCTCTAAACCAGGCTGCCCGAGGAACAGCCTCTAACACCTTGCCCTCTGTGTGTCCCCGAAGCTGGTCAAGGCCAGTGAGGTCTGGCAGCCGCTGAGCCCCAAGCCCTCCCTGCAGCCTCTGCTCATGCTCCCGAGCCCCCATTCATCAGCACCTCTGAAAGGGGTCAGACCCCAGGGGCCGGCACCGAGAGCCTGGTGGACAAGTCTCTCCCAGCCCAGAGATGCCACCATGGCCCCCAGCTCCCAGCGCCTGGCTCTTCCAGGAGCTTCCAGGCCTGCTGGGGAGCTCCTGGGGGCAAGGCCTGTGTGCTTCGCCCGCCCCCCGCCACCCCGGGCAGGTGCCAAGGACAGACAGACAGAGGACCAAGAGATATGAAGCCAAGTGGTTTTTTTTTTGTTGTTTGTTTGTTTTGCGGTACGCGGGCCTCTCACTGTTGTGGCCTCTCCCATTGCAGAGCACAGCCTCTGGACACGCAGGCCCAGCGGCCATGGCTCACGGGCCCAGCCGCTCCGCGGCATGTGGGATCTTCCCGGACCGGGGCGCGAACCCGTGTTCCCTGCATCGGCAGGTGGACTCTCAACCACTGCGCCACCAGGGAAGCCCCGAGTGGGTTTTTATTAGCAGCAGGTAGGAGGCATCTTGGGCTGACTGGATCCAAGAGAGAAGATTCTGGCTGAGAGGACTTGGATCCGTCACTCCTGGCAGCCAGGGGCTCTCAGGGATGTCCCTCACTGGAGAGAGCCCTCTGCAGGGGACGTGGAGGCCTCAGAGGAGGTGGAGCCTGGTCACGGTGGAGGCAGGGGAGGGAGGGATGCTGTGTGTGGGCCAGTGAGCCCTCCACACTACTGTCTCGGGCCCTCACTATCGCCCGTGGGCAGGCAGCCAGGCGAGGTCACAGCTGGCAGGGACTGTTATCTGGGAACCATGTCTCTGGGCTCCTAACCCAGAGCTCCTCCCCAGATTAAGTGGCAAAGGCACAAGCATTGCAGGTGGGCCCGGCTGGACCAAGTCCCACCAAGCAAGTGTTCCTCTGAGCCCCCTTTGCTAGTCTGAGACCCACTCTCTAACCCAACGGCATCAAGTGCATGCAGAGGCCTGCAGCTGTTGCAGCCCTGGGTCACTGCTGCCTGAGCCCCCGCCCTCTCCTGTGTCTTAACTGCCCTCAGGGACCTGCAGAGGCCCCAAGGTCAGGGGAGGCAAAGGGAGAAGCCAAGTCCACCATCCCCAGGGCAGTGTCTTGGGAAGGTGTCTTGAGGGCGGGGTCTCCGGGATGCTTACCTGTGGCGGGGACCACACACCTCATGGCACACGAGCTGAAGCAGCACTTCTGGTTCTCCATACATTGGTCATCCCTGGAGCACTCGTTTCTCTCTAAGCAGAGCTTTGGGGCCAGCAGGGCCTGCACCTGGGGACAGCAGCCAGCCTTTGGAACAGGTACTAGGGGAGAGGCGGGCCAGGCCTTCATCGCCCACTGGCTTGCTGGGGCTGCCCCACTGCTGGTCTCCGGCGGCCCCCAACCTTCACCCCGCCTTGGTGGCCTGGAGCTTGAAGGATGGGAGGGAGACAGCAGCCCTCGTGGATCGCTGAGCCGGGCACTGGTGATGTTGGGAGGAAGTGGGCGAGCCTCAGCTGGGCCTCCAGTGGGTCCAGCAGGTGAAGCGGTGTCATGGCCGGGCTTTTATGGGGCCACTGGGGGGTTCACTGAGAGCGGAGTGTGGAGTGCCGCCTCAAGGGGACCCTTGACAAAGCTGGTCCCTCCGTCCCTCCAGATGGGGCTCCACTGGGGTGCAGGGACGGCGGCATTACCTATGAGGGGGACCACGCAGGATCAGCTGCAGGGGCTCCTGGCGCAGCACCTGGTGTCTTGGGGACAGTTCTCATCGTTGACACAGGAGATTGTGCAGGAATCCTCGGAGGAGGAGCTGAGCTCTGGGCACAAGCCTGCCCTGCACACAGGATGGGGAGGTGGGTGGGGGGTGGCCGGATCCCGCCTCCCCTGGGGCTCCTCAGGGGAAAGCAAGGTGGGGCAAGGACAGAACCATGGGGAGTTGGGTCCCCAGCAGCCCAGCGCTCTGCTTCTAGGAAAGAAAAAATCTGCCAGAAATGTGACATGGCTGACAAAAGTGTGAATCAGCTGTGAAAATTAGGAAACAAGGCCTCAGGCGCACTGCAGGAGGTGGAGTTAAGACCCTGAGGGGCCAGGACAGGCTCCCCCCATGCCCAGTTAGCTGCCCAGTCACTTTTCACCCTGGGACAGTGGCCTGGGCCCTGTGGCTCTAGTCCCCCAGCACACGGGCATCTTTGGGCAGTACCCCACTCTTCTGCTGTCACTGACACACGCCGCCGCGGGGTGTGCCTCCCCCGTTCTCTCCTCTTGTCCCAGTTACCAAACTGCCAGGTCCGGCAGTGTTTCAGGGGCGCACCTGGAGGGGAGGGAGTTCGGGACGACCCTCCTGGGCCTACTTGGCAAGGGGAGGGCCAGGGCCAGCCTCAGGGCAGCCTTCAGGGTGAGCAGGGCCAGGGCCAGGCTGGCAAGACAACGCATGGTGGCGGGTGGCAGGCAGGTGGCAGATGGTGGCTTGTGGCCCTGGGGCACCTTTAAAGGAGGCAGTGGGGGGAGGAGCATGGCGGGGAGGGCGGGCGGCTGGGGCTGCCCCAGTGGGACCGAGGGGCTTCCGGCTTGGACAGAGCCCAGACTGGGCAGCTGCTGCCTTGGGCCGCATTTGTAAACAAAAAAAGAATTCCTAATAAGGTGGACCATTTTTTTCCACTTTGAAAGTAATGCGTGTTTACTCTGAGAATTAAGAAAATGAAG
The DNA here is from genome assembly GCF_003031525.2 of Neophocaena asiaeorientalis asiaeorientalis. NCBI lineage: Eukaryota > Metazoa > Chordata > Mammalia > Artiodactyla > Phocoenidae > Neophocaena > Neophocaena asiaeorientalis. The sequence continues at coordinate 767,377 of NW_020171804.1, forward strand.
GGCAGACGAAGGAAGAAATAGAATCCACGACGACACAACGTGGCGTTGTTTTCCGTGGTCGTGGGGGTGCCCTTCAGGGAGAGGGAGTCACAGATCCAGTTCAGCACACGGTCCACAGGTAACGGAGAAGGAGGAGGAGCCAAGGCGCAGGGGTATCTGGGGGGGCGTTTTATTTCTCCCATGGTGTCTTTTCCTGAACATTCTACAGCAAGAACAGGCCATCTTGAGTTTATGGGCTGCATGTTCTGTGCAGAGAATGTCGGGCATCCGAGAAAGGGAGGGGCAGGGGCAGTGTCAGGGCTGTTTCTGCATAGGGCGGACACTGGGAAGGCCTCTTCCCAGAAGGGCCCGCCTGTGCCCTGTGAGCGGGACCAACATCATGGAGACGTGCCCCTCCTTCTCTGGGGAAACTTCCTTGATCCTGCTGCCCTGAGGGCCTGGACAGGGAAGGTGGCCCCGGGGTGACCACGTGTGCTGATGGTCAGTGCCCACCCCTGGTCCAGGCCATACTCTGCCTGGCCTGTGGCCTCTTGACCTTTGACACAGAGCCCCTCAGTTCTTCCCTGGGTACTCGTGTTTCCAGATGTTTTAGCCCGGAACACCCTGCCACTACGACAGACAGCTCAGGTCCCCCTGGCTCTCCCTGACTCCGGGCCCCATGTAGCACCGTCTCAGTCCCTAGGACCCCTCAGCAGAGTTCTCGGACCTCAGCCCAGGTCCCTCCCGGGGTGGCCAGTGCCGGCCTTCAGGGATGGGGGTCTGGAGTCCTGGCCAATGGCGACTTGCTACCTGCTGGTGCCTCTTTACACTGGCAGCTCACAAGATGCTCCCCCTTTGGCTGTTTCCCCTCCTGCAGTCTGAGAATGCAGTGCACAGGTCAGAGCGGGGTACTGAGGTTCAGAGAAGTGAGGGGTGGCCAGGCCACGGTCACTCACTGGCTGGCCCTGCTGGCCTTTCTCTCCCTTTTCTCTGTCCCTCCCCCTACACCACGGCCGGGAGGACTCAGGGTCCTCCTGGCTCAGATGCTGGGTCTGAGGCCAGGCTGACCACACCAGGAACTCAGGCCACGGGGCTGTGGCCTCATACTGAGTCGCCAGCCTCTGGCTCCCTGGGACACAGCCCTTGGGCTATGGGACCTGTGGCCATAGGGTCACAGGGCCTGGTCCCTTCCTCCTTGACCATAGGGCTGGCTACATACTTTGTGGGGTGCCTTGTTCAACAAGTGGGAAGAAAGTGTTGGTAAAGATACTAAATACAAAGGTTTTCCTCTTTTCCACGTCTCTCATTTTTAAAAATGTCACTCTAGCTAAATTAAAATTAAATGTTTCTATTATTAGTGTGAATATTACCATTCATCTTTTTTTTTTTTTTTTTTTGCGGTACGCGGGCCTCTCACTGTTGTGGCCTCTCCTGTTGCGGAGCACAGGCTCCGGACGCGCAGGCTCAGCGGCCATGGCTCACGGGCCCAGCCGCTCCGCAGCATGTGGGATCTTCCCGGACCGGGGCACGAACCCGCGTCCCCAGCATCGGCAGGCGGACTCTCAACCACTGCGCCACCAGGGAAGCCCACCATTCATCTTTATATTGTGAAATGCCAGTTTAAATGAGAACACGAGAGCATTTGACTCTTAATGTGGAATCACCAAAATCGTACTTTACATCCCTGGTTGGGATGGGCACATGTATTTCATTCTGCACAAAACTTACAAAGTGCTTTCTCTTCACTTTTTTTCCTTTTATTTTCAGATTCACTCTTTTTTTCAAAAAATAAATTTATTTACTTTTGGCTGCATTGAGTCTTCGTTGCTGTGCATAGGCTTTCTCTATTTGTGGCAAGCGGGGGCTACTCTTCATTGCAGTGCACGGGCTTCTCATTGTGGTGGCTTCTCTTGTTGCGGAGCATGGGCTCCAGGCACACGGGCTTCAGTAGTTTTGGCATGTGGGCTCAGTAGTTGTGGCACGTGGGCTTAGTTGCTCAGCGGTATGTGCGATCTTCCCGGACGAGGGCTTGAACCTGTGTCCCCTGCATTGGCAGGCGGATTCTTAACCGCTGCGCCACCAGGGAAGTCCCCATGCTGGTCTTTCTGGCCAGCTGAGCTTTCACACGTTAGTATGATCCTATCACTCACCGTCCCTCCCCCCAGCCACCCCTGCCATCTGAAATTCTTCCTATACAACTTGGGGGGTGAAGTCCAAACACAGCGTGTGGCATGAATGCCCTTCCCATGAAGTGGTCAAGCGGGAGCGTTTGAATCCATGCCTGGGTGTGTCCAGCCCTGTTTCTGCTAGTTCTGTGACCTTGAACTATTTACTGTTTCTCACCTGTGCATGGGGTGAGGATGTTGCCTAGGGAACCCAGGTGTTGCAAAAGCATTTGGCACCTGGGGCATAGCACGTTAGCGGACATTCCTGTCCTTGACATTCTCTGATCTCTGTGATTTAGGTTGAGACTTTTGGGGCGGTGAGGGCTGTTAGCAGATTACATCTCAGAATGTATTTTATGATCAACACAAGGGCATTGCTAATGTTGAAGTCTTGCCTAAGATTTGAAGGCTCAAGATTTAAGGCCCCTGGGTAAACCCATCGTGGAAGGAGTCTGTCCTTGGGAATCGGGCTCTGGTCTCATTTGCTGTGTGACCTCAGACAGGTCGTTTCCCTCCACGTGCCCCTCAGTTCTCCCACCTATGAAACGGAGGCAACGACAGCATCTTTCATAATGGGTAGGTGTGAGGGTTACATGAGGTGGTAAATTAGTGAAGGTGCCTCTTATCTAGAAAGCTTTCTACAGATTTCAACTGAGGTTATTTAGAAGATAATTTCAAAGTTTTTAAATTAGAAAAATAATTGATACACATTGCAGAAAACTTGCACAATTCAGAAAAGCATAAAGAAGAAAAAGAAAATCACACGTGATCTGTGTCCTGGAGCTACCTTGTTAATGTCTTCGTTCACCTTCATCTGGCTTTTTCCTATGTAAGCACATGTGTATCTGTCACATCCCACCATATATACACAGACTGTTCCCCCCAGGCAATCTCGTGTCACTGGGGCTGTGCTGCAGGTGTGGTACAGTCACATTTTACTCAGAGCACTCCCATGCCTTCAAGACTTATAGAAAGCATGGTGGTCAGTGGTGGGGAACCAAGTCACTTCCCTGGCAGGCCACCACCATTAACCCATTTCCTCAGCTTCTAAGAGAACCCTTCACACAGCCATGAGACTGGGACTGCACTTTTCATCTGGAGGGGGAGTAGAGGCCAGCTCTAATTGCTGGGTGCTGGGGAGGCCAGGCCAGGGGGGATGCAGGCCCGGTGGGCTTAGGGGGAAGGGGAGGGGCAAGAGGTGTTGGCAGCCCAGGACTTCAGGCAGGTTCTCGGCCCCGAGGGCTAGACAGAGAACCAGGAGTTTCCAGGACTGATGTTCCCTGTGCTCACCAGCCCCGGGGCAGGGACGTGGGGTCCTCAGGCCCTGGGGGTGTTCACTGGCCTCTCTGGCCTGGCCTCAGCCCATCTTCTTCCAAGACCTGCAGGCCTTTTCTCTCTGCACAGCTCCTGTGTGTCAGGATGGATGGGGAAACTGAGGCTCAGCTGTGATCTCCCGGAGCATCAGTTACATGGTGAGCTAAGCGCATAGTGTCCCCACTGGTTCTGTGGGGTCAGCTGGGTTTGGGGTTTCCTCCAAACTCTCATGCCCAAGACCAGGTAGGGGAGGCCATGCCATTCACACGCTTGCCCCTCTCTGTGGGGACCATCACGGCCCCTGGGTGGGAGTCCCGTCCTCATCGGATCTCTCACAGCTCATGAACTTTTCCACACCCTGATATTACCAAGTCAGTGCATGTAGCAGTTGCTTCTCCTGCCTCTTGCTCCTCTCCAGAAATTTCTTTCCTCCCCCAAGTTTCTCAAGGCTCTATCGGCACCTCTTGTTCAGGGCTCCTGGGTGTGGGGCTGTCGGGGAGCCCTGCCCCTTCCCTCATGATCCAACAGCACTGTGGTCCCCTTGGGCTCCCATGGGGTCTGCTGGGTTAGCGGGACATCCAGGGTGAAGGGTGTGCTGCAGGGGCTGCCAGGTGGTCCTGGTAGGAAGGCTTGGGTGGCTGTGCCCCACGGCATCACCCCTGTTCAGGGTCCCTACTCTTCATCCATTCATCCAGGCTGGTTGTCTGGCCAGGGACACCGGTGAATGCAGCCCTCTGGTCCCAGGTGTGCACTGGTGCAGGCATCTCACCGGCTGGGGACCTGGAGGCTGAGAGAGGCCGGAAGATGTGGACGGTCCAGGGGCCATGAGGGGTGGTGCTGCCAGGCACAAAGAAACGGAGTCTTCTAGGGCAGCGGTCCCCAACCTATTTGGCACCAGGGGCCAGTTTCATGGAAGACAATTTTTCCACGGACAGGGGGCGGGGGGCAGTGGCGGGAGTGGTTTAGGCAGTAATGCCAGTGATGGGGAGGGGCAGATGAAGATTCCATCGCCCACCGCTCACCGCCTGCTGTGCAGCCCGCTTCCTAACAGGCTGCCGACCGGTACTGGGCCACAGCCCCGGGGTTGGGGACCCCAGTTCTAGGGGAGTCTGATAACCACGTCACTCAAGTGGGAGCGAGCTGGGGAGGCCGCAGACCTGGACCACACAGGGCATGGAGCCAGGCCAGGTGTCAGGGTGGGTGGGCACGGCCAGTATGTTTCAGAAAGGCCCTCTGCTGGCTGACTGGGAGGTGGGACCGTGAGGGGCAGGGAGACCCTGGGAGAGCCCACTGCCTGTCCTGCTGATAAGGGTGAGGCCTGGGCAGAAGGAATGTGGGACCAGGGGCCTGGGTGTCCTGGAGCTGAGGAAGTGGGGGTCCAGCCCCATGATCAGGGGGAGAGCAGGGTGGTTCTCCCCCCTCGTGGTGTCTCCATAAACCCTTGAATCCAAGCCCAGTGGGCTTGTCCTGCCTCAGATGGAGCCTTGGGTAGAGAATTAGCACTAATGGGCTCACAATGGGAGGGCTTTTCAACAAGCCCAGCGAGCCAGAGGCACACCCCTTCCTTCATGATGGGGACCTGACAGCTCAGAGAGCGGAGCAAGGCGTGCTGGGAGGACAGGGACCAAGGAGTGGATCTGTACAAGCCTGCAGGTCGCATCCCCAGGGCCAGGCCAGGGCCCACAGCACCACCCTGCCAGCTTAGAAAAGAGGCCAAAACTGTTTCCCACAATTCCTGCCACTAGGAGTCAGAGGTCAGAGGCTCCCACTTTACTCAACAGACATGACAACCTTGCAGCCCTGTCACCTCCATGACATTTAAAATTTTTATGTTTGTTCTCAACATTAAAGTAATTGGAGGGACTTCCCTGGTGGCGCAGTGGTTAAGAATCCGCCTGCCAATGCAGGTGCCACGGGTTTGAGCTGTGGTCTGGGAAGATCCCACATGCCGCGGAGCAACTAAGCCCGTGTGCTGCAACTACTGAGCCTGCACCCTAGAGCCTGAAAGCCACAACTACTGAACCCACGTGCCACAACTACTGAAGCCCACGCGCCCTAGAGCCCGTGCTCCACAACGGGAGAAGCCACGGCAATGAGAAGCCTGTGCACTGCAATGAAGAGTAGACCCCGCTCACCGCAACTAGAGAAAGCCCGCACGCAGCAATGAAGACCCAACGCAGCCAAAAAAAAAAAAAAAAGAGTAATTGGAGATTTTTCATAAAATCTAGCTTTCTTGTGTGGAAATAAACAAAACCAACCAGATGGGGAAGGCAGAGGTGTGTGTTCAGAGCTGGCTGTAGCGAGGGAGTTGCTCCCATCACTTGGTTTGGCAGAGACTCAAGGGCAGGCAGGGCAGTGGGACAGCTTCCTGGAGGAGAAGGAGGGCTCAGGGCTGCCTTGGTGGGGGCTGTGGGCCTGGGGAAGCTGGAGGTGCCCTCACTAGAAGGGGGGGGTCCCGTGTGATTGGTTGGGGGAGCGTGTTTGGCTTTCTCTGGTTGGTCCTGAGTTGGAGGTAGGGACTGAAATTAGGGAAGCTGTCAGTTATCGACCAAATTCTGGCCTTTTGGGGCTGATTGTTACAGGGGTTATTGTTTAGCTTCCTGGATTGTCCCTAGAGACAGCAGGCTGGCTTCCTGGGCTGGCTGCTGCAGGCTGCGGGTCAGAAGTCTGTTTTCTATGTGGTTCGGGCGTCAGTCTCACTGGGTCCTCTTGAAGAATCAGAAGCCAGCCTTGTGCTTCTGTAATGGTGGAGAGGCAACTCAGATTCACTTCCCCTTCCCAAGGGCGACTCAGGAAGCCAAGCAATAGTGGTCAGAATTCTCACTGAAAGCATCAAAACCCACAGGATTGGAAGACAGGGACCCCAAGGTAAGCCTGGACAGCTGCCTTTGCGTTCCTGCTCTAGGAAGTGAGCCGTGAACAGGAGCTTTGCTTTGGCCATGTCCCTTTGTCATAGCTGATCCACGACGTGGGCTTTGTGGAAGGCCTCCGGGGACAGGGGACTCCGTTACTATTGATCCATGAGCGCAAGCAGTGCAGCGGAGAATACAGGCACGTGGCCAGACTGGGGCTAGTTCGGGCCTGTCCAGTCTGGGAGAAGGGGACTGAGGCCAAGAGTGGGGAGTGTCTGGGCTTCCCTGGTGGCGCAGTGGTTGGGAGTCCGCCTGCTGATGCAGGGGACGCGGGTTCGTGCCCCGGTCCGGGAAGATCCCACATGCCGTGGTGCGGCTGGGCCCTTGAGCCATGGC
>NW_020171804.1:774150-839385 GCF_003031525.2 Neophocaena asiaeorientalis asiaeorientalis
AAAAAAAAAAAAAAAAACAAGAGTGGGGAGTGTCTGGAGGGGCTGGAACGGTGGGAACATGGGGACCGAGGGGACAGCAGCAGAGACAGAGACCCCACGTCTCGATGGTCCAGGAAAAGGGCTTTGCACGTTTGTCCAAGTGTGATGGGAATAAATGAAGGGCCTGAGCAGGGGAGGGTCTGGTGCGTGTTTAGAAAGACCTCTTGGGCTGCTGTGTGGAGAACAGAGTGAGGGGTGGGCAGGGTGAGGGGGGAGACCAGGTGGCTTCTACAGCAGCAGGGGTGAGGTGGGGTGCTGTGTGGTGAGGGGCATCCATGCACTTTGAAGGCAGACCCACTGGGACCCGGATATACAGCAAGCCAGAGGCCAGAAGTGTCCGGAACATCAGGGGAGCTGTCAGCTTATGGGAAATGCATGGGGTTTTCAGGGAAGGAGTGCAGGGAGGGGTTCCTGGCTGAGCCCCAAGACACCACATTTGGGAACTGGTTGGGGAGAAGGATGCAGAACTCCAGGTGGAAGAGGGGTGGGCGGAATGGAAGCACCAAGAGCAGCACCTTCCAGGGGAGGGGACTCCCCCTAGGTGTCCCGGCTGAGCCTCCTTGTGAAGACAAGGAAAAAAGTCCTGAACGGAAAACAAACCTCGCTGGGTAGCAGCAAATGATCAGGAGCTGAGTTAGGTGAAAGGACCCCAAGAAGGCTCAGCAGAGCCGTAAGTGGCCTTTGCCCTGCCAGCCGAACTTGATATTGGACACAGCCAGCAGGAGACAAAACCCAGGATGTGCCCAAGACGGGGCTCTAAGGACTCAGAGATCTAGAAATCAAACTCTCCCACCCACAGAACATGGCAAGGAAAACCATCTCAAACTGTGGCCCAGAACAGAGTAGAGAATATACCTCTTGAGGATTCACACCAAACACGTGTGGCACAGAGCAGCCTGCAGGGGAGCTCGGCGCTATGCAGACACAGGGATGGCTGATGCTCTTTACGAAGTAAAACCCGGAGAAGAGAAACACTGTGGAGACCGTCGTGTGGGGTCCCAGGGTTCCTTTCTGGAAGGGTGTTTGTGGGGCGGGGCTCTCCCCACTCCTGGTAGCCGCTGCTGGTCTCTGGCACACAAGGGTGGTGATGGTAGGGCCCGCCAGCAGGCCTTTTCGATCTGGAGATTTCTGTCTTGGCCAAAGATGGACGTCCGTGCCTGGGTCCCTCTGCAGCACGGGGAGGGAGATGGGAGAGCGGGGGCAGGGGTCCCAGGTGGCCCCCCGCCAGCCAACCTAGTGCTTAATCTTGTCCAAGTGGGTTTCTGACTCTGGTGGTTAAACAAGGCTATGAATGGATCAGGTGTGGAACAACACCTGGGCTCAAGCTCTTCTTGTGGTGACCATGGCTGTTGTCTTTTTTAAAAATTTTATTTTATTTATTTACTTTTGGCTGTGTTGGGTCTTCGTTGCTGAGTGTGGGCTTTCTCTAGTTGTGGCGAGCAGGGGCTACTCTTCGTTGCGGTGCGTGGGCTTCTCATTGCCGTGGCTTCTCTTGTAGAGCACGGGCTCTAGGCACATGGGCTTCAGTAGTTGTGGTGCACAGGCTTAGTTGCTCCACGGCATGTGGGATCTTCCCGGACCAGGGCTCAAACCCGTGGCCCCTGCATCGGCAGGCGGACTCTCAACCACTGCGCCACCAGGGAAGCCCTGGAAGCTTTTTGATTACTGCTTCAGTCTCTGTATTAGTGATTGGTATATTCAGATTTTTAAAATTTCTTCCTGATTCAGTCTTGGAAGTTTGTATGATTTTAAAAATTTGTCCATTTCTTCTAGGTTGTTCAACTTGTTGGTGTGTAGCTGTTCATAATATTCTCTTATAGTCCTTGTATTCCTGTGGTATCTGGCTTTTTTCCCTCCTCTTTGTTTCTGATTTTATTTATCAAGGCCTTCTCTCTTTTTTCCTTAGTGAGTCTAGCTAATAGTTTGTCAATTTTGTTTGTCTTTGCAAAGAACCAGCTCTTAGTTTCTTTGATCTTTTCTGTTGTCTTTTTAGTCTCTATTTGATTTATTTTTGCTCCGGTCTTTATTATTTCAGTCTTTATATTAACTTTGGGCTTCATTTGTTCTTTTTCTAGTTCCTTTAGGTATAAAGTTAGATTGTTTACTTGAGATTTTTCCTGTTTCTTGAGTTGACCTGTGTTGCTATAAACTTCTCTCTTAGTACCACTTTTGCAGCATCACATGTTGCTATGTAGTATATTTATTTTTATTTGTCTTCTGGTAATTTGTGATTTCTCCTTTGATTTCTTTGTTGACCCAGTAGTTGTTCAGTAGCATGTTGTTCAGTCTCCACATATTTGTGATTTTTCCCACTTTCTTCTTGTAGTTGACATCTAGTTTCATTCCGTTGTGATCAGGAAATATGTTTAATATGATTTCAATCTTAAATTTATTGAGACTTCTTTTGTGTCTCAACATATGGTTTATCCTTGAGAAAGTTCCAAGTGCACTTGAGAAGAATGTGTATTGTACTGCGTTTGGATAGAATGTCCTTTATAAATCTGTCAAATCCATCTGGTCTAATGTTTCACTTAAGAGTGTTGTTTCCTTGTTGAGTTTCTGTCTGGATGATCTTTCCACTGATGTTGGGGTGTTAAACTCCTCTACTATTATTGTGTTACAGTCAATTTCTCCGTGTAGAACTGTTAATAATTACTTTAAACATTTTGGTTTTCCTATGTTAGATGCATATATATCGATCATTGTTCTGTCTTCTTGATGAATTGTCTCCTTTATCAATACATAATGTCCATCTTTGTCTCCTGTTACCTTTTCTGGCTTGAAGTCATTTTGTCTGACATAAGTATGGCTATACCAGCTTTGTTTTGGCTGCCATTTGCTTGAAGTATCGTTTTCCATCCCTTAACTTTGAGCCTATGTTTGTCTCCAGAGCTGAGGTGAGTCTCTTGGAGGCAGCATATAGTTGGGTCTTATTTTTTAATCCAGCCACTCTGTGTCTTTTGATTGGTGAAGTCAATCCAGTTTCACTTAGGGTGATCATTGATAAATGAGGATTTAGTACTGTCATTTTATCTTTGGTTTTCTGGTTTCTCTATACCTCCATTGTTTCTTTTTCCTTGTGTTTCTGTCTGCCATTTTGGTTTGGTGGTCTTCTTTGGTATTTTTCTCAGTTTCCTTTTTTTTTTTGTGTGTGTGTTTCATGTCTCTGCTCTGTGTTTATGTTTTCTTCGTTACCCTGAGGTTTGTATAAAATGTCTCATAGATAAAATAGTCCTTTTTCTTTTTAAAAAATCTTGTGTGCCTGCCAATGCAGGGAACAAGGGTTTGAGCCCTGGGCCGGGAAGATCCCACATGCTGCAGAGCAACTAAGCCCGTGCGCCGTAACTACTGAGCCTGCTCTCTGGAGCCTGTGAGCCACAACTACTGAAGCCCGTGTGCCACAACTACTGAGTCCTTGTGCCTAGAGCCCGTGCTCCACAACAAGAGAAGCTACCACGATGAGAAGCCCATGCACTGCAACAAAGAGCAGCCCCCGCTCACTGCAACTAGAGAAAGCCTGTGTGCAGCAATGAAGAACGAATGCAGCCAAAATAAATAAATTTATAAAAAAAAACTTGTGTAAATTATTATGGAAATACAGCATCAAAGCTAGCCTCCTAATCTCATCTCCCCCCAACCTTTTAAAATTGAAGTATAGTTGATTTACGTTTTGCTAGTTTCAGGTGTACAGCAAAGCGATTCAGTTACATATATTCCTTTTCAGATTCTTTTCCATTATAGATTATTACAAGATATTGATTATAGTTCCCTGTGCTGTACAGCAGGTCCTTGTTGTTTATCTATGTTATACGTAGTAGTGTGTATCTGTTAATCCCAAACTCCTAACTTATCCTCCCCTCCCCCCTTTCCCCTTTGGTAACCAAAAGTTTGTTTTCTATGTCTGTGAGTCTAAAACAGTCCTTTTTCTGCTGATAGTATCTTATTTTCATTTACCTATATGAGTTTCATCCTTTTCTTCTTCCCCTTTTATGTTTTCGTTGTCTCAAATTATCCCTGTTTTTGTTGTAAGTTTGTTACTTATACCTGAAAATGAGATAGCTATAGCTGTTTTTCTGCTTTCCTTTTTTTTTTTTTGTTTTTTTTGCGGTACGTGGGCCTCTCACTGTTGTGGCCTCTCCCGTTGCGGAGCACAGGCTCCGGACGCGCAGGCTCAGCGGCCATGGCTCACGGGCCCAGCTGCTCTGCGGCACGTGGGATCCTCCCAGATCGGGGCACGAACCTGTGTCCCCTGCATCGGCAGGCGGACTCTCAACCACTCCACCACCAGGGAAGCCCCTTGCTCAAAGTTTTGTGTATTTTTGCTGTTTTGTTTTTAGTAGAAGAGTTCCTTTCAGCATTTCTTGTAAAGCAGGTCTAGTGGTGAATTCCCTCACCTTTGTCTGGGAAAGTCTTTATTTCTCCTTCATTTTTGAATGACAAATTTGCTGTATAGGGTATTCCTTTTTTTAAAAAAATTAAATTATTTTATTTTTGTGTTGGGTCTTCACTGCTGCACGCAGGCTTTCTCTAGTTGCGGTGAGCGGGGGCTACACTTTGTTGCAGTGCGTGGGCTTCTCATTGCGGTGGCCTCTCTTGCTGCGGAGCACAGGCTTCAGGCGTGCGGGCTTCAGTAGTTGTGGCTCGCGGGCTCCAGAGCGCAGGCTCAGCAGCTGTGGCACATGGGCTCAGTCGCCCTGCAGCATGTGGGATCTTCCCGGACCAGGGATCAAACCCCTGTGCCCTGCATTGGCAGGCGGATTCCCAACCACTGCGCCACCAGGGAAGTCCCTGTATAGAGTATTCTTGAGTGACAATTTTTATCTTTCAGTATTTTGAGAATGTCACTCCACTCCCTCTGGCCTGTAGGGTTTCTGCTGAGAAATCTGCTGATAGCCTAATTCGGGTTCCTTTGTAGATTACCATTTTTTCCCTGGCTGCCTTTAAATTCTTCCTTTTTCCTTGACTTTTGGCAATTTTAATATAATGTGTCTCAAAGAAAGTCTTCTTGCGTTGAGGTAATTAGGTGTTCTTGTAACTTCATGGGCTTGTGTATCCAGTTCCTTCCCCAAATTTGGGAAGTGTTCAGCTATTATTTCTTTAAATAAGCTCCCTTCTCCCTCTCTTCTCCTTCTGGGATACCCATTATGCTAATATTGCCCTTCCTAAAAGATAGCTCTTGTAGGATTTCCTCATTTAAAGGAATATCCTATTTCTCTTTCCTCTTTTACTTGTATTATTGTTAGATTTCTATCTTCTATCTTGGAGCTCACTAATTCTCTCTTCCATATGGTCTGCTCCATTTCCAGTGCTAATACTCTCTTCATCTCATTTATTGAGGTCTTCAGCTCCAGAATTTCTCTTTGGTTCCTTTTGAGAGTTTTGGTCTTTTTGGTAAAGTGTACCTTCTGTTCATCATTTTTATTCCTGAGCTCGTTAAACTGCCTTTCTGACTTTTCTTGTATCTCTGAGTTTCTTTTTTTTTTTTTTTTTTGAGGTACGCGGGCCTCTCACTGCTGTGGCCTCTCCCGTTGCGGAGCACAGGCTCCGGACACGCAGGCTCAGCGGCCATGGCTCACGGGCCCAGCCGCTCCGCGGCACGTGGGATCCTCCCAGACCCGAGCACGAACCCGTGTCCCCTGCCTCGGCAGGCGGGCTCCCAACCACTGCGCCACCAGGGAAGCCCTCTCTGAGTTTCTTGATGGCAGCTATCTGAATTCACTATCAGATCACAGTGTTTCATGACTTTCAGTTTGGTGTCTGGAGAATTGTCATTTTCTTTTTGTGTAGTGTTACTGTGGTTCTTTGTGTTGTTTGATGAACTGTTCCTTTGCTGGTACATTTGAGGCTGGACAGGTTGGGAGTTAAGAGTCCTTTCTTTTATTTTCCAGTAGGTGGCGCTATCACACAAGTTTTTGGTTTCTCTTAGCTGAGCTGCCTCTGGTTCTATTTCAGTGCACTTTCCAGCTTCGTCGTCTCTGTAAAAAGTGTGGCTCTGTGCCTTCATTGTCATTTCTTGTGCCTCTGGGGTCACTGCTGCCTTGTTTCTGCCAGGGCTGCTGTCATCCCTGGGATGGTGGGCTCTTTCCTTATGTCTGGGATCCCCGGAGACACAGGCTCCCTGTGGAGGAGGGAAGACGAGGGGAAGGGAGCCAGGGTCCACGGGGCACCTCTCCTGTGTCTGGTGTTGTAAGGTTCCCGGGCCCCACCACTGCGGATGGGGGCGTGTCGTGGGCGCCTCAGCGGCTGGGAGGATGGTCCCCCAGCGCTCACTGCCACTGCTGCCCAGTTACCTGTGGCCACGGGTGCCGGTGCAGCTGGGACGCCTGAGTCATATGTGCCCCTTCTTCTGCTGCTCCTGGGTTCTCTGAAGCTGTGGGCTCAGCTGCCGTGGTCAGAGGGCTGGGACTGCAGGCAGGCACCCATTCCACTGTTCCCACGGTTCTGTCTTCTCTATTTCAGTTCACCCACCTTTAGATGTACTGATGTGTGGACATTCCCCGTCCTGCTGTGTTTGGCAGAGGAGCCTTTGCTGAGCTGTGGACGTTTTACCAGGTATAGATCCAAGGGGAAGGACAAAGGTAGTTTTCCACTCCACCATGTTTCTGATGTCACTCTTTAACTTTAAAAGACAGTTTTACAATTACCGAGTGGTAGCGTGATCATAACAAATTAATTAAAAACAATTTGGCGTCTTCCACGTTCTATTATTTTACATGAATCTCATCTAAAAAATTAAAAAGCAGTTTGCACAGCCAAAGTGTAGCAGGAAGAGCCAAATTTGACATGTTGGATCTGTTCCTTTTACTTTAACCTTTGCTTTCCGCCGCTTTTGTTCACTAAAAGGATACTGTCTCTACACAATGGCCTGCCTCTGGGAACCCCGCCCCTCTGCCTGAATGTTAAACCAAAGTGCCTTTGTTCAGGCAAACATCCGGACCCTGTCCACCTGTGGATGGCTGCAAGAAAGAAGAAATTAACACCTCCCCTCCCCGAGGCTGGTCATTCCAGGTGATATCTGCAAAACTTATGGCTTTTTTACTTTACTTCCTCATCTCCTCCCGCTCTCTGTGCTATAAAAGAAACTGGCATCCAAACCCCGATAAGATGGTTATTTTGAGACTTTAATCTGCCATCTTCTCGATCTGCCTGCTTTCCGAATAAAGTCGTATTCCCTGCCTCAACACCTGTCTCTGATTTTTTGGCCTGTCGTGCGGTGAGCTGAGCGAGCTTGGACTCGGTAATGAAAGGAGAAACCGTGGATCGCACAGAGGTGGGGGAAGCATGCAGCTAGACCAGAGGAAGAACTGGCATTTGGGCTCCATCTCTCCGCAGACCAGTGTTCTCCACTGCTCATGCTGCCGGGCAGTTTCATTAAGTTCGGCAAAGACAGTTCTATTCCAGTACTTGATGGCAAAACCCGTTTCCCAGGCTGCGGAGCGGGTGGCTTGGGGCTACCAGATGTCGCGGCAGAGAGCTGTAACCACAGAGACCCCTGAGCCCAGGAGTGAGAGGGGGTGTCAGAGAAGGAGCCAGGGATAGCTGCTCAGAGGAGACGACTCCAGAGCTGGATCTTGGTGTGTGAAGCTGGGGGCAGAGCCAGGTGGAGACAAGGCACAGTCATCCAGGGGAGCAGACATGGAGGAGGGCCCCCGAGGCTAAGTGCGAAGGAAATGGTGGTTTCCAAGAATAAGAAAAGTCAGCGTCCTAAGTGGACAGCGAGGGCACGGAGACGCCTGGAGAGAGGAGCAGAGGTCCCTTGTGGCTGGGGAGACTGCACACAGCTCTCCCCTCCAGGCTCAGTGCAGGGAGAGCAGACCCGGCCGCCTCTGAATCCACTCCTGCCAGGATTCTGCCGACCTCTGTGGGCATCCCTAGCCCTCATCGTCCTGCTCCCCGTGATGTGTGGTCCTCTTGTGCCCACTGTGACACCAGGCGCTCCTGGCCTGGCAGCCCCTCCTTTGTGCCTGGCGGGAGGCTTAACCTCCTGCAACCAGCCTCTAAATGGCGAGGTCCTGAAGGCACGTGGCCGAGCCCTCTGCTTTGCTGGGGCTTCTGCACGGCCCATCCCCAGGCAGCCCTGTTTCTCCTCTGAGCTCCGGCCAGCCCCTCTCCTGCTAAGCCTGCACCTCCACCACCAAGCCTGGCCAGAACCCTGGGGGCTTCTGGCCAAGTCCTGCCAATGTTATCCCTAAATACGTCACTTCCACTCCTCACTCTCTCCTACCTCCCTCTCCCTGTGACCTTGTGCCTCAGGGTCCGTCCTAACCGCTTCTCAAAATGCAGATGTAATGGCTCTCTTGCTCACCAGCTTTGGCAGGCTGAGTGATCTGCCAGCCAGAGAGGGTGGGACATGCATGACCACCACCCATCCATCTGTTCATTCAGCAGGTATACATTGGGTGCATACTTTTGACTTGGCACTGTTCAAGGAGCATGCTTCCCACAGGAGACAGACAACCATTCTTTCATTTCAGCCACAGGGGTGTGTAGGAGAGCAGGGCCGAGATTTGAAGCCAGGGCAGTTGGACAAGCCAGGCTCCACCATGTGCTACAGAGGGACTTCATGCAAATCAGGTCATTGATCAGGTAAGTAGGTCATGTTATTGAAGGCTCAGGTCTGCCATCACTAATGTGAACTTCAGCCAGAATATCTGTCAGGGTCCAGCTGGAAAAGGAAAGCTTGTTTATGGTGGGACTTTTCCAGTGTATACCTGCTGAGTGAATGGATGGATGGGCAGTGGTCATGTATGTCCCACCCCAATCTCAGGTCTGCCATCACTAATGTGAACTTCAGCCGGAATATCTGTCAGGGTCCAGCTGGAAAAGTCCCAGTGGGACTTTTCCAGTGTATACCTGCTGAGTGAATGGATGGATGGGCAGTGGTCATGTATGTCCCACCCCAGTCTGGACGTGGTGAAAGAGGTGATTGTAGGGGAGGAGTAGAGGGGGATGGCCGAGGCAGGTGGTGAGTGTGGCGGTCTCTCTGCTGGTCCCCAGGGAAGTGGGGAGCACCTCCGCAATGCGTACATTTCTCAAGCCTGAGAAGGGAGGTTTGGGGAGACGGCCCCCGTCTCTGCCCTTAGGAGACATTGTGAGGACAAGAGTGCCATCGTGGACTGCCACCAGCCTGCCCGCCCCTATGATTTGGGCAGCACTGCTCCCCAGAACTTTCTCCAGCGGTGGAAGTATGTCCAGTATGCAGCCACAGGAGGCTCTTGAGTACTAGCGTGACTAGTGCAACTGAGGACCTGAATCTGTAATTTGTTTCACTGCGGGTAATTAAACCCAAATAGTCACACAGAGCGAGGGATCCGAGAGCCACATCTCCGAGGCCGCGTTGCCAGCTGGCTTCCTGTTAGATTCTGCAGTAGGAGGCGTCAGAGGGGGACTGGAGGGGGTGGGGCAGGAGATGGCCTCCTATTTTGTCCTGGCAGGGTCACTCCTGAAGTGGCCAGCGTCCATCTCCTTCCAGCACCCTGGAGCGGGCCTTGTGGCTTGGTGCTCAGCAGCACCCCTCAGCCAGCCACGCTTGTTCTGTGGATGTCAGGCACGCTGATGGCATCAGAATTTACACCTGTTTGAATTTTGTCTCCCTCATTACTAGCGAGGTGACCGCATTTTATGTTACCCCCGTTTCATCGTCTCCTGTGCCCTGCTTGTTCATACTCTGTGGCCCGTGCATTTTCCTGTCAGGCTGTTACTGATTTGTAGACATTCCTCTTACCTGTTGGATATGAATTCTGTGTGTTGCAAATACTTCCTTTCATTAGGTTGTTTTTATTACCAATCTATGGTATTTTTTTGTCTTGTGAAATATGTAAAATTTTATGTGGTCAGAACTGTGCGCTACTTTATGCCTTCTTGCTATAACCCGGACTAATCTAGCCCAGAGTTATAAACACATCCTTCTGTAGTTTTAGTAATACTCTGATGGATTTTTTAACGTTAAGTTCTTTTGGTTCATTGGAAATCATATGTGTGCAAATGTGTATCAGGTCAGGAATTAATGTAATTAATTTCCCTCAAAGCTGACAGATTGCTCCAAGCCCACTCTTTCCTCCTTGATTTTAAATGCTGCCTGTTTAAGGCCCTGTCCTTTTGTTCAATTTGTTCAGTTCCTTGAATTCTGCTATCGCTCGGCAGTGTGTGTGGTGCGGCATGGCGTGGAGGGAGGGTCAGAGCACACGGCCCGGCTCACGTGGGTACCACTGCAGCTCTGCATGGACCCTGCGCTCCATCTTCAAGGTAAAATCCTGAAGCTCAGAGTTTCAGCGACGTGGCGACGTGCTCACTTCACGGACCCTCAGCCTGAGGTTTCCAGCCGAGAGGGCTGGCTCCAAAGCCTGTGTTTTCTAGAAACTCGAGTGACAGGACCGGGGTCTGGGTGGTTCAGAAATGGTGCTCCAGGAACACCTCAGCGTCAGAGCGCCCAAACCTCTGTCTGGGCTCGTTTTCTCTTCACTCTACACTTTACCTGGGAATCTCGTGCTTTCCTTTGGCTTCAGATGCCATCTGGATGCCAAAGGCCTATAGGCCTGTTTCTCCACCCAACCTGCCCCCCGGGCTCCAGGCCCAGGCATGGACCTGCCTGGGGACATTCCCCTGCAGGGCTCAAGCAGACCCCTTCCCGCCAGCCCACATCTTTCTTCTCCCCACTCAGGGACCGCCACCAGCACCCACTGGGGGTTTGAGCTGCCGTCCTGGGCAGCCATCTTTTTTTTAAAAAATTGTATTTCGTTGTTGTGGTTGTTTTTGGGTTTTGTTTGTTTGTTTGGTTTTTTTTGGCCTCACCGCACGGCATGTGGCATCTTAGTTCCCTGACCAGGGATCGAACCCGTGCCCCCTGCGGTGGAAGCGTGGAGCCCTAACCACTGGACCGCCGGGGCACTCCCTGGGCAGCCGTCCTTGACTCGTCACTCTCTCTCACTCTGTCCATCCTTTCTGGAGTCCTGTCAGCATCTGTCGGCTGTGCCCTCCCTGTGGTTAGAGGGGCCTGCTGAAAGTGCCATCTAATCAGGTCTGCAGAGCAGGCCTACTGCACGCAAAATAAAACGGACATTCCCTGAGCCCCCCCTGGGGGCTTCACTGCTTTTGGCCTGGCCCACACTCCTCTGGGGTTGGACCTCCTCTTCCTCCCCTGCGCCCTCTCTCGCCTCTCCCACCTCAAGTGAACCCCACTCCCCTGGGCCTCCCCAGAAACCACTCATGTTGGTTTCATGCCGGCTCCTGGTGTCGGGGTCTGTTTCAGGGAGCCCAAGGCAAGATGTGAGCTGTACAGTAAGTCCCCTACATATGAACCTTCAAGCTGTGAACTTTCAAAGATGTGAACGTGTGTTCCATCAACGTCAGGCATGAGCGAAATTGCAGCTTGCCCTCCGTCTCCTATTGCTGGCGATCCTTCAGCTCTACCATCTCCCACCTCCTCTCCCTCCTCCAGTCAATAACGTTCTTGCCTGTTCACTCGATGCCAGCCCCTGTGTGCCAGCTGTTGTACTGCACTGCTGTACTTTTCAAGGTACAGTGCTGTAAGATTAAAAATGTTTATTTTTTGTGTTTGTTTGTTTTTATGTATTATCTGTGTGAAAAGTATTATAAACCTATTACAGCACAGTACTACATAGCCGATTGTGTTAGCTGAGTACTAAGGCTAACTTTGTTAGACTTGTGAACAAATTGGACTTACGAATGCGCTCTCGGAACGGAACTCGTTCATACGTAGGGGACTTACTGTATTTGTTTTAGGGTGGATGAGCTTTCCGGAGCTGCCGTGCCACTGACCACAAACGCAGCAACTTAAATCCACACACTTATCCTCTTATAGTTCTGTAGGTCAGAAGTCCAGTTTGGGTCCCTTGGGCTACAATCAGGGTGTCTCAGGGCCCCCTTCTTCCTGGAGACTCCAGGGGAGGATCCATTTCCTTGCTTGTTTGTGTCACTGGCAGAATTTACTTCCTTGCGGTTGTAGGACTGAGGTCCCCCTTCCTCGCTGGCTCTCAGCTTCTGAGGTCACCCACGTTTCTTGTTTTTAAAAATTTATTTTTGGCTGCGTTGGGTCTTCATTGCTGGGTGAGGGCTTTCTCTAGTTGAGGCGAGCGGGGGCTTCTCTTCGTTGTGGTGCACGGGCTTCTCATTGCTGTGGAGCACGGGCTCTAGGTGCGCGGGCTTTAGTAGTTGTAGCACGCGGGCTCAGTAGTTGGGGCATGCGGGTTCTAGGGTGCGCAGGCTTCAGTAGTTGTGGCGCATGGGCTTAGTTGCTCCACGGAATGTGGGATCTTCCTGGAGCAGGGATCGAACTCACGTCCCCTGCATTGGCAGGCAGATTCATAGAGGCAGAAAGTAGAATGGTGGTTGCCAGGGGCTGCGGGAGAGGACAAGGGGAATTACTGTTTAATGGGGGCAGAGTTTGGGAAGATGAAAAGTTCAGTATATGGATGGTGGTGTTGGTAGCACAACATGTGAGTTCGCTTAATGCCCCTGAACTGTACACTTGAAAGTGGTTAGGATGGTAAATTTTATTTTATTTTATTTTATGTGTGTTTTACAACGACAACGACAAAAACAACAACAGCAACACAGAGAGTTGAGTTCTGGGCCCTGGGAAACAGCTGAGGGTCAGGTCCCTCTCCCGGCCGGCCGAGGGGGATCTCCCTGCCGCCCCTACTTTGTATACAGACCCTCTGCCGCATCACTTGCGGGGGTCACGTCTGGCGCTTCGCTGAGGATGGAGAGACAATGTTTCACCGGCAGGGGGCGCCAAGTACCCGTGCACCTGCCCCGCTCCGCCGGCCTGTCCAGCCAAGTCTCCCACCGTCTGGGTTTTGAGGGGAGTCTCCCAGAAGGAGCCTCGGCTCCTCTCATGCTGGCTCCTGGGCGAGATGCGTGGAGCCGATACGCCCCGTGTTTCTCTGATCCCATTTGCTCACAAACCCTCCACTTAGAGAAGAAGCTCCTTTACTGTCGAGAGAATTTGCTCCTAAAGCCATTACAAGAAAAATTATTGAATAAATATCATGAGAATACTGTGTCAGTCAGGGCTGGATCAGGATAGAGAAGCCACACAGTAATTGGCATGGGAGAGTTTGATATAGAGGACTGTGAACGGAGACTGGGTGGCCTACGAAGGAACGCAGGACCGCAGCTGTAGGGATGCCTGGTCAGCAGACCCCGGCGGCGGGGGGGCCGCACCCTCAGGAGGAGTGAGTCAGAGGCCAGGCGCTGCCTGGGCGCATCATACGTGGGCGTGGGAACCGAGCGTCCCCGTGTCACACGTGAGAAGACGCAGGTGCAGGAGCGGCTGCTTCCTCTCTGGGGTCTCAGACCCTGGGGCCCGGCAGTACAGACGGGGAGCAGCCCCTGTGGGATCCAGCAGTGAGCCCTGTCCTCTCCCCTAGGGGCAGGGGTTCTCCCCACCTCATGACGTCGTCTGAGCTGGTCTCTGGGTGGCACTGGCTGCCAGGCCGCTCGCAGGGGAATAAGACCACTTGCGCTCACCCTTCAGGGCTCAGCCTACTCCACGGGGCCTGAGCCTACCGTGAGCCGCAGGGGAGGGCCTTGTGCTCGTCCAGTGCCTGTGTTTCCCAGAGGACCTGGCATGGGTCCCTGGACCCTGCAGGGGCCCCTCCTCAATCAACACACTGCTCTTTTCCCTTCTGGTGGCCCGTGGCCAGGCAGGGGTGAGGAGAGGACCCTCGGGGAGCTGCCTGCAGGCCTGCTGGAGAAGGTGGGGTCTGCTGGCCTTGCCTTCCCAATGCAGACGCCACCTGCTCAGAGAGGCTGTGCCGCAAGGGGGAGCCAGACGAGGCCGACAGGCATGATGGCTACTCTGGGCCTGCCATGGCCATCTGGGTCCTCCCCATCTCCACCTCCATCTCCACTGTACCGTCTCCACCCGCACCATCTCCATCTCTACCTCTACCACCGTCTGCACCATCTCCAGCTCTGCCATCTCCATCGCCACCATGTCCATCGCCATCTCCACCATGTCCACCTCCACCATCCTCACCTCCAGCACCTCCACCTCCACCATCTCCACCTCCATCCCCCAGTGCCTATGAATCTCAGCACAGAGAAGCCTCTTTGACCTCAATCCTCACCTCTGACCTGAGAATGAGGCAGGGCAGTTATCCCCTTCAGCTTCAGACGGAAAACTCGAAGCTCCCTGAGGGTTTTCGAGCTTGGGGCGGGTTCCTATATAAGCTGATTGGACCTGTTCTCAAGGGTGTGTGAGCTGAACCGAGGGCAGCTGGGGCTTCAGGGGAACAGGAGGAGGGCTGGCTGGGAGACCCTCAGGTGGGTTTCTGGATCCATCCATGTGGGGAGGAGATGGTTCTAGCCTGTGAGCTCAGGAAATCCCCTGGGCCTGGCCTGTTCTCTCTGCCCTGAGGCCCGAAGGCTGCAGCTGGCCTCCCAAACGTCATCAGCTTGGCCCAGAGGAGCTGGCTGTTTTGTGAGTAGGGGCTTCCATCCCTGGAGGGATCCAGACTACAGCCTGTCCCCCTCTTAAGGGCAGATTGCTTGTGGATCAAACAGCAACATCCTAGGGCAGCACCCACTGTCATGAGCACTGACCCTAACCCACCTGTCCAGGGTGTCCCCTTACCCAGCCTCCACCGTCCCACCTTCCCCTCTCAAGCTCATCCTTCCACAGGGAGAGCCCCTCCTGTCTTCCTGGGAACATCACACCCTCACACCCCTGCACCCAGACCTAGTGGTGTATACAGCAAATACGTGTCCTTCCTCACCATCCTGGGGGAGGCTGGCCCCGACTCAGCCAGGACCTCAGTGCAGCTGGAGGAATGTCGAGGTGACCTCTAACCCCAGGGCCACCCACGTGGCTTCTCCTTGTCCGTGAAAAAGCAGCTCTGCACAGCAACAAGCCAGAGCTGCCCATCTCTTAAGTTCTGGCCCTGGAGTTCCCAGAACGTCCCTTCTTCTGTGATCCACACACCATAGCAACCACTAATGCCAGCCTGGATCTGGTGGGGGGAGGGGCAGCCAAGAGTCTCTGATGACCTTTGAAGCGTCTCTGATGACCTCTCTGGAGAGAAGAGGAGCAGCCGGCTCTCAGCAGGGGAGACAGCTCTGCACAGGGGGGTCCAGTGTGCCCAGCGGGTGCCAGGACAGGATGAATGTGGGAGCAGCAGCGTGGGGTCCCAGCATGATGGCCCCTCTGGGACTCTCCTAACCCCCTTCTCACTACCTGCCTGAAACCACCTGCGCCAGCAGACCACGTGCCCTGTGTGGGCCACGGCACTGTGCACGGGGAACGGAAGCCAAGGCCCTGCCTCTCAGGCACTCCCTCTAATGGGGATGCGTGGGCAGCCTGTAGGCCTTGGGAGTTTGCCCTGGGGCACGGAGGAGCTCCATGGAAGTGGGGTGCAGGAACCCGAGTCTACGGGATGGGGGAGGGGAGGGCATCGCAGACAGGGGAGCAGCTTCATCCAGCGCCCTGCCTCCCGGGGTGCTCGTTCCCTAGTACCGGTCGGTGTGGAGCCACAGCCCCAGGCTGGGGCAGGCTCCAGGGTGCTGTCTGATCTGCCCCCTGCATCTGGCCCATCTCCCCCATTCCAGCCTGCTAGCTGTGTATGATCGCCTGCGAGGTCTGGCCTAGCCTCTCTCATGGAGTGGTGCAGGCCTCTGTGAGTCTGTGGCCTCCTGGGACACTGGTGGACACCTGGGCCGTGCTCTTGACTTGTCTCCGTTGGTGCAGGGCATCTGAGATAGGGCAGCTGGCAGGAAACACTGGCTGAGACTTCAGCCCCCGCTGAACGCGTGGAAGGCCTGGGTCACAGGTGCTGAGTCGCCCCTGCATCTGTGCTTGCCACCACCTAGGGCAGAGGCAGGCAGGACGGCTGGTCAATTTTAACTAGCTTGAATTCTCCCTTGAAATAATTCTGTTTGTAATCAGAAAAAGCACAGAAAGCTTCAATCCCTTATTAAGTGGACTTCCTCATGCAAGAAAGGTCAGTTCAGCTCTTGCAAGGTAGTTGTTTTGCGATGCCTGTACTAGAATCCCTCTACCCAACCCTCCCTCGCAGGACCTGGACTTCAGGGTGGGGGTATTACCCATCTTCCACCACTCAGAGAGGCGGAGCCCTTGTCCAGGTGGGGAGCCCACTTGCTCCATCCCTCTGACTTGGGAAGGGCCCAGGCTGAGAGCAACCAGTCCCTGAGGGGACCCCCATCTTCCTGACCTGGCTTCTTGAGCCCTCAGACCAGCACGTGCTGGGGGGGGTGTGTGGACTGGGGGCACCGTAGGGCAGAGGGGTCCCCATCAGTGACAATGTGACCAGCTGTCCATGGGGCCAGAGTCTATGCCAGGGGCTGAGAATGACAGAGGTGACCGAGCCAGGTGAAGTGATCCATGGTTGGAGAATCCCGGGTCCCTCCCTCCCTCCCCTCGGAGCCCATGACACTCCTCTAGGTCAGGTCCTTAGGGGTACCCAGTCACTCTCCTGGCCCTCGCCTTGTCCCCTGAGGCCTCCAGAGGGCACAGGGCAGGACCAGGGCCTGAGGACGCGGTTCTAGCCGTGGGCAGTGGGGTGTGTGCGGGAGTGCAGCCGGGTGCACGCGTGTATGGCCCCACCCGCTCTAGTCCAGAGGGGTGCAGAGGCTCCTGGCACAGGCGAGGCCCCAGGAAAGTATCCTGGGGGCTGAGGCCAGTAAGCGTTCGCGGATCATTTGCGCTCCACCCTGAGGGCTCCTCTCCGCACCCTCACACAGAGATATCCCCACTCTCAGCCAGCTCTCTCCCCAGGGGCGCTGCCCTGCCCGGTCTATCATGGCACAGAGACGCAGAGCAGTCCTTCTCCGGACACCATGCCCAGCTCTTCTTCGGGCTGGGGTGGGGGTGGGTGCATCCGCAGGATCCTGCCCGCTCCTTGGCAGGCTGCTCTCACCTGCCCCTCATCTTGCCCCGCAGCCCAGCCGGGCGCGGAGCCTTCCAGGCTCTCACTTGCGGTGGGCCGCGCCCCCAGGGCTGCAGGAAGGGGGCTTGCGCTGGGGAGGGGATCCGTCCTGGGGGAAGGACCGTCCAGTGAGGGAAGACATATTTTGGGCTATAGGGCGCGTCCTTAGGGTACTCGTCCTAGGGATGGGAGCGTCCTGGGGGAGGAAGCGTCCTGAGGGGGAGCACGTCCTGGGGGAGCACGACCTGAGGGAGGGCACCTGGGTGGGAGGGAGGCGCATCCTAAGGGGCGCAGAGCACATCCTGGGGGAAGGCACCTCCTGGGGGCGGGCTTTTTGCGGCCCCATCCCCGCCTGGGCTCCGCCCCCGGGCGCCCCTAGCGCCCCCAGCCGGGACTCAGCTGTACCGCGCGCCGCAGCTGGATTGTGCGCCACACAGCTGGACCGCGCGCCACAGCTGGTCAGTCATGGAGACAAGAGCGCGGCGGCGCCCGCACCTTTTCCCGCTACTGCTGCTGCTGCTGCTGCTCTGCGGTAAGGGGACGCTCGGTCCGGCACCGGGGGCCCAACCGCCCCTGGGGCTGTGGGATCCGCGCGGCCTTTGCCTTCCTGCAACCGCACCTGGCTGCACCTCCTCCCCTGCACCGACCTGGGCGAGTCTGGCGCGCCCCGCTCCGGAGGGGCGAGGGGTGACCGGGTGCGGTCCCCAGGCTCTCTCCAAGCCGATGGCGACGGACCGGACTAGGAAGGAAGGTGCAGGGTCTCCTGCGGGCTCTGCATCGCCAGCCGCAGACTCGGCCTGGGCCTGCCCCTCCCAGCTGCGATGTCCCCAGCCTCGCTGCCCTGGAGCTGGGGACGCCATGCCAGCGCGACACCCCGAGCGAGCAGCGGCGGCGAGCATGTCCGTCTCCCTCCTTCCTGTGAGATAGTGCGCTCCTCGTCCCGGGGCTCCTGCGTTCACACCAGGCGCAGGGGTGTGGATGAGAGGAATCCAGAACTGGGAGTGCTAGATCTTCCCTGCTGTGCCTGTCCTTCCGAGGACAATGTTTCAGTGTGAGTGTGTGTGCGTGTGTCTGGAGAGACTGGCTGGAGGGGGCAGGGGGCGGCTTTCCGAGGCTTCCCCTCTCAGATCCCTTCTCCAGCAAGAAAACACAACTCCTGGGAGAACACATTGCTCACAGATTGGGAATGGATTGAATGAAAAGGTTGTTTTGAAAAATCGTTCTAAAGAAATCATCCAAGAACAAGTAATAGGGTATGCGTGTTTGGGGAGGGCTTCGGTGGGAGAGACTTGCTGAGACTGGGAGTTGCAGAGCAGGGTCTGAGCCTGGCCAGCTCTGGGAGGAGGGAGCCCTGGCCTGGGGTTCAAGGGTCTCAGGCCCTGTCCGTGGGGGCCACTGTCCCCTGGGTCCTTTGGGATGCTCCCTTGCTCTTACTGGTCTCAGTCTCCCTTGCTGTAAGATGCAAAATTGGGCTTATTTGAAATATCATTGTCTGCTTTTTTTTTTTTTTGCGGTACGTGGGCCTCTCACTGTTGTGGTCTCTCCCGTTGCGGAGCACAGGCTCCGGACGCGCAGGCTCAGCGGCCACGGCTCACGGGCACAGCCGCTCCGCGGCATGTGGGATCTTCCCGGACCGGGGCACGAACCCGTGTCCCCTGCATTGGCAGGCGGACTCTCAACCACTGCGCCACCAGGGAAGCCCCATTGTCAGCTTTGATGACGTGAAATTTGGAAAAGGCTGCATAGGCCCATCGGCATCTTGAACTCTAGGTTACCCTTCCACTGGAGATGCCTAGGGTGGAGAAAATGTGACTTCATTTCATATTCTGGGGTTAGAGCCCTAGGGTTAGCTAGGTTTTGTGTTGAAGGAAAGGGTGATTGGTGGCTTCCAGAAATCAGGAGTGCACTGATGTGGCTTTTCAGCAACCTTCAAATACAAAGCTCTTGGATGGAGATTTTGGTCCTTGTAATGGAAGAGGAATCTTTTGCTTCACTATGAGGGAAGCTGAGGTTCTCCTCACCCACCTGTAGCATGGAGTTGAGAAGGCCCAAAGGCAGACCCTGTGCAGAAATCTTCTGTGTTAATAATCTTGGGCTCACGTTGGCACGGTTCTAGAGGCCACCTTGTCTTGTCTTGTTGGTCCCAGTGTCCCCCTCCCATGGAGCCTGGGCTCAGGCTCCCCAGCCAGGGGTGGGGACCAGGCCAGCCTCTCAGCAGACACAGCCCGGCGCTGGTCTGGTCAGAGTGAGGGCCTCAGGAACTGGCTCCTGACTGCGTCAGGGAGATGCAGGGAGAGGCAAACCTGCTCTTGGTCATGTGCTGCTTTGTCATAGGTGGGATGGAGGCCATATCAGCCCTGGAGGCTGCTGCATCTTGAAGGAGGGTTTCAGGGCTGCTGGCTATCTATGCTCTGGATCCTGACACCCTGCTGTCCCTGCGCGGCCTCTGAGCTGTGCCACGTGGGGGGCCTGGCTTCCCAGGGCGCAGGGCCACAGGGGGGGCCGGTTCCTCTTGACCATAGGGGCCCATCAGGGGCTCTGAAGGGCCCATCAGGGAAGGTGCTTCTTTGAAAATTACAAACCCTAATTCAGAAGCAGTTGTTGCTGTGCAGGGCCCTGGGGTAGTGAGGTCAAGCAGAAGTCCACTCAGCTGGGCCTCTGCCTCTGTGTCTGTTCCCACCCGGAGCCAAAACTGACCTCAGCTTGGGCTGCTCACTGCTCAGAAGTCAATGTTCGAGAGACAGGAGTTGGTGGGGGGAAAGAGATGCTTTATTCAGGAATCCAGGAACCTGGGAAGATGGCAGACTAGCATCCCCCAAACCAGCTCCACGTTGCCAATCAGAGGGCAGGAGCTTTTAAAGGAAAGCTTCCAGGATGTGCAGGAGACTGCGTGCAGAACAGATGGAGCCGCTTGTGTCATGGCGACAGTCTGATCATCACGCAGGTAGCTTTTCCCCTCTGGTGGCGGTTTTTATCAAGTATGTACAAAACAACGCAGGAGTATGCATCAGACACTGTTATCTGTCTTCTTCAGGGAGGGAATAAAGATTCTGTGACTGCTCTATGGCTGATTTGCTCTTTAACTTGTTACCATTCTCTAGGCCTAACTGCTATACTTGTCACTACATGTCTACATCCTTTCAATCATTAATTCTTGAGCCAGGCTTTTGTGACTCAGGGGAGGCCCCTAGGAGACTAAAGCTTTTTGCTACAAACAAGAAACAGGGGACCCAGAAGGGCTTCTGTACCTGAGAGGGTCCTGCAGAGTCCTGCTTGGTTTCAGTTCCCCCTTTTCTTTGATATTTTCCAATCCTGAGGAGGAAGAGGTGCAGAATATGAAAGGGAAGAAAGTTTTGGGATCATAAACTTAGCAGAGGAACTTGGTTTTGGTTCCGTTTTTGTTTTAACTTTGCCCAAATCTTTGAGGGAATGGGGTGATGATCACTCTGGTTACTTCCTGGTGAAATGAGGCCTAGTCCTGCCTCAGTTTGGGGAATTGGACACAGAGTTGGAAATAGTCCCTATTTCCAAGCTTAGCATCAATATTTTGTATTATGAAAACATTACTTCCCTCTTTGATCGCTTTGTCACAGCACCTAGACAAACATTTGAAAATTAGTAGATATATTACAATGAGGATAATAATCAAAATGCATGTTTGTACTATTCTCCAAATGTATTTTTTCCCTTAATGGTTAAAGCAGACATACAATGTATGTTTAATAGACCACAAAAAGGCTGTTTTAAATTAGCATAAAATTTGAGTTAAATCATGTAAACCAGAAAGACTTCCCTATACCTCAATATGTGAAAATTTCTTCTGTCATTTCCCCCTTTTGATTGCAAATCTTTCAGTAGAAAGCACTGATGATCAAAGTATCTGTCCCTTGATTGTGTTTGCTGCCTGCCCTGGGTCTATCATGTCCCTTGGTGCTACTGCTACTTTTTGTTTATATGTTTGCCTAGTTATCCATGTTGGGGGAAAACTAATCAGACATAACAAACAGCTACAAAGGTATGTTGACAGGGAAACATTTTATAGGTTATACATCTTATCAATTATATCAAATTGTCACACAAACATTGCACGTGCTCCAAGCAGTAGACTTAAAGCAAGCAGTGATACAGGTCACGAGTAGTTATACTCTGTGACAACTTTATTAGAGAAATTTTTTCATATAATGTTTTCCATGTAGTTTAATAGACCAAATAATCTTAATTAGTTTAATATGTCTTTCTGAGATGGCTCAGGGGCCCTTTGGGAAACTCAAAGTTAGCTAGAGAAAGAAACTTACAGTCTGTTATCAAAGCCTCTCAATATTCCAGGAAAACTTTGTTCTCTTCACAGAGA
The DNA here is from genome assembly GCF_003031525.2 of Neophocaena asiaeorientalis asiaeorientalis. NCBI lineage: Eukaryota > Metazoa > Chordata > Mammalia > Artiodactyla > Phocoenidae > Neophocaena > Neophocaena asiaeorientalis. Next base: position 795,448 of record NW_020171804.1, read on the forward strand.
GAGAAAAACAAACTCTAGTCCTGTATTACTTTGCTTTTAAATTCAATCTAATCTCAATCAATCCTGACCATGCACAAAACTCTTTTCTTAAGGTTCCTTTTCCATAAACCTTCTACAACTTTCTGTATCTATATAAGTTTGTCCCTTATTTTTTCCCATCTAGAAACAATGAGCTCTAGGACAAAATTATTTTCCCTTTTTCTTTAACAAAAATATCTCCATCCTTCTCTTGCTGACAACATATTTTCTTCACATTCTGAAATGATTTCCTTATTATTTTTAATAGTTTAATCGCATATTTATTAGAATTTTTAACCCTTAAAAACCTTAATCGCCAGCAAAACCCAAAAGCCAACTAACTGAACTCTTTGTTATACCAACGTTTTCTGATTGGCAAACTTATAAACATGTTCCCTAACCTCTAAAAACATATTTAAAAAAAAATACATTTTTATAGCATAATTTCTCTCTTTAAAGTGGTTCAAGATGTGTGTCTAATAAACCCAAACATCTTTAGTTTTTATTTTTTTTTTTTTTTTCCAACGTTTTCTGATTGGCAAACTTATAAACATGTTCTCTAACCTCTAAAAACATATTTTTTAAAAAAATACATTTTTATAGCATAATTTCTCTCTTTAAAGTGGTTCAAGATGTGTGTCTAATAAACCCAAACATCTTTAGTTTTTTTTTTCTCTCGTAAGACGAAAGAAGATAGACTTGTCTAGCAATCAATGTTCCAGTACTTTATCTTAAAAATGACCTAGACCTTCAAGAAATGTTTATCATTTAACTTAATTCAGAAAAGCTTGAAAGTTTCAAGTTACTAAGAATCTGGAAAGACTAAAACATAATTACTTCTAAAGAGTTCACCTAAAAGCTTCTATACCACTTATCTCTATTTTTTTTTACTTATGACAGTATCATCATACAAAATTAGTTTTCTTGTTGACAAGTTTTTCAGTAGATATAATATGAATTTACTGACTTTCAGTAAACCTAGGTACAAAAAAATTATCATACTTAACGTTGATGACTCTAAAGACATGTCTGTATTAACTATACTTAAACTAACTTTAATGCTGGATATTAATTTAATACTGAATATTCCCCAGATCACATGAACCTGAAATTCATTTTGGTTAGTTTTTTGTTGTATTTAGAAATGTTTGATTTGTAAGCACTTACTTTTCTTTAAGCCAATTAAGTAACGTTCATTTACAAATTAGTTTTGGTAATACTATCCAAAGATAAAGACATATAATTATAATGTATACATAGACATACATATATCCAGATAGGCAGAGATCTCATAGCTTCATTAAATTAAATTATATATATATTTATTTATTTATGGTTGCGTTGGGTCTTTGTTGCTGTGTGCGGGCTTCCCTAGTTGCGGCGAGTGGGGGCTATTCTTCATTGTGGTGCGTGGGCTTCTCATTGCGGTGGCTTCTCTTGTTGTGGAGCACGGGCTCTAGGTGTGTGGGCTTCAGTAGTTGTGGCAGGTGGGCTCAGTAGTTGTGGCACACAGGCTTATTTGCTCCGTGGCATCTGGGATCTTCCTGGACCAGGGATGGAACCCGTGTCCCCTGAATTGGCAGGCAGATTCTTAACCACTGCACCACTGGGAAGTCCCATACCTTCATTTTAAAACTTATTCATGAATCAGGTATTTATTTCAATACAAAACTTATTAGTTTATAAATCTTATCCCATTTTTCCTCTCTATTGTGAAATAGCTCTAATGCATAATAGTAGCGTAGTTTAGGGACCCATTAAAGGGCAAATTTTTCCCCCTGAATCTAGGGAGTATCATGGCCAGGTTGTATTACAAAGGATAATCATCTGTTTACATTTCATTGCTTTGCAACTGGAAGTGGTCCACTTCTGCAGGATGCACCCTGAGGTGTTGCATTCAGAAAACAGATTTTGTTTCCCATAGAAGTCACATTTATGCCCAAGACAACTGCAAAGATACACACAAAGAACAAAATTCAACTCTTGTAGCACAAGAACAGAAGGGTGAAGTCCAACAATTCCCTCGACTTACCCAAATGAGGTTCCCTCTTTTTAACAACAAACAACACACAAATGGAAAGATATGGAATCAGGACATTGTGTGTCATGGCAATTCACCTGGCCAGTGTAAAACCAAAAATAATAGTTGGACTAAGTTAAATTTACTTACTTGAGTTTAAAAAGCCTCTCCCCCCATCCTTTTTCACTTTTGGTTGAAGTTCTACTAATTAACCCAAGGCCTAGTGCTCGGTTTCATGCCTAGCCCTTGACCAGCCCCTTGGGTCTGGGTGTGAATTCTGGGGGCCTACATTTGCAGCAGCTTAACCCCAAGATTATGAGACACTTACTTACTGGCCCTTAGCTTCAGTTTCCCCCACTCTAGTGTGGATGCAGGAATAGCAACCTATAAAGGGCTGTTGTGATTGCCATTTGGATTCAATGAGTTCAGTCCCCATAACGATGTACGGGGACCAAGAGTGTGGAATGAAAGGGTTGTGTGTATGGGAAGCTCCCATCAGCGCCTGGCACACATTCTGTGGGCACTTGAGTTTGCTAGCAGCTGTGGCTACCAGCGGCTCACAGCACCCCCAGACAGAGTGCCCATGCCAGTGTGTATGTGTATGAACATGTCACTGTCACTGTTTTTGTCACTGGTGGGAGTAATGTTGTCCTGCTGTTGAGCCACCTCCTGTCACATTGGATTCTGTGGACTCAAGCGAGCCCAGAGGCAGTGGCGGGATATCAAGTACCCCAGTAACGCAGTGATTGCAAGGAGGTGGTTAGCCAAAAGGTGTTTGAAGGTCCTCTGACGTCCCTATTCATCGTATAGGTACAGAAACTGAGGTCCAGGGTGAGGAGGGAACTCCTTAGACTGCAGGGACTGGGGCAGAACCTTTCAGAAACCACACCCTCCCACAGCCCTAGTGACCATGGCCCATCACTGCAGAGCCTGCCGAGTCTGCTTGATGCTGATTTGCACAAGAGGAGAACGAGAGCTCCTGTATTTCATTTCCAAGTGACTGGCCATAAAAGGCCTTTCTCTTGGAAATGCATCTGTTTGGCTGTTTATCATCTCCCAGAGTCTGGAAGTCCCCTAGACAAAAGGAACACAGTGCATTTTCTTTGTTTCCCTGATGGAACCAACTGAAACGGTTTTCTATTTCAACTTAATTCCCGAGACCTTTACTAATGCAGCTGGTAGCTTGAGTGGGTGGCAGCAACACGCTTTCTTGGTGTTGTCAGGAATCTGCATGTTTACCTCACTGTTATAACACAGGGCAGGTTGTTGGGTTTGGCTGGGAGCCCCTGAAGCCTGTGCATCAGAAATGGTGCCATGGGCTTCCCTGGTGGCACAGTGGTTGAGAATCTGCCTGCTAATGCAGCAGACACGGGTTCGAGCCCTGGTCTGGGAGCATCCCACACGCCACGGAGCAACTAGGCCCATGAGCCACAACTACTGAGCCTGCGCGTCTGGAGCGTGTGCTCCGCAACAAGAGAGGCCACGATAGTGAGAGGCCCGCGCACCGCGATGAGGAGTGGCCCCCGCTTGCCACAACTAGGGAAAGCCCTCGCACAGAAACGAAGACCCAACACAGCAAAAATAAAATTAAAAAAAAAAAAAAAAAGAAATGGTGCCGTAATTAGCAGTCTCCCCACCCCCTCACGGAGGGCACCTGTGGTTGATCAGACAGGTGTCCCATGGGGCCTGCCCTGTGCATCCTCACAGCATCCCCCGCCTGCCCCCATGGGTGGGAGAAGTTATCCCAGGAAACCTGCCTCAGGGTGCCACGTGGTCCGTGATGACACATTCTCAACCTGCCCTGGCCAGGCCCCTGTGGTGCTGGGTATGTGGAGATTCTGGGTTCATGGAGATTCTGTCCATGAGGAAGCAGGAAGGAAGAGGAGGAAGGGGCTCCAGTGGTGGGGAGAAGTGGGAGGGGAGGAGGAGAAAGCCCTGGGCTGGGTCTCAGTGATCCGACAGGTGGCCGTTGGGTCAGGCTGAGGATGTCTAGGTGTTCCAGGTCCAGGGGTCCAGGTGCAAGGGGTCCAAGAGGTCCAGGGGGTCCAGGTATTCAAGGTCCAGGTGGCATCTAGGAGGTCCAGGGTCCAGGTATTCAAGGCCCAAGGGGTCCAGGGGGTCCAGGTCCAGAGGATTAAAGTCCAGGTCGTCCAGGTCCATGGATCCAGGTTCAGCTGGGTCTAGATGGTGGTCCAGGTGGTCTAGACGGGCCAGGTCCAGTTGGGCCATGGCTGGGAGGAGTGGCAGCAGCCAGCAGGGGCGAACGGTGTGAGACTTGCCGGGCCCGTGCCCATGTGGGAGGAAGGTGGAGCCCAGAACAGCCATGAAGGATACTGAGAGGATACTGTCAGGGGATGACAAGACCAGGCCCAGGAATGGGTACAAGGGCTGGATGTAGAGAACATCAGGTGGACTTTCAGAGCCTGTGGTGGGGAGCCTGTCAGTGAGCTGCGGGGAAAAGATGCCTTTGGAACAGGGCAGCCAGTGGGAGAAAGGAGCATAGGCTGCCTTCTCATCATCTGCCTCCACCTCAGCCTGAGAGCCTGCGTTCCCTAAAGTCACTAACTGCGGGCCTGCACGGCCCTGGACCCAGGGCTGCACCTGGGTTTGGCTCCCTACCGTGTTACTTAGCAGGTCGATGACTTTCCCCGGTCACAGTGGCACTGTCTTGTCGGGCTGTTGCAGGGCTCGGCGAGCTGGACCACACTTAGGACAGGGCACTCAGTGGACATTGGTCAGTACTGAAGTGGAGGGAAGCTGGGCAAGGAGGTGTCACGGCAGGTGTCACGGCTCCATTTCCAGATAGGGAAACCGAGCCTCAGAGAGGAGAGTGAGTGTGTCTGGGCTGGGGAGCAGAGCCACGGGGCTGTCTGACTCCCCTCTGACTCTTGGTTTCAGCGCTCCCATTTTCTGTCTCTCACTCTGCAGAGTGTGGGCCTGGGTCTCGCATCACCCACCTGGAGCTTGTCAGAGATTAGCATCTTGGTGCCCCAGGCCTGCGGGGTTAGAATCTTCATTGCACAAGATCTCCACGTGCCTGTGTGCACGTAACTGTGAGCAAGCATTGCTCTTCCCACTTGTCAGCTCTGACAGCACACTGGAATCATGTGGGCGTAGGGGCAGTTTAACAAACACCGATTCTTGGTCCGTGTCTCAGGCCCTGGGCTGTGGCCTGGGTGAGTCTGGTGTGTGGCCAAGTCAGACACCTCACGTGGTCACCCTGAGAGACTCAGTCTCTTAAATGATATTATATCGATTCACGTATAGCACAAGAACCTTCCATTTTTGCCCTTTATATTATCACTGTCATACATTTTATTTAAACTTAAGTTGTAAATCCACAATACATTATTTATTTATTTATTTATAAAATAAATTTATTTATTTATTTTTTGCTGCTTTGGGTCTTCGTTGCTGCGTGTGGCCTTTCTCTAGTTGCAGCAAGCGGAGGCTGCTCTTCATTGCGGTGCGCGGGCTTCTCATTGCGGTGGCTTCTCTTGTTGTGGAGCACGGGCTCTAGGTGCGTGGGCTTCAGCAGTTGTGGTTCACGGGCTTAGTTGCTCCGCGGTATGTGGGATCTTCCCGGACCAGGGATTGAACCCGTGTCCCCCGCACTGGCAGGTGGATTCTCAACCACTGCGCCACCAGGGAAGTCCCCACAGTACGTTATTGTTTTTGTTTTCACAGTCAGTTATCTTTTAAAAGATTTAAATATTGAGAAACAAACTTTATATATTACTCCTAGAGTTACAATTTCTGGTGCTCTTCATTCCTTTGTGAAGATCAATATTTACTTCTGATATTATTTTCCTTCTCCCTAAAGGAAATTCTTAAATATTAATTGAAGTTTGAGTGTGCTTGTAATACCTTCTTTCAACTTTTGAATGTTTGAAAAAACTTTTATTTTTTAAAAAAGCTTTTTTGAGATATAACTCACATACCGCACATTCACCCATTTAAAGTGTATAGTTCAATGTTTTTTAGTATATTTACAGAGTTTTGCAACTATCACCACCATCCAGTTGAGAACATTTCATCACTCCTAAATAAATTCCATGCCCACTAGCAGTGATGACCCATTCCACCAACCCCTTCGGCCTTAAGTGATCTAATCTGCACTCTGCCTCTATAGATTTGGCTATTCTGCAGACTTCATTAAAATGGAATCATACAATATGTGGTATTTTGTGATCGGCATCTTTCACTTAACATAATGTTTTCAAGGTTTATCCAGGTTGTAGCACGTGTCAGTACTTCATTCTTTTATGGAAAGAAATTACACTACTACCTCTAGCAGTGTGATTGTGGGGTCATATAGTCATTGTATTTTTAACATTTTGAGAAACTTCCAGGAAACTAGTTTTCAATGTGGCTGCATCATTTTACGTTTCTACCAGCAGCATATGAGGGTTCAGATTTCTCCACATCTTCACCAACATTTGTTAGATCTTTTTTTTTCTCCCCTCCGCTCCCCCCACCTCTGTTAGATCTTTTTGATAATAGCTATCTTGGGGGGTGTGAAGTGATATCCGATTACGGTTTTGACTTGCATTTCCCAGATGGCTAATGATGTTCATTATCTTCTCATGTGCTTATTGGTCATTTGTGTATATTTTTGGAGAAATGTTTATTCAGATCCTTTGCCTATTTTTAAATGGGTCATTGCTCTCTTTTTATAGAGTCATAAGGGTTCTTTATCTCTTCTAGATACAAGCCCCTTGATTTTCATGCATTTGCTTTCATTCGGTGGGTTGTCTTTTGCTCTCTTGATGGTGTCTTTTGAAGCACAAAAGTTAAAAGATTTGATACAGTTCATTTTCTGTCTTTTTCTTTTGTTGTTTGTGCTTTTGGTGTCATATTTAAGAAGACTTTGTCTTATACAAGGACACAAAGACTTTCTCCTTTTAGCCTAAGAATTTTTATAGTTTAGCTCTTACATTTAGCTCTCTTACATGTTTTGAGTTAATTTTTGTGTAAATTGTGAGGAAAGGGTCTAATTTTATTCTCTTGCGTGTGTATATCCAGTAGTTCCAGCACCATTTGTTGAAAAGACTATTCTTTCCCTGGTGAATTGTCTTGGTACATTTATAGAAAATAATTTTATTCTAAAATGAAGGTTGATTCTTGCACTCTCAGTTTTATTCCATGGATCTATATGTCTACCCTCATGCCAGTACCACACTGTCTACATTATTGTAAGGTTATTGTAAGTTGTCAAGTTGTGAGTCCCACATAGGCACACATACACCAGATACACACAGTAGGGCAGCGTGCACATAGACACACACATACCAGACAGACATACGTATACACACAACACACACACACACATCAGGACACACACGGCAGGGCAGTACACATATATACATACACACATACATACGTCAGGATACACATGGCAGGGCAGATATACCCACACACACACCACACACAGATGTGAACACAACACACACACACTAAGACACACATGGCAGGGCAGCATACACAAAGACACACACACACACATAGATGCACACACATACATATATCAATACAACATATGTACTCCAGGACATGCACAGCAGGGCTTTCTCTTGATTATATGATGGGAGCCAAAGCTGGGGGTCACGAGAAGGAAGATTACGAGGGGGGGAACTGACCCCTGGAAATCGGATGCCTGGAGAGGGTGGGGGGATGGGTCCTGAGGGTCAGACAGGCGGGTGTTCCCCGTGGGAGGAGGGTGTTCTCTGGGGGTGGAGGGCACAGGAAGTGTTGGGGGCAGAGTTCAGGAAGAGTGATGAGAAATCCTGGGGCAGGGGTCCTGCCAGACCCCAAGAGTGTTCAAAGGCCTGGCCGCTGTTGCTGGACCCTGCAGCCCTCAGCCCCTGGCCTCCTGGAGTTCAAGGGGGTGGCTTTGACAGGGTGGGCAGTCCTTACTGTCAAGGGGCCTCTGTCGCTGCCCAGAGGCCTGGGACTGTCATCAGACTCGCAGAACCCTTCCTGGGACATGCTGCGGGTGCCCTCACCCTCGAGGTGCAGTGGTCGCCCCTGCTCCCTGCCCCCACCCGGCCCGGACTCCGTCAGCCCTCAGCCTCTCCACTCCCGGGACCCCTGTCCCTCTGCATGCTGTCCTCTTACCTGCTTCTTCCCATGCCGCCCTGGGAGGCCACGGGCCCTCTGGGTCCTGTCTCCTGGATGCCTCCAAGTGAGTCACTCTTTCTGCACTGGCTTCAACCTCCCCAGGTCACATGGAGGTCAAGGTGAAGGAGGAAGACCCCAGCTGGCCTTGAGGGTCATCAGCAGGAGCCCTTCAAGGCTCATGCCAGCAGTTCCAGCAGTGCTCATGGCTGTCTCCTCTCTAGGGGAGTGTCCCCCAGTGGGCGGCTGCAATGAGAAGCGCATGCTGGCCATGCTGCCCCACTGCGGCCAGACCTTTGCTGAAAGGATGAAGAAGGTGGAGGTCTGGAAGTGGTGCAACTTGTCGGAGTTCATCGTGTGAGTGTCCCTGCTCAGGCGCTGGGCCTGCCCTCGCCCTGCCCTCGCCCTGCCCTCGCCCTGCCCATGCCCTGCCCGTGGCTGGACTGCCCTCTGCCCACAGCCCGTCTGTACCCTGCTGACCGTGTACCCGTGGCCCGCCCTTGCCCTGCCCACATCCTGCCCTCGGCGTCTGTGCCCCGCATGCTCCGAGGTCCACTCCAAGCCTCACAGCCCTCCGCTCCCCGCACGGACCACCCTGGCAGTTCCAAACTGGACACTCCAGGCTGTGTGTCGCCCATTCCTCTGAGCGAGGTCATGTCTCTGGGAAACCCTGACACCCACTGTCCTTCCTGAATTGGGTTAGTGCCCTGCCCTGGCGTGCCTGCCTCTCTTCACGGTCCATGCTGGGTGGAAATTGTCATTTTGGGTTTTCTTCACAGCACCGGCCAGGGCTGGGTTTGTAGTCAGGACCAGTGGACCCCAGAGAAACTGAACCCCGCTGGTTTCTACCTGGTGCGGCGGGAGCAGTGCCTCACCACAGAGAGCCCCACGTTCTAGAAGCTCCCGAGGTTTTTGATCTCCTCTGGTCACACCTAGCATCAAGCGTCAAGGTGGCCCTTTCACCTCCTCAGAAATCAGCTACGGGCTGTGCCCGCCCTCCTCCACTTCCCACTTCACCATCTCAACCTGGTGCGCTGCTGGCGGCCGCTGCAGACCCACACTGTCCTGTGAGCCGTGCTTGCCTGGAGGCCCCATCCTCCCTGGGAGCCCCGGATTTGCTCAGTTGCATCAGCCCTTTCCCCTCCAACACCCCTGCCCCTGTGCTCTCTGCCCCCAGTGGCTGTTCTAGGGGCTTCCATGCCCAACTCCCCAGGGGACAGTGGCAGGCCCCTCGCAGACATAGTTGTTCGCTGAACCAAGTGGTATGAAATTTCTGTGTCTGCTGGGAAAGGGGGCTAGGGGCTTGGCCAGGCTTCTTCTTGTCCTCTGAGCCTGGCCTGGACGCCAAGCCTGGAGTGGACACACAGGGGTCAGGGGTAAGGGAGGATGAGGTGGGCGCTTCCCATCCTGTGCCTTTGTCACCTGCTAAAGCCTCAGCGAGGAGATCAGACATCCAGCCCTGGGGCCTGAGGACAGCAGAGGGGGCAGCCAGGAGGGGGGTCTGGGAGTTGGAGAGAGAGGGGCCGACTTCCACCTGAGTAGGGAAATTTGCCTGGCGGGAGAGGGAGTCTGATGGGGGCGGTTTGCCTCGCTCCCGGCCTCTGCATCCCCCTTTCCCATCTGGCCTATGGCTGCGTCTTCTCTTGCTCTGGAAGCCAGACTGAAGGGAGGACATGGGGAGGCCCTGGGTGACCAGGGGACGCTTGGGAAGCAGAGACCCTGTCGTGACCCTGGTCCTGTGATGTCACACAAACAGCAGCTTCCTTGTGAAGGACACCCTGATTTCACCTCCAGCCTGAACTTGGGCTGGCGAGTTAACAGGGCTTGAGAGCAGTGTGTGCAAATGTGTGCGTCCCTGCCTTCTGCCTCCCCAGCCCAGGGAAGGGCGGGATGCTGGGATGTGGGAGTTGGCCTCTACAACTCTTGCCATGTGCCTGAGTGCCCGACCTTTCTGTGTCTTTTATCCTGAAAGCGTTTGCTATTAAAATTCGGAGCCACTTCCCAGCGTTCTTGGGAAGCACCAGGTGTGGGCATTCTGTGCCTGGCCTCGTAGGTCAATCCACGGAGATAGGTGTTGTGCTCAGCTCTGCCCCATTCCTGGCCTTTGGGGCTCACCCCGAGACCTCACCGAGCACCTACTATGTGCCAGGCACTTGCCAGGAGTGTATTCACTTCACCTCATTTGGTCCTTTCAGTCACCTTATCGGATAAGAATTATGAACCCCATTTACAGGCGGGGAAACTGAGGCTTACGGAGGCTAAGTAATGTGGGCAAAGTCAGGAAGATGGTCAGTGGCCTAGCTGGGATTGAAGGACATTGATTCTTCATCCTGACCCCTAAGCTGCTGTCCTGTGCTGTTTTCTGTGCATGGGGGTCACTTGGGCCACACACCACTCCCCAGCCCCTGCAGGCTTGCTGTCCACCGTGGGGCTTCCCCAAGTTCCATCTGCTTCGTTTCAGCCCTACTGAGCCCTGGGGTGGGTCGGGGTTTGGCAGGGTGTCCGGTTAGAGGCTCTGTCTGGGGTGGCAGACCCCCTCCGGTGCGTCTTGGGCAGTGATGGTTTTGCCTGAGGACCTGCCTGGTGAGGTGTCCCAGAGCCTGAGCATGTCCCAGGGGCCACATCACGGCTCTGCACACAGATTCCAGGCCGTACCCTTTGCTTCCCGCTCTCTTTTGCCTCGTGGGGCTCTCCCTTGTCTGCGTTAGCTGAGGGGTGCAGGGCAGACGTGCGCCTGACCAGCAACCCAAGCGTCTGGACTGGGAAACTGCCCGGGGCTGCCAGGAGGAGTGGGCACTACGAAGGCCTGGTTGAGTGATTAGCCGCCCCGTTTCCCACCGCCTTTCCAGGCAGAGACGAGGTTCTGTACAGGAAGCTCCTTGCAGGAAGCAGTTCCTTCCTGTTGCTCAGGCCAGGCCACTCGCCCTGGGTCCGCACCGGAGGGAGGAGGGGGACCACAGGGCCTGGTGCCTGTGGGGATCTGGGGCAGGAGCCTCTCCCGCTCCCATACCTGTCCTGCATGCAGCACTCTGCCAGCTGCAAGAGAGTGTGGGCAGTGGTGGAGCTGGTGCACCTTGGCACGTGTCTGACCAGCCCTCTCACCAGAGCACCTTGGATAATGGCTGCCAGCCTAGGCCACCACCCCCAGGGGCCGCTAATCCCAGGCCAGCTGGCCTGGGGCTGAACTCTGGGTCCTGGTAGCTGTAGCCCTTGGTTGGCTTCAAGGACCGTCCAGAGCCAGCCCGCTGGATGGACGTGGCTCCTCATGGGTGGTTTGCTGAGTGCCTTTTCCGGTTGATTGACACAGACAGGAAGACCCTGGGGCGGGGGGAATCCCACGCGTCCTGTCAGATGGGGGCTGCGGGAGGTGACTTCTGAGAGGAAGACAGGCCGGGGCTGGGCTCACAGGTGGGACACGCCCCCCACCCCCCCCCAGCAGGTTGACTTGACTGGGAGGCTGCTGGCCCTCGGCCTGCCTCAGAGAGACCTCCTCCCCGGGGGGCCCATAGAGTGGCCTTAGGTGACAAGGGCCTTGCAGGTCCAAGTGGCTGTGACTCCACACATCCCTTGGTCTTGGAAAAAGAAACCAGGCCCAGAGTACCCCCTGGGAAGACCTGAGAAGTGCTGGCCCAGACCTTGGGCGTTGGGACTTCACATCCTCATAGGAAGCAGATGACGGATGTGGATGACCAAGATGAGGCAGGGATGACGTAGGAGATGCAGGACGGGGCAGGAGGTGTATTTTGGGGAGCTCATGGCCTCAGAGTTTCCATGCTGGGCTCTGCTGCCTCTGTTTTAAGATGGGAGGGCCAGGAGTTGGGCTCGATGACACCAGGCTCTGTGCAGAGGTCATTGTCTGCTGGGGTGGGCACGAGGGGAATCGAGTTTGTGACGCGGCAGCCTGCGAAGGGGAGTAGAACATGGCTGTGCACTTTGGGGAGGGGGCTCAGGGGCAGATGAAAGCGGGGCTGAGGCCTAGAGGTGGGAAGCAGGGCATGGGGTCGCCATGCCAGAGAACCTCTGGGCAAGGACCCCAGGGAGATGGACCCTGCTGGCCCAGCAGGCCCAGTAGGGCTCATAGCAAGAGGCCTTCCCCTGTGGCCTGGGGCCATGATGAGAGCAGGCAGCCAGACAGGACTGCCCCCCACTTTCCCGGCGGTCAGGGCCAGAGTGAGGAGGGGCAGAGGAGCCAGGCGGTCAAGCCCTCTGCCTTCCCAGGTACTACGAGAGCTTCACCAACTGCACCGAGGTGGAGACCAACGTGGTGGGCTGCTACTGGCCCAACCCCCTGGCGGAGAGCTTCATCGCTGGGGTCCACAGGCGGTTCTTCCAGAACTGCTCCGTGGACAGGCAACACTGGCAGGACCCCCCAGACGAAATTCTCATCCCGCTCATCGCAGTGCCCATCCTGCTGACCATCGCCATGACCGGCGTGGTGGTGTGGCGCAGCAAACGCACCGACCAGGTGGTGTGAGGGCCCGGTGAGTCCGAGGGGCCCCGCCTGAAGAAGCGGAAGAAAGTGGAGAGCCGGTGGACACTCTTCGGCTGCCCCCCACCCTGCCTGGGCGGCCTTTGGGCTGGTGAAAGAAAACGTGCCGCGGCTGGAGCCTGCGTGCTGGGCACAAGTCACCGCTGCTTCGCCGCGCTGACCCAGGCTGGGCTGGGACCTCGGGGTTCCTAGCACTGAGTCCCGTGGTGCCCCATCTACAGCCCCGGCCAGACCCCGCCTCCCAACTGACTCTACCCCAGGCCCCAGCCCAGCCCTGACTCCACCCCTTGGCTCTGACTCCACCTCTGGCCCTGACCCCACCTCCAGCCCTGGCCCCACGCCCAGTCCTGACCCCACCCCCGGTCCTGGCCCCACCTCCCACTCTGACTCCACCCCCAGTCCTGGCCCCACCTCCCACTCTGACCCCACCCCCAGTCCTGGCCCCACCTCCCACTCTGACTCCACCCCCAGCCCTGGCTCCACCCCGGCACCGCCCTGGAAAGGTGTGCCTATTCCCACCTCGCTGGGGGTTGGGGGAAGAGAGATTGGGAGGGGGATTTTGTAGGTCCTCGCTTCGCAGGCTTTGAGTCCTCTTGGTAGGGAGCCCACCTAGAGATCTGGAAGACTGAGGGTTGGGTTGGGGGTTCCGAGGAGCCACAGCACAGCCTGAGACCTGCTTTCTGGGGCCACCACCAGGGGCTGGAACTGGGTGGGCCTCCTTCCTAACGGCCCCCCGCTGTGAGCACGGTCTCGGGGTGGGGTCCCCTGCACTCTCGTTCTGGCTGAGCTCTGTCTGCCATGTCTGTGCTTTCTCTGAGTAAAGAGTCATGCTACTTCTGGGGTTTCCAGTTTTATTTCAGGGAATTCACAGAGACCCCACCTGGCCTCTTAGAACTGGCAAGTCCCCCATGCCCATTTTACAGATGGGGAGTGCCTGAGGCTCCAGAATGTCAGAGCTCAGAGTGGCAAAGAGAGCTTCATACCAGGGGAATGTGGGCAGGCAGGAGGGATCTACCCATCCAGCTTGAAGAGGTTTTGTGCTTCCCACTGGCACCCTGCGCTTTGAGGATGGAGGGGAGACTATCCTTCCAGCATTTCAAGGTCGCCTAGGGCTTGCCAAGACCCCCGCCTGGTCCTGGGGACCTGGGAGCAGCTGGTGGGGGCACTCTGTCCGCAGACCTCTCGCTGGGCCTTGTCCATGTTCCAGTTCTGGGGCCGAGGCTTTTGGATGTGGGCTGTTGGCTTCAGCATGGTCTTGCTGGGGACAAGAGGTGGGCCATGGCTATGAGTGGACGTGGAGAGAACCTGGCAGGGCAGTCCCTGTGTCCTTCAGAGGCCCCGCCCCCTTCCTGCCCAGAGATCTGCTGGTCCCCTGAGCCTGCTGGTCCCCTCCAGGTGCCCAGAGGTGCGGGTAGGGGCACAGTGTAGGGACAGAATCTGAAACCCCTGGCACTTCTGCTTCGTGAGGCAGCTTCGGCCGAGGACCAGAAATCTGTGATCTGAACGTGAACGCATGCTGACTCCAGCGCATCTCCCGCTACCTGAGCCTCCGCTGGTCATCTTCGCTGGACGTCTGCCAGATGACGTGGCCTCTGGAGGCCGGGGTGCGGGGTCAGAGTGCTCGCGGGTCTCAGACCATCTCAAACCTTTAAAATGTTGGCCCTCTTCTCAGATGATGTCCTGGGGGGCGTGGCTGCCTTGGTGGGTGTGCAGCCCAGCCCCTGGCTTGCCCTGGTCACTCCCTGTTTGAGGGCCTCTGGAGCACATGCTGTGTGTGCCTTCCCCTCCCCAAGAGTCCTCACTTCCTGGCTCCCATAAGAAGCTGGGCCCCCACCAAGAGGCTACTCCTGTGTGCACATGGCCGTCAAGTGGCCCTTCTTGGCTGTGGACCCCACCCTTACCAACAGTGGTGACCCTTGCAATCCTGGGCCAGGCACCGGGCCACCCGACCACCCCCCTTAGCTCTACAGTGCACTTTCTTCACTATGCTAACTTTAGAGACCTCCTGGCCCCACTGAGACCTCCGACCCCCACGCCAGCTCCGTCCAGCTCTGGCTCTCTGCCCTCCCCCCGCCCAGCCTGAATCCTGGTCAGTGGACTATTGGTCATGCCTTTGCGTGCTCTGTCAGCCCCTTGGCCCTCTCGTCTTTCACTGTGCTCATTGGCAAAACCAGGGCACGGCTAACCCAGTTCTTTGCCTCCTTGAACCTGCAGCGGGGCTGCTGAATGTGTCGGGTGAAGAACGCACAGGGATGCTGTGTCAGCACCTACTGCTGGGTAACAAATATCACAGACTTCAAGGCTGGAAGTAGTCCAGCTCTGCAGCCTGGAGTTGGGGTCCAGGTTTGCTGGTTCTCAGTGCAGGGTCTCTCCAGACTGGAGCCAAGATGTCATCCGGAGCTCGGGGTTCTCGCCCAGGCTCACGGGGTGTGGCAAAGGCCCGTTGAAGGGCTAAGGGCCCCATTTCCTGTGGCTGTCGGTGGGGCTGCTCTTAGCTGCTAGAGGCCCTGCACATGTTCCTGGCTACATGGCCCCCTCCATCTTCAAAGCCAGCGAAGGAGACTGTACATCATGTTGACCCCTCTGACCTCTGGACTTGGATTTATCGGGGTGGGGGGGGAGTCATATGATCGGTAAGCCCGCCAGGATAATCTCCCTATCTGAGAGCCAGTAAAGTTGAGACCTTAATCACATCTGAGAAATCCTGTTGCCCTGGTTAGAGTTTGATTGAATAATCGGAGAGGGTGTGTGTCCACCAGGGTGGGGACCCCAGGACATCTGGGACCCCCACCCCGACCCCAGCCCCAGTTCTGCCCTTCCCTCTGCCTGGGTTTTCCCGGACGTCTCACACCTCCTCCTCTTCGTCTCACTCCTTTATTTTGTCGCTGAGTCTCACAATGGCAGAGGGCTGGTTCCCTCCATCTGGCACACTAAGTGTCACCCCTGTGCCCTGCTTTGTATCAATTGAAGGCGGGTGGGGAAGAGGATCCAGCAAAGGACGTGGGCTGTGACGGAGGGTGCAGGGAGCAAGGTGTCTCTAGGTCCGGTCCGGCAGTCTGATGTCCTTTGTGCACTTATTTCTAGAAACATTTATTAGCGTGGGAGTCCCTGGGCACCATTTCTGGCCGAGGTGAGGTTGGGACTCTGACTGAGACAAATGCTCCTTGTGCTGTGTGTGTTTGGAGAGTCTGGAGTTCCCTGCACTGAGGTCCTGAGGGCTGGGGGCCGTGGAGCTGCCGCACTGCTGTGGACAGGACTGGGGGGTAGGAGCCCAGGTGCCGGTCCCCACTCACCTCATCAGGAAGGGAAATAAACCTGCATTCAACATTCACCCTGTTCAGGAACTTAGGAGCCAGGAATAAGAGGAATGTCTACTCAAGTTTCATATTTGAATCTTTCCTCACATTTTCACCTATTCATGAGTTCTTTTCTGGGATCTGGAGGGTCCTGGGTGCCAGGCCCACACAGGGAACGTGTGTGTGTATGCATGTGTGTATATGTGTGTGCATTTGTGTCCGTCTTCCCCCAGCTCCCAGACAAGGGGATGCCATGTCTCTCCACTTTCTAGACAAGGAATCTTGATACGGTATTTCCCTGGGAGGGGCAGGATTTCTCATCCCCTCCACCCCAACCTCCACGTTACAGAGACTAAATTTTAGTCATGAACAGCTGAGATGTCAGGGCTCCCTGCACCTGGCCAGACCTCACTGTTATTTGCTGGGGGGCTCTACCCCAGGCATGGCATGCTGAGAATACTGGGGCCCCATCAGTGTCTCTTCAGCTTGCCTCTAAAGTGGAGGTTCCTCCCAGGAGAGGCAGCCTGAGAAGACCAGAAGCTGCCGTCCCCACCCAACACCCTGTTCATAAAGTGAGGGTGTCATGCCACAACCCCAGCTCTGGACGGTGGGTCTGAGATCTTCCCTAGGGGAGAGGAAGCCGTAAGGATAGGCAGCTCTGAAGCTCTCTCCATGACAACTGACTTTATTTAGAATAGAGCGTAGGGAAGTCCAAGCCTAAGGGAGCTCTCAAGAACTGTGGGCATTTTGGTGGTGAGTAGTGGGAAGCGGCTGGCAGCTCCACCGTGGAGGTGAGAATGAGAGGAGGCTGGCAGCTCCATAAGAGCACAAGTTAAGCCACAGGCAGCTGGATTTTACCACCAGAGAGAAGTGGGGACAGAGACTAATGCAAAGAGTTCCAGTAGGGTCAGAGCAAACCTCATAGCCTGGCCTTAAAACCACCCCACCAAGGAGCTCAGATTTAATTGGATTAGAATGTGGAGCATTTATGTCCAGGTCATTGTCAACACAATGGAGCAGTCAGCCAGACACCAGTGGAGCCTGACAGCTGAGTGTGACACCTGCAGAGACAACAGATTCACACAGAGATCAGACGCAGGGACATCAAAGGCGGCCCTGCGGAGCCTTTGTGGTCCTGAGTGTGTGTGGTGAGCCCAGGGCTGGGCTCTCTGAGAACGACATGTGGGCTCACACTGACAGTCCAGCCCATCCCCAATTTGTCCCTCGTCCTCCAGTACTCTCCGAGAGCACGTGCAGACTTGCCTCTGTCTTACGTACACAGATCAGCCAGGTGCCCCTCCCCTGGAGGGGGTTGGTGCAGGAACCCTCGACGTGTCCTTGACCAAGGTGTGCTCTGTGTGTTCTGTGTGGACCTCTGCACAATGGTCAGGGTGCTGCAGGGGACCGCCTGGGTTTAATCCCAGCCTGACCACTTACGACGTGACCTTTGACAAGTGCGTGGCCTCTGCACAGGTAGGTTCCTGGTCCACACAGGGCCTCGGGAGGGTGGGATGAGATAATCCACACAGCTTGCTGACCTTGGCACACAGTAGGTGCTCACTGTTGGCTGCTCTTATGGAAAGTCTGGGCTGGGGTCTGGACTGGGGAGTCCCTGGCGTGTCCCTTCGTGGAGGGTGACACTGTGGGAGTGGACATCCCAGGGGATGTGCTGTGGGATGTGGGAGTGGACATCCCAGGGGATGTGCTGAGTGGGGCGCAAAGAGAGCTTAGGGCAAAGTCCCGAGGGTTCCGACCTTAGGAAGGAGGGTCCTGGGCAACAGGGAGGGAGTGAGAGAACCAGAGAGTTTCCAGAAGGCGTCAAATGCTGCTGAGGGATCCAGTTCATGGAGACCAAGAAGAATCCCCTGGATATGGTCAGGTGGCGATCCTTGGACCGCTGTCAGAACCATCTCCTGTCCTGCAAGGCAACAGGACCAAGAATATGTCACCCACGGTGGGAGGCTTACGTGGCTTCAGTCGGGTCCTCGTGGGAGGAGGGCACTCCTGACCCTCCTGATGTCCTCACCATCCCCCCGAACAGCAGGCCACGATTACACTGGGAACGCTTGCTGGGGGAGCCCTGATCCTGCTGGGACTGTTGGAGAAGGTTCCAGAAAGAGCAGAGTTGGCAGATGACGGGTGGGTCAGAAGGTTGGGAGACTGGGTGGTCCTGAAGGGTGTGGGAGAGGTGCTGAGGAGCAGGTGGGCAGCCCCGAAGCTGCCACTTTACAAAAAACAACTGGAGATGCGGAAAGGCTTTAAACAAGGCGAGGTTCCCGTGGCGGGAGCGGATTTGAGGGATAGAGGAAGGAGGAACGGGCCCTCTGTGTCGTCACTGCAGAGGCTCCTCCCACCCACTGCCCACTTAGTGGCCGGTTTGGCCTCCAGCAAAGCAGACCCACCCTTTCCCCACGGACAGGGGCCCAAGTGGAAGGAAGCTGGGTGTCCTCTGGGGAGCAGCAGGGGCAGGGGGGCCGTTTCCCCGCAAAGGTTTGACCCCGCCCCTCCTACCTGCTTATTTCTGGTCCCTCTCATCAGGCGCCTTCTCCTTGGGGCTGGTTTGGTCACCAGGCAGCAAAAGCCTTGAGGCTGTTTTTACAGCTTGCCTCGGGGCAGCCAAGAAGGGGGAGCGGGGCCACCTGAGCCCAGCGCTGCTGCTGCTTCCCCCACATGCCTGGTGTCCAGGGTGCCCACTCATGTCCAGAGATGCCCACTTGTGGCCGGGTGTCCCTTTGTGTCCAGGGATGAAGACACCTTCTTATTGCTGTCATTTATGTTCAGTTAATAGTGGATGCCTTTAACTTGCAAAGTAGCCAAAATGAATGCAGTCAGTGGAAGGGGATCAGTCAGAACATCAGAACTGGGGTGGGGAGTTCCCTGGTGTCCTAGTGGTTAGGATTCCGGGCTTTCACTGCCATGGCCTGGCTTTGATCCCTGGTCGGGGAACTGAGATCCCGCAAGCCACACGGCGCGTTTCCAGGAAGACGAAAGAGGCCCCCAAAGGTCACTCTTCATGTCTCTGACCATAACTGGGTAAGGGACGTATGGTTGGCAACTGGCTGGCACTGTCCCCTGAGCGCTGTGGGAGCAGAGAGGCCGTGTGTGTGGCTGCACAGGTGCCCGGGACCTGGCTCCTCCCCGACTTGCCGAGGGGCCCCAGGAAAGTCCCAGGCCTGGCCTTCGGTCAGCAGAGGACACGGGGTGGCCGTGGGAGAGGACCCACAAAGGCTGCCAGAACCAAGTCACTGGGGTTTTGGCGACTGGTCCTGCCTGAGCAGGGGCTGGAGAGTCAGATGTGCTCAGGACAAAAGGAGGCTGGAGGGGAGGCCGGGTGACATGCAGGCTTGGACCTGGGGATGCTGTGGACAAGGGGCAACTTCTTGAGGGATTGGGGTCCCCTCCACACCTGCCTGCCTACGAGAGCTCTCCTTATCCGGAGGCTCGGCTCTGCGCTGCTGTGCGGGCTCTGGACCAAACTGTGATGGACGTGCAGAGGCAGAGGGTCCACATGGTGGGTGCCTGGGGTCACCAGGAGGAAGTTTGACAAATGCCGTTCTGGGTCCGCTCTGTGCTCAGGAGCTGCCCCTGCCTAGGCGACTCCTGGATTGCGTTTGGCCAACGAAAGGCCCCAGCAGCTTGGAGAGCGGGCAGGTTTCTCCCCATCACTCCTGCTCCGTCGGCCTCTGCAGCAGCTTCTGTGTGGCCACCCCTGCAGCTAGGCAGCCCCTCCCTCAGGGTGGAGGTGCCGGCTCCTCCCACCATGCCTTTCGGATGGAGATTCCCATCAGCACAGCAGGAAACTGGGCTTTGTTGTTTCTGAGGCTCATGGCTCACTGTGATGCTCAAGATACGGTGGAATTCCATCCGAGCTCCTGGAAAAAGCCAATTCACAGCCAACCAGAGACCGTGGGATGGGAGGGGAGGGGAGGGAGAGGAGAGGAGCCTGAAGATAAGCCACAGGAATGCACGGTTGCCCTCCCACTCCACAGCCCTCCTCGGCCCTGAATCTGGGAGGAATCGGGGCTGCCGATCTTGTCTGCCTGCCCAGCTAGAGCTCACCAGGGATCTGTGGCCTCAGGGGACCTCCCTGTCTCGAAAGCCCCCCATCTGTCCAGATGATCTGACTCAGTTAAAGCCATAAGTATCGTCCCCTCCCCCAGTGCCTAGGAGAGATACCCTCTGGAGTCAGCCTCACTCACAGCCCTGGGCCCCCGTCAGGTACCCCTGGGCGGTCCGGGACACCTTCCCTCCTAGGGCCTGCGGTGGGCTCAGGCTGCCCCGCTACCCGCAGGTGTGGGCTGGCCCAGAGCAGCCTGCCTGGAGAAAAGCCTGCCTCAGGTGGACAGAGCTGCCCCATGGTGCAGTCACTGCCCAGAGGATGAGATCAAAGGCCTAGGGCTGCCCAACCTTGGGGCACAAGTACAGGCAGCAGGCGCCACTGTGGTGCTG
This sequence comes from Neophocaena asiaeorientalis asiaeorientalis, assembly GCF_003031525.2. Taxonomy (NCBI): domain Eukaryota; kingdom Metazoa; phylum Chordata; class Mammalia; order Artiodactyla; family Phocoenidae; genus Neophocaena; species Neophocaena asiaeorientalis. The sequence goes on from NW_020171804.1 coordinate 815,837, forward strand.
CAGCCCCAGGACCAGATTCTGCAGGGCACAGGCATTCGTGGCCGCTGGGGCCTCATCTAAATCCGCTCCCAGCCCAAACGGGGACCCTGAAAGGAGCTTGCGCCTTCCTGTGGCAGCCCCGCAGCCGCAGAGGTGGCTGACTGGCCTGCGGCTGCGGTTGGCAGCTGATCCCGGAGGAGGGGCCATGGGGCTCCTCTCTGTGTCCCCAGGATGTGATGAGTCAGTGAGGCCTAGCCAAATATCCACTCTTCTTTTTTTTTTTTAGATTCTTTTCCAGGGTAGGCATTCCCTGTGCTCTACAGCAGGTTCTTATTAGTTATCTATTTTATAGGTGGTACTGTGAAGATGTCAGTCCCAATGTCCCAATTTATCCCTTCCCCCCCATCCCCTGGTAACCATAAGTTTGTTTCCTACATCCGTGGCTCTACTTCTGTCTTGTAAACAAGTTCATTCGTACCCTTTTTTAAGATTCCACATATAAGCGACATCATAGGATATTTGGTTTTCTGTGTCTGACTTGCTTCGCTCAGCATGACAATCTCTAGGTCCATCCACGTCGCTGCGCGTGGCATTAGTTTGTTCTTTTTTTATGGCTGAGTAATATACCCGTGCCTCATGGTTCTTGACCACCAGCTCCTCCAATGCCAAGCCTACACACACCGTTCCCGTCCTGATGCCAGGACGCTCTACCCTTCTCGGACTCTGCCTGGGCAGTTACGACCCACCTTCAGGTGTCAGCCGGGACACTACTTCCTCCAGAGGCCGCCTGAGCCCTGGTTAGGGGGGATGCACCCCTCACACTAATGCTTGCACGCAGCCTGCACGGGGCCCTGCACTGCTCTCTCCTGTGTGGGAGACGGGTCTTCTCTGCCTGGGAGTCACTTGTCAGCAGGTCTTGTTACTTCGGGGAATAATTGTGAAAGTGTGCGAGTGTGTGTGAACGTGTGTAAATGTGAGTGTGTGAGTCAGTATGAGAGTGTGCGTGCACGTGTTGTATGTGTGATTGCGTGTGACTGTGTGTGAGCGTGTGTGTGAAGTCAGGGAAGACACATGTGGTTCCAGGATGGTGGTTGTGATGAACTGTGCGTGTCCCCTAGATGCATGTGGTGAAGTCCGAACACCCAGGATCTCAGAATGTGTCTTTCTTTGGAGATAAAACCTTCTTATTAAGGTTAAATGAGGTCACATGGCTGGACCCTAATCCCATATGACTGGTGTTCTTATAAGGAGATCAGGACACAGACACACACAGTGGGAGGACCGTGTGAGGACACAGGGAGAAGACGGCCGTCTACACGCCAAGGAGAGAGGCCTCAGGGGAAACCAGCCCTGCTGGCAGCTTGATGTCAGACTTCCAGCCTCCAGAACAGAGAGGGAATAAATGTCTGTTGTTTAAGTTGCCCAGCCTTGTGACGGCAGCTGAGCTGACTACTGCAGTTATCGTGACCTGCCCCTTTCCCCGTCAGTGGCCACTAGGAGAACTGGACAAGCCGGGGAGGAAGCTCTCTGCTCCTTCGGGCACCATGCACACTGTCTGTTTACAGGATTCTGACCAGAATGGAGCTGCAACCCTGCCTGTGCATGTAGTCCTTTTCTGAGACTCTCTGATCACTACCAGAAGGCTCTCTGTAGTCATCTGGCCAACCAGAGCCCATCTGTGTACCCTTACTCAGGGGTCTCTGGCCTCTGTCCCACTTCCTGGGGCTCAGTCTCCACGGCTGGACCCACCCCTTTGGGAAGCTCTCATCTCTGTGTTCACCTTTGCACTGAAAATGATCCTTCTGGCTGGACGTGTGATATGAATGTCCTGTGTTCAGATGGGCGATGGCCACCAGGTCACAGAGCAGTCAACAGAGTTCTTAGAACTCCCAGGTCACAGAATGTGACGGCTGCAGAGGCTCCAGCGCTCCCATAGTGGGTGGAGGGGAACTGGGGGGGAGAAGAGGTGGTCCTGCCAAAGCGCCTGGAGATGGAAGGTGACTGCGGCGTGTCCTTCCCCCGAGCACCGATGTGATTGTGTGCCTTGCTTTAGGCATCGTGCACCCAGGTGGCCCAGGACATTCCTTTGAGTCTCCTTACCGAGTTTCACGTGTCCCCTTTCCAGTTTGTTTCTGCTAAAATCTACTGAGCCCCACTAAGAGGCAGGCTACGCACATCATATGTTTGTAAACTGACGCCCACGTCAAGCTACTTGCGACGGAGACTGTGTTGGCCTGAGCTCTGCGTTTCCTCCCAATGCCAGCCCTCGGCCCCTGACCCAACCCTGCATGGATGTGCCTCAGGTCAAACGCCAGTGGATGTTGAATGGATGCAACTGGAGGGAAAGTGGGTTCTGGCCACAGAAGCTGCTTCCTTTGGCCGATGCCTCTCTGCTCCATAGGTCTTGTTTCTAAGCGTTTTGGTTGTTTACAAGGATGTTGTTTTCGTCCGTTTGGGCTGCTATAACAAAATACCACAGACTGGGGGTTTACAAACAGAAATCATTTCTCACAGTTCTGGGGGCTGTGAAGTCCAAGACCGCAGCGCTGGCTGATTCTGCGAGGTGTCTGGTGAGGGCTCACTTCCTGCTTCTCAGATGGCGCGTTCTCGCCGTGTCCTCTTTTGGTGGAAGGGGCTAAGGATCTCTCTGAGGTCTCTTTTCTAAGAGCATGAATCCCATTCATGAGGGCTCTGCATTAGAATTTCAACGTACGCTTTTTGGGAGGAGACACACATTCAGACCAGAGCAGATGTGAAAGGGACTCTGTCCCACAGTGACACCAATTCATGGTGGGGAGTAACTGAGACAAGATAAAACAATATTATCATTGCTTCTGCGTGTAGTCTGTGGGGCTCACAATATGGTGCATTCATGGATGCCTCTTTGTTATACAGATCTGCTTTAGTACAGAAGTATTACTAATTTTACAACTGGAAGATTGAGTACACAATCAAGGAATTAGCACCAAATAGATATTAGTTATGATCAATAAGATATCTGGGAAGCACAGATGCTGGTCTGGTTAACTAGCATTAATAACACTGTTACAATAAAAATGACGAGGGAGGCCAAGAAAGATCCCCACCTTGGGCCACCGGTATTTTGGACACTTATCCGTATCTTTAAAATGAGTGCGGGTCCTCAGGATCATTTAGAGTGACATGCTTGATTGCCCGTTCCAGGATTAATTAAAACCATCTGCAACCGGGTGGCTCTGCACCATTTCTGGAACCATAATAAAAGTACTCATGGCTTTGGCTTGGAACCTCCAAGACTCATTTATGTGTTCATAAGGGTCTTAAGAATTTTATAGCATTGAGTTTTATAGGTTGAGCCCTTTCAGAAACCATTTTCCCCAGAGCAGAACTTGGTTTAGGGATCACATTCCAGTATGTCCCCTTGTCAGTGCAGGCAAAAATGCGGGTGTATTACTTCTAACTAAGTGGAAATATCTATTTATATTTTCTATTTTTAAAACAATACACATTAATTGTAGAAAATTATGAAAATCCAGAAAAATAAGAAGCAGAAAATAAGAATTATAATCCCACCACAGAGGTGAACGCTGTATATATAAACATACTGTCCGTACTCTCTCTTCTCTATCTATCCCATTCATCTATCACTTCTAGCACTGCTGTATCTGACCATCCACACCCACCTGTCACGGTCCCCCTCCCTCACCCACCTGTCACGGTCCCCCTCTCTTACCCACCCGTCCAACTGAAAGGTGTTCTAGGACATACTCATCCACAACCCCACTGATATGTTTGCTCTTCTATTTTTGTTGATTTCAAAACAATCCATCAAAAGCTCGATCCAAGATAACCAATAACAGTACAGGCTGAAAATCAGCAATCGTCTGGAGCTGGTGATGGGTTTTCTGCTGCCTTTGCATGGGGTGGTGGGTGCCCATGTTCCTCAAAATGCATATGTTGAAACCCTACCTCCAGGACCTCGTAATGTGACCCTATTTGGAGGTAAGGCCTTTTTTTTTTAAAAAATTAATTATTTATTTATTTTTGGCTGCGTTGGGTCTTTGTTGCTGCGCGCGGCCTTTCTCTAGTTGTGGCGAGCGGGGGCTACTCTTCGCTGTGGTGCGTGGGCTTCTCATTGCGGTGGCTTCTCTTGTTGCAGAGTACCGGCTCTAGGCGCGCACACAGGCTCAGTAGTTGTGGTGCATGGGCTTAGCTGCTCCGTGGCATGTGGGATCTTCCAGGACTGGGGCTCGAACCCATGTTCCCTGCATTGACAGGCGGATTCTCAACCACTGCGCCACCAGGGAAGCCCTGGAGGTGGGGTCTTTAAAGAGGTGACTAAGTTAAAATGAGGCCGTATGGCTGGGCCCTAATCCAATCTGACTTGTGTCCTTTTAAGAAGAAGAGATCCGGACACAGATACACACAGAGGGAAGACCATGTGAGGATATGGGGAGAAGACGGCTGTCTACGTGCGAAAGAGAGAGGCCCTGGAGAAAACCAACTCTGCAGATACCTTGAACTTAGACTGTTCTAAGTGCTGTTCTGGAATAAACTTCCGTTATTTGAGCTGCCCTGTATGTGGCACTTCCTTTTGGCAGCCCAGCAGACTAAGGGAGTGGAGTTGGCTTAGGGCAGAGCTGGCCCCACCTCTCCTCTAACTTGCAGAGTCCCTGGAGACAAGCTGCTGCCTGTCTGGTTTTCCTTCTTTGACAGCACAGTGGGACAGATGTGCCCTAAGGCAGAAACACCTCTCTTCTCTGCAGAGAAGTGGGGTCCTGTACTCTCGTGATCCTGAGACCCCATCAGCAGAGGGTCCCTGCCCCTCTGTGGCCTGTAACTTCATGGAAGATGTAAAGAATTACGCGTGTGCTAGAGGCAACGGAGTGGCAGAAGCTTCAGAGAGGAAGGCATTCAACAATTTTTTTTGAAAGAAAGAGTAAATGAGTAAAGCACCGAGTACGATTGCAGACCAAAGCGGACGGAGGTGACTTCTTTCTGAGACCCAATCACCGGCAGCAGAGATGAAGAACCGGGTCAGAAAGGACTCAAGTCTCCCTGACCCCAGGTGCCCATCACTCAGGACAGCACCCCCTGATCCCAGCCCCCCATCATTCAGGACAGCTCCGCCACCCAATCTCCATCACTCAGGACAGCTTCACCTGCAAGCAGAACGACCTCAGAAAGGGGTCCAGGAACTGGGACAAAGATGAAACCTTTTTGGGAGATTCTGAACTCTTTATTTCTCCTTTTCTCTCTATTCCTTGCTTGTTTCCTAACAGTGAGTTCTTCAGTTCACAGGACGTGTTTGGGGGACACCAGGAATGGGGGTGGGGGAGATGGTTTTCTGTTCCCATGAGAGGGAGAAAGTGGATGACCCAGGAGACAGGGAGACAGAGGGAGACAGGGAGGGGGCAGTGGGAAGGCAGGGATCTTGGTGGCTCCTTTAGCTAGAAATTAAAAGTGTTTCCCAATAACAAAGCCACCAGAGGAGGAACATGGGACCTGGGCTTCCAGGAACAAACAATAGTACATCCTTCCTGAATGTTCACTGCATTCTGGGAACTGTGCATAAGCGCCCCGTTTCCTGTGATTCCCCCCATGACCCTTGGGGCAGATTCTGTTTTTATTGCTATTATGTAGATGAGGAAACTGAGCCCTCAGCACGGCTAAGTAGTGCTTCCAAGGCCACGCAGCTGGTTAGTGGTGAGAAAAGGTTAAATGCTGGTTTTATCTGATCGCATATACTTTTAACCACCCCCGTATTGACTTGGGCATGAGAGAATTGCCAGTGCCTCTGGACAGAGAAACACGGAGCTCACCGTCCCCTCTGCTGGGCTTTGGCGCTTTCTGGCTTTGCCTCCCCTACCCAGCTGGCCCCCGGGGAGTGCAGTGAGGTGCTCGGCTGTCTGTAACTGTGGGGTGTCCTGGAGTTGCCCGAGGCTCTTTGGAGCATGGGCTCGTCCACTTCCTCTAACCTGGTGCTAGGTGATCAAAGCAGAGACTCAGGGGATGGTCCTGTCCAGAGTCCCCCCCCCCCCCACCGCGCCCCCCCTTCTAGCTGGGAGAACGGAGGCACAGAGAGGACAGACCTGTCCATGACCGCGTGGGGGCAGCAGAGGGGTCTAGCCCGTCCCCCACCCCCACCACTCCCTGCTCAGTCATTTCCCATCTCCCTGTGCTTGATGCTTATCTTTATTCACAGTAGTTCCCCTGCTCCCATCTTAAGGGGCCACGGTTTAGGTTCTTGGGCGTCAGTCTGTCTGCAGGTGTCTCTGAGTAAGGAGGGCCAGAGCTCTCTGGCAGCGGCACCATCTGTGTCCCAGGCATGGCTGCAGGGCCAGCTTGGTCAGCTGTCAGGAACAGGGCTCCCTGACTTACCAGCAAACTTGTACAGACTGTGTCTCCTCGTCCATCAATACGTGGCCAAGAAACGCAATATTTATAGAGTTGCTGGAAGACTATGAGAACATCTGTGCCTTAGAGATCCTAAAACCACCCTGATTATGGCAGAGCAGCAAGACTGCAAGCAGTTGGCTGACTGGGGCTTTGAGGTGAAGACATTGGCTTCTTTTTTAAAAAATTGAAGTATAGTTGCTGAACAATATTATATAGGTTACAGGTGTACAATATGGTGATTTACAATTTTTAAAGGTTTTACTCCGTTTATAGTTATTATAAAACATTGGCTCTCTTCCCCATGTTGAACAATATATCCTTGTAGCTTCTTTTATACCTAACAGTTCGTACCTCTTACTCCCCTACCCCTGTATTGCACCTCCCCTCTAAGCCACTAGTTTGTTCTCTGTATCTGTGAGTCTGCTTCTTTTTTGTTATATTCACTAGTTTGTTGTGTGTTTTAGATTCCATACTGGCTTCTTTTTAGAGACTTTTGAGAAAAGGGCCTTGGTTTACTCACTACCATGCTGGGATGAAGATACTAATTTCGATGGTCATTGGGTCACTCGATGACCAGAAGAAACTCCCTTTTGGTCTGGCTTCAAGAACAGTTGCATTTCTCTTAAGTGACTGGATGGCTTTTTTCCTTTATATGCTGTAAACTGTGTAGCGGGTAATGTTTTCTTTTTCTTATTGGCTACTAGGAAATCTAGAGCCACTTTTGGGGCCTGTCTCTGGCAGGTATGCAGAATCTCATGGAAGGCATGCTGGATATTAACCCCACTCCCTGTTCTGTTTTATGTTTAGACTTATTTATCTTCGACTTTTGTTTTTTAGGTTTTGTATGTATTCTGTAGACCTCTGTAAGCACTTTTTGCAGCAAAGAGGAATATACTTAAATTAATGAATAAATATGCAAATAAATAAGGTTGGAAATGACAAATTTGCTTTTAAACAGGTTTCTTCAATCTCAGGTGTGTGTAATTCAGAAACTGGAAAAAACCTGCAAAGGATGTGCTTACACACAGAGAGATTAAATAATCAGTTTCTAGATTATTAACCTCCATAGAGCTCTTTCCTAAAACTGTCCTGCCTGGGAAGTTTGGTTAAGGAACGATGGGTTGCTTTATTTCCCTTTACAAACAGCATTCTCCCACTTGACTCACACCTCTTATCTATCCCACTTATTACTAGGGGCACGACGGGGTGAGGGTGTGCAGGGGGGAAGTCTCTAGGATGCTAGAGGGTCCACTTCAAATCTTGTGTTGGGTTGGGAAGGTGAGTGGGCTAATGGCTGGGATGCATGTTCTTTTGTGCGTTGGTAATTTTAAGTTTTGCTTTCAACTCAAGAGAAAGAGAAACCCAGGAAGGGCTAATGGGTGAAGGATTCCCTAAGTTCTTGTGGATTTGAAATGTGTTTCCTGTAGACTTGATACCTGAAGGACAGCTTGGCTGTATTTAAATCCTCCTTCACACTTCTGTTCGTTGGGTGTTTGAAAAATGCCACTCCATTGTTGCCTTGCTTTGTTCGTGTGTTTTGAAAGGTCTGAGGTTAATCTAATTCTTTTGCCTTTTAAGTTATTTTTTTCTTTATGTCCAGAGGCCTTGAGGATTTTACCTTCATCTTTGATATGTAATAGTTTTACTAAAATACGTCTTGAACTTGGACATTCTGGGTTAATTTTCTCAGGTTCCCAGTGAGCCCTTTATGATGTACAGATTCAAGTCATTTCCTGTTTCTGGAATGTTTTCTTGGATTATACTTTTGAATAATAATTCTATTCCACTGTTTTGTTTTTCTTCCTCAGGGATTCCAGTAATACAAATATTATTTCTTCCATTTCTACTCCTTTCTCTCTGACTTGCTTTACTTCTTTCTCTTGTGTCATTTTTATCCTCATGGTTGTTTTGCTGTTTTCTTTGATTAAATTTCTTTGTATTAAATTTGCATTTAGCAAAACACCAATAAGGAAGTTGAGAGAACCCCACTCTACTATTCAAACCACCTGAGAGTCTTCCTGACACATAACACTGTGCCTTACACCAAGTAGAAAATAAACTCTAAGCAGCCAGAAAAGAAAAAAAAAAGTTTTGCATTTAAGTCTATTTTCTCTTGGGCACTTTGTGATCTATTCTTTTTTTTTTTTTTTTTTTTTTTTTGCGGTACGCGGGCCTCTCACTGTTGTGGTCTCTCCCGTTGCAGAGCACAGGCTCCGGACGCACAGGCTCAGCGGCCATGGCTCACGGGCCCAGCCTCTCCGCGGCACGTGGGATCTTCCCGGACCGGGACACGAACCCGCGTCCCCTGCATCAGCAGGTGGACTCTCAACCACTGCGCCACCAGGGAAGCCCTATTCTTTTTTTTTTTTTTTAATTGCTGACTACTTTATTATTATTATTTTATTCTTTTTTTCTAAGAAATTTCATCCTTTTCTTCCACTTCTCTTCTGAGTTCAATCAACTCTTTTCCTTTTCTTTCTGTTTTTGTCCATTTCTGTTCTTGACATGTGGATTTCTGATTCAGATGGGTTTTCATATTCTCAAATGCTTTGACTATATCTAATTCTATTTGGAGTGTAGACTTAACACTTTTCTTCTTTTTCATTTTTGGAGGATAGGTGTGTTTTCCTCTGCTGGTTTGTGTATAAATTCATTTCCTGATGTTTTGCAGCTGTTCTCTATGGGTTTTATTTCCTCTTATTTATTTTATAAATAAAATTCCTAGTTAAGCATGACCCTTTCCTGTCAGTCTGGCAACTACGGTCCTTGGGATGAGAGTTTGCTTTGGGAGAGGGGCTGCAAATCCTCTGCTTTTGTGGGATTTTGTCATGCATGACCCTGTACTTACTTCTTCTTGTTTTCCCCTAATTTCCAAAGGACCCTTCTTTCTTCCCCTTTGGCTTTTTTGGGAGGACAATTCCTTTAAATCATGCCTGCCCCTTAACGTGATGCCAGCCCTGAAATTGTTCTTTGGAATCAGAGGGAGCATTTTCAGGCTGGATTGGTCTTACCTTCTGAAGAGTCACATCTGCCTGGACCCTGCAGCCCCCTCCTCTCTGTGGTCTTTTTCTGGCAGCCTTGATAGGGCAGTGGGTGGGACCTTGTGCTGGGGTTTGCTGCTTTTTCTCTTTTTACTGACAGTTATTTTGCAGTCTAGGTATTCTTTATTTTTAAGAAATGTTGAGACTATGGTTTTGCATAGAAATTTCATAGCTAAGTTATTTCATATCATTTGGGGAGAATATTTTTGAGTCCTATGGTTGGAGATTTTAACACCCTCCTTTCATTTATAGATAAAACAATTAGGCCAACAAATCAGTAAAACTATGGAGGATTTAAACAGTACCATCTGTCAAGGTGACCTGATTGATATTTATAGAACACTACACCCAGCAATTGCAGAAACATATTCTTTGCAAGGATGAAGGCATTTTCTCATAAAGAGAGACCATCTACCCGAGCTTAAAAACAAATCTCAATACATTTCAGAAGTTTAGAGTCATATACAGTGTATTCTCTGCCCACAATGAAAATAAATTAGAAATCAGTAACAATAAGATATCTAGAAAGCCCCCCAAATATTTTAAAATTAAGCAAAAACTCTTTTAAAGAACCTGTGGTCAAACCAAAATCACAAGGTAATTTTTAGAAAATATCTCAACTTAATGAAAATGGAAACAACATGTCAGAGTTTGTGCAATGAGCCAAAGCAGTGTTTAGTGGAAATTTATAGCCCTGAATGCTTATATGAGAAAACAAGCATTATTTATTTTTTTAAACAAATTAAAAAATTCTTTTATCTTCTAATTGATACATGCATTAGAGTTAGAAATGACTATCAAAAGGTTTATAACGCTGCTACTATTACTACTACTACTGACAGTAATGATGATGATTATAACAATAACTATAACACAGAAAGTATTCTTTTCCTCACCACCTCTCGCAATGTCCTTCTCTCCTAGGTACTGTCCTGATTTTAATACCAAAATTCCTGAAGAAGCACATTTTAAATTAATGACAATTCTACCTCAAGAAGCTAGAGAAAAATTAAATTAGTAGAAAACCCAACAATAAGTAGGAGGAAATAAATGCTAAAGGTAAGAGTGGAAATCAATGAAAGAGAAAGCAGATGGCCAATAGAGGAATCAATAAAGTCAAAAACTGACCCTTGGAAGAGATTAGTAAAATTGATGAAAACCTAGCAAGACTGATGAAAAAGGAAAAAGAAAATCCCAAAATTACCTACATCGAGAAAGAGAGAGGGGCCATGTTAATAGATCCTACTGATATTAGAAGGAGAACACAGAGATATTATGAGCGAATTTATGTCATTAGGTTTGACAACTTAGATATAATGAACAAATTCTTTCTGAAACCTAGTTTATTAAAATAGACACAAGAAGTAATTGGAATGGCCCTGTAGCTATTAAAGAAATTGAATTATTAATAAAAAAACTTCCTAGAAAAATATCTTTAGAGTCAGAGGCCTTCATTGGTAAATTCTGTCAAACATTTAAGGAATTAATGACACCAATCTTACATTAATAAAATAGAAGAGGAAAAATGTTTTCTAACTCATTCAGTGGGGCCAGCATAGGTCTGAGACATAACAATGTCTAGCTTTCTAGTCTTTCCTCTAGCTTTTTTTTTTAAGTTGGGGTATAGTTGTTTTACAACGTTGTGTTAGTTTCTACTGTACAGCGAAGTGGAGTTCCCTGTGCCATACAGCAGGTTCTCATTGGTTATCTGTTTTATACATAGTAGTGTATATATGTCAATCCCAATCTCCCAGTTCATCCCACTCCATCTTTCCTCTAGCTTTCTGAACACAGTTATAATAACTGTCTATATATTTTTGTGTCCTTGTCTGCTAATTCTAATAGCTGTGTCAGTTTTGAGTCAGTTTTGACTGATTTTAATGTTCATTTTGAGTTGTATTATCCTGATTCTTTGCATGCCTGGTAGCTTTTGTTTAACTACCAGGTACAGTGAATTTTATTTTGTTGGCACTGGGCATTTTTGTTTTCATAAAGATATTCTTGAACTTTGTTCTTGGATGCAGTTATCTTCATAGAAGCCATTTGAATCTTTCAGGTTCCGCTTTGAAGGTTTGTTAGGCTGGATGGAGCAGTGTGTATTCTGGGGATTGATGTTAGACAATTCTTAGTACTTCACTCAATGAACTGCAAAGTATGAGACTATCCAGTTTGGATGGTGGGAAAAGGCACTATTACCAGCTCTGTGCCAATGCTGGGTACGGTTGTCTCTAAACCTTTGAGATGATTCTTTCCCAACCTCACCTGGTTTCTTCACACATGCACTGACCATTCTTAACTGAAGACTCAAGGGGGACCCTATGCAGACCTTCAGAGCTCTCTCTCTGTGCAGCTTGTATCCTCTCTGGTACATTGTCATGAAAACCCTAAACACCTGAGTCTCTTGCCTGCATCTCCTCAACTCCCTGTCCCTGTGCCACACCTGGAAATTATCCCAAGGCAGTAAGCTGGGACCATAATTGGGCTCATCTTGTTTGCTTTCCAGCTCTCAGGATCCCTGTCCTTCATAGTCTGAGGTCCAATATTTTGAAAATTGTTATTTTATACATTACCTCTTTTCTTTTTCTGTTTTTTTTTTTTCCAGGCATGGCAGTACCTGCATGTCCTGTTACTCCATCTTGACCAGAAGCATATAGCCTGATCTCGTAATGTTTTCTTTTACTCCTGCATTTTCTGTTGTGTCTTCTTCTCAGGGAATAGATTTATATTTCAGGCAACTCTCTAACCCAGAACCTAAGAATCATATATGACTCCTCCCTCTCCTGCATTCCACCTCCATTCAGTCCTCAAAGTCTATCTTTTATGCATTTTTAGCCCTTCCTCTCTCTGTCTTTTCTTTTTCTTTCCCTCTGCCACTGGGCTAGTTCAGGCCACCATAGTCCCTTGCCTGGATTATCAAATTTCCCTTTTCTCTCTTCTCACCCCCTTCACTCCTTACCCAAATTCCTCCTCCTCTTGTATTCAGTGAGTGCTATGTTCATCCACCAAGTTGACTAAGGCAGAAACAGGAATCATTCCAGTTTCTTATCTTCTCTGCAAGCCCAATACCTAGCATATTCTAGGTGCTCAGTAGAGATGTTTTGTTAAGATGACTTTTACACATATGAAAAGATATTCAACCTCATCATAATAAGAAATATACAATTTAAAATATATGAAGGGCTTCCCTGGTGGCGCAGTGGTTGAGAGTCCGCCTGCCGATGCAGGGGACGTGGGTTCGTGCCCCGGTCTGGGAAGATCCCACATGCCGCGGAGCGGCTGGGCCCGTACTGCCATAATTTTTCACTGATCAGATTGGCAAAAATAAAAAATTGATAATACAGAGCATGGGGGAGGATGTGAGGAAAAAGCTCTCTTATATGTTGCTGGTGGGGATGTAAACTGGTACAGTTGTTGTAGAGGGCACTTCAGCAATATCTGGCAATCAGAACTGGAAATGCATACACCTTTGGCCCACAATCTCACTTCAACAAATTCGTCTTACTGAATACTTGCATATATACATATGTAATCTATATGGACATTCACTACAGCAGAAGTTTGGGAGCAACTTGAATGTTCAAGCAGAATACTAGTTAAATGCAAGGTGGTCCATTTGTTGTGTGTTGAGTGGGGGTAATCCCCGTGGTGTGCTGTCAGGTTCAGAGCATTGTATATTTCATGGCCCCTGGTGGACCCAGTCCAGAGATGGACAAGAGAAGGAGAGACTGACTTTTCATTTTATACCTTTTTGTAGGCTTTAAATATTGAACATGTACATGTATTATCAATTCTAAAAATAATATTTTAAAATGTATTGTTTAATATTATTGGATTCCTCTCTATTAACCTGACCCCAGTACTACATCTGCTCGATCTCCAGGCATTATTGATTCTACTATGTAAAATTTTCTCAAATCTGTTTCCATTTCTGTCCATCCCCTTTCCCATTTCTGCCTACTCTTCTGCAAAGCCCAATTTAAAGGCCTCCTCAGGCTTCCCTGGTGGCACAGTGGTTAAGAATCCACCTGCCAAGGCAGGCGACATGGGTTCGAGCCCTGGCCCGGGAAGACCCAACATGTCGCGGAGCAACTAAGCCTGCGAGCCACAACTACTGAGGCCACGTGTCACAAGTACTGAAGCCCACACGCCTAGAGCCTGTGCTCCGCAACAAGAGAAGCCACCACAACGAGAAGCCCACGCACTGCAACAAAGAGTAGCCCCCACTCACTGCAACTGGAGAAAGCCTGTACACAGCGACGAAGACCCAACGCAGCTAAAAATAAAAACAAACAAATAAATAAGCTTATTTAAAAAAATAAAGGTCTCCTTGTCCTGGGGATCCCTGATCCCCTCTCACTGGTATGAGTTCAGTTCTAGACATGTTAGGTTTTGGGTGCCTGGGGTACATATCTCAGTCTGGAGCTCAGGAGAGATTTAGACCAAAGATGCAGATGTGGGAGTCATCAGGTACATTTGTGGCTGCATTCTTGGGCACATGAATTGACTGGTGGCTACCAGAAATGATAGGATTTTCGTCTAGGACTGAGGATTGGGAGATGATGTTTCTGGAATGGAATCTGGTTGTCAGGGACAGCTTCTCCCAGGCCTCTAATTTGATATTGGACTTCTGAGTAGCTGCAGGAGCTGTAAAAACACAGCGAACTGCATCTAGCAGGATTTCCTCCGCCTGCCCGTGGGACCACACGGCATGTGTTTTCCCAAAGGCTAGACGTCATCCAGAAGCCCCTCCCACAACTGGCACTGTGCAGGGGTTGGCAGGAGAAGGTGCTTCCCTCCATCGTCTCCTGGGACGCCCGTGAGAGCTTCCATTTGAGAAGCATGTCCATTCATGACACATCTGCTGTGTGAGGTCAGCCTGGGTGCCAGCCTGGAGGGAAAGGTTGGGTATCAGGGCTGACCCCAGTGCCTTTGCTTGGTATAGCAAGGCTCTGAACTCACCCGGCCTCAACGTAGGAAGAATGCCTGGCGCTGCTGAGGGCTGATTGACCTGAGGGTCAGGATGGAGCCATGCTGAGCGTGAACTTCAAACAGGAAACCTGCAGGTTTGTCCTCTTGTCCCCTTGCTGAATGGCCATAGTTTCCAGCCTTCGAGAGATGAGAAGCCCTGAACCTGAAACATCAGAACTGAAGTCAGTAATGAAAGGGCTGGTGCAGCGGGGCCGCGGACACGTTCCATTCCCCCTGGGCTATATTAACACCCCCCATCCTTCAATCTGAGTCTCTTACCTCCCCAGAAGACCCGGTAGGGCCAAAGTCCCCTGCTACCTGTGCCCATTGTACCAGGAGGGATGGTGGTGTTTGTTCAGACATCAAACCGATGCATGTCTAGTTCCCCATAAATCAGGTGGTTCCGTGGGTTCCCTCCTGCTGACTTAATTCCACTCCGATAACGGATATGACACGACAGTCACTACTTGGCTTTGAGTTTCAAGACTGACCTGAATTTCTAGTGAGGCAACAGTCTAGAAAGCCAGGCTTCAAAAGGGACGTCTAGATTCCACACATCCCCTTTCAGGCAAAGCTCAGCGTTCTGGGACGCAGCGTGATGTCAGAGAGACGGGACACAGCGACTGAAGGCTTGGAGACAGGCAGGCCTGGTGGGATTGCTTGGCCTGACCACAGTCCTCCCTTTCCTTCCTCAGTTGGGGGAGAACCCCAGGTGCGGGGTGGAAACTTGTGGACAGGACTTTTGGTTAAAGAGGAGGATTAACAGGGTCATTTACCTAAACCCGACTAAAGCTGCCCAGGAGGAACGAGAGGAAGAAGAGAATAACAGAGGAAACAACAGCCGAGGAGAATTAGCAGTGCAGTTTGAAGCCAGAAGTGGGTGGATTTTGCAAAGTGGAGGGAAGTGAGACCTAAGCGAGGCCCGGGTGGGCCAGGCCCATAGGAGGCAAGTGGGGGGAGCCAGGGCTCCAGCGGCGTGGGTTGGCCCCGTGTGCTGGGTGAGCAGTGAGGCCTGCATGCCCTCCCCCTGCCCTCTCCCCCCACAGGAGACCCTGTGACTCCAGGGAGGCTAAGGGGTAAAGGTGAGGCTGAGGGTGTGGGTGGGCAGGTGAGGCCCAGCCGCCTTCTGTGCTCCTCCCTGGAATGTTCCCCGCTCCTGCAGGAGGCTGGACAATCGCCCCTGAGGGAGCCACCCAGCTGGGAGGCCAGAGCCACGCATGCTGACCTCTGGGGACCCCCGCAGTGAGGCTGTGTGGTCACGCCTGGTCACCCAACTCGAGGCACATCCGTCCCCAGGCCCTGTCTTCTCGCTGGAGCCTCCAGCCAGTGTTTCAATGTTTTCCCTTTAAATAGTCACATGTGGTCCAGGGTCAGCTGACTTCTCCAGAGATCCTCTGTGATATCGTGATTTATAAGAAGAAATACGTATTTGGTCTTCATCCTGTTTATGGCACAGAGCTCCTCAAACCCTTGGAATTCTTAAGTGGTGAGAGTGATGAAGTTGTCTCTTGTTATGTTAATTTTGGAAATTAATAATTAATAATGTGATTTCGGAAAAGAAACTTCCGGTTGCCAGGAGATCCAACCGTGCAACCATGTGATTAGAGGGTTGGAACTTGCAGTCCCAATACCCCTGCCCCCCAAACTCCAGGAAGGGGAGAGGGGTTGGAGGCTGAATCAATCATCAGTGGCCAATGATTTAATCAATCCTGCCTATGTAATGAAGCCTCCACAAAAGCCCAAAAGGACAGGGTTTGAAGACCTTCCAGGTTGGTGAGCGCGTGGAGATTTGGGGAGAGCAGAGCTCCTGGAGAGGGTGTGGAAGCTCCATGCCCTTTCCCCATACCTTGCCCTGCACATCTCTTCCATTGGGATGTTCTTGAATTATATCCACTTATAATAAACCAGCGATCTTGTGAGTAAACATGTTTCCTAAGTTCTGTGAGCTGCTCTAGAAAAGTAGTATTGAACTCAAGGAAGGAGTGGGTCGTGGAACCTCGAATTTAGAGCCAGCTGGTCAGGAGCACAGGTGACAACCTGGGCTTTCAACTGGCATCTGAAGGGAGGGCATCAGTCTTGTGGGATCCGACTCTGTGTCCGGGTAGACAG
Organism: Neophocaena asiaeorientalis asiaeorientalis; assembly: GCF_003031525.2. NCBI lineage: Eukaryota > Metazoa > Chordata > Mammalia > Artiodactyla > Phocoenidae > Neophocaena > Neophocaena asiaeorientalis. The sequence continues at coordinate 832,312 of NW_020171804.1, forward strand.
TGTCAGATTTGAGTGGAATTGTAGGACATCCAGTTGGTGTCAGAGAATTACCTGGAGGTATGTGTGGGTCCCCACCCCCCAAACTTGACACGCACATTGGCATTTGGTGATGGGAATTTTAGCCTCTAACCTGAAAGACAGAGACCAGAGCAGACAGAGCAGACAGAGGAGCTGGGAGGACCCTGAGACTGAAGGGAGGGTGGAGGGGAAGACAGACCCTGTCACCGCGAACCCAACAGTGTTACTGTCCTCAGCGAGGCAGGAGGCCTTGCATCTACCCCACTGGATGCCTTTGAAGGCCAGTTCAGAAGGCAAGAGACGTGAGAGGCACAAAACCAAAGTATCCAGTGGAAGGGTGGAAAGGGAGATCTCTCCCCATTCACTGCTCTCGCCTCAGGCACCTGTAGTGTCTCTCCCCGCTCTATCTGTCGTCTCCGTCCCTGCGTCTCCCTGTCTCTGCCGTTCTTAGTGTGCTGAACCAGTTAGGGAACAAGGGGTCCCCACACATCCTCAGCAGACTTGCTTCTCTCTCTTTGACAGCCACATCTATCGGTGTGGGCATCTGGAAGGAGTGAATATTTACGTTCTCTAGGCTGCAAGGTGGAGGTAGACAAAGGGGTGGGGACCGAGTGTTGGGTCAACCAATCACCTGGTGCATTGACTCGGCCATTCTCTTCCTGAGGATGCCAGGGTTGTCTGCAATGCCCCGATGCCACCCTGGATCCCTTGGTGGACATCCTCCACAGACCCCTTCTCGGAGCCCTAGGAGGGTCTCTCTGGAGTGTCTACCCCGGAGCAGAGTTCCTGGGTCTTCGGCATGCACCTGCTTCATGTCACGAGTGTCACCATATTGCCTTCCGAGATGACTGAATCCCGTTTATTCTCCTCCTGGTAGACCAGGAGGATTCCCCTTTCTTCACATCTTAGCCAGCACTTGGCATCATGCCCCTTTTTAATTCTGTGTGTGATTCTATTGGGTACAAAGTGTCCTCTCCTTTAAAAGCTGTGCTTTATCCTGTTACCAGTGAGGGTGAGAGTGTCCCATAGACTCATTAGCCAGTTGGGCTTCCTTTCCCATAATTCCTATTCATCCCCATCTATCTGTTGGAGTTTCTGACTTTTCATCATTCATTCCAGGAATTCCTCACAGTCGAGATTTCACCCTCTTGTCAGTTTTAGATGTGGTTTCACCCATTAATTTGTACGTGATGTTCGTCACTGAGTGGAGTCGAATGCATGTCATCAAATGCATCAGTTCTTCACTTTGTGGTTTGTGCTTTTACTTAAGAAGACTTTACTTATTCTTTTTATTTTATTTTAAAGGAGGCTTTCTTCACCCTTAGTCGCGAGGATATTCTCCATTTTCTTCTCATGTCTTTATAATTATACCTTTCCCATTGAAGTCTTTAATCTGCGTGGCGTCTACCTTTGTAGATGGTGTGACATGGGGTCTGGCTTTGTGTGTCTCCATGTCAGGAGCAAGGAACAACACCTCCCATGAAGCTGTCCTTTCTCCTCTGCTTTCTGGCGTTGCTCCCTCTAATATTTAGCCCCCCAGAAGGGCCCTTTGTTTGGAGCAGAGTTGGCTGCTGTCATTGAAGTTCTGAAGCGGGTCTTGAGGTAGGAGATATATAGGCCCCAGGCTGAGCAGCTGACTCCTGCTGAAGCTTCGAGATGGGATACCAGGAGGCCCATCGGGCCCTGATCGGGCGCATTCCTGTGGATTCCCCGGCCCAACACATGCGCGGAGAAGGTCCTTGGTCCAGGGTGAGGACAAAAGGAGGGAGAAGATGCCAGCTAGAATCCGTCTTGGCTGAGAGATGCGTGCTCACCCCAGGACCAAATGATTGACCAGAGACAACCCGGAAACCTGCCCCTATGTAAGTAATCTAAGCCACTCCTATTGGGTGCAACTCACTCTGAGCTCGCCTGTGTGCTCTTTCACAGGTATTCTGGTTTTTTTCCACGTGTACTCTGCTTCTTCCACGTGTACTTTGATTCTAAGAAATGCTTTTATCTTTTTCAAAATCTTGGTCTCTTTGCTGAATTCTCTCTTCAAAGAAGACAAGAACCGAGGTCTTTCTTCCAGCTTTTCACCTCTGGAATCAGTCTGAGTGCCTGGGAGGGCGAGTCCTCCCTCTGCTTTTTCTCCAAAGGGCACTGAGCTGTCTGCAGATCTTTCCTGTCCTGTACGGATTCTAGAATGTCCTTGTTCGCATTCCTCACAAATTCCAGTGAGAGTTTCGAGTGGGATGGCGCCGAATTTGTAGTTTATACAGCTGCAACTTTACACATACTTGTGTAACAGTCTGACTGCTTCTCACCTTCTGTATGGAGCGCAGGGGGGCGGTGGTGTGTCTGTCTCCCGTGTCCTTGGCCCTCTGGCACCCACGCACGCAGCATGTGGGCTGCAGGAGGAGCTCACCAGTGCCTTGTTGGGTAAATCTGTTGAACGGTCGTGTTAAATAAGGATGCTTGTGAAAGCACTTTGCAAACTCGGAGGAAGCACACCAAGGGGCACAAACCACAGGCCAGGGCAGCCCGGGGCTCACTTCTTTTTCCCCCTCCCCTCAGGCAGGTGGGGGCTGGCTTCTTCACCTGCGTCATGAGTGATGCCTCCAGCCCAGGATCAGTTTGAGGATCTAAGTGACCCCTGACGCGAAGGAAGCACCGCATGTAGACCAGCTCTTGGAGTTATTGTCGAAGCTGATGTGAAGGGAAGGTGACACTAATTTGACTTAAGAAGCTGTCTCCTGATGGCTAAGGGAATCTGCTGGTGGGTGGCTTAGGCACACTTGATGTGTTTTGCCATCTGTCCTAGTCAGCTCGGTTGCCATAACGACATATTACAGACTGGCGGCTCAAACTACATTGATTTTTCACAGTTCTGGAGGCTGGAGATCCAAGATGAGGGTGCCAGTGGGGTTGGGTTCTGGTGGGGGGGCCTCCTCCTGGCCTGTAGATGGCTGCCTTCCTGCTGTGTCCTCACATGTCACAGAGAGAGAGAGAGAGAGAGAGAGAGAGAGGAAGTTCTGGTGTCTCTTCCTTTTATAAGGCCACCAGTCCTATCAGATTAGGACCACACCCTATGACCTCATTTAACCTTAATCACCTTCCTAAAAGTCCCATGTCGTCTTCTGAAAGTCACATTGGGGTTACAGCTTCAGCACATGAATTTTGGGAGACACGGTTCAGTCCGTAGCACCGTCTTATGGCACAGGATACGGAGACAGAAAGGTTTCCCTGTCTGTTTTGGCTGAGACCCCGGGACCACAGGCGCCCACTGCCTCCCTTTGAGGGAGGTGAGAGGTTGGGACTTAGGGCAGCAGGGCTCTGGCAGCTAGAGGGAGGCTTCTTGGGAGACAGGTGCCTTCTCCTGACCTTGAGTCTTCTGGCAGGAGCGTCAAAGGAGGCGGCTCAGAGGGTCTGACGTGCATCTCCTGCTGTTCAGCGTGGAGATGCCGTGCTGGGGGAGGACCTGAGCGCCCCTAAGCCCCTGCCCAGACAGGGGAGGGGGATGCCAGGAGACGCCCCTGCACCCACTGCCCTGCAGCCTGGTGGAGCCCGAGGTGGGCGCAGGAAGTGGCGGGGAGCAAGGCCTTCCCCAGACACTGGTTTGTATGTTGGGCTGGCTGGTTTAACAGCCAACCTGGAGGCTGTCTCAGGACCGAGGTGACTTCTGTTATCTGAGAGTGACCAGAAAAGTGAGGGCCTGCCTCAGTGTACCTCTGAGGCGAGGAAGGGGGCAGCCCACTGGAGGGGACTCAGGGCAGTGGGGCTCCCATCCTGGAACCCTCAGGGCTGTCTTCTCAGCCCCACGTCACAGGTGGAGGACGGAAGCACAGAGCGCGCTGGTACCTAGGGCACAGGGACGGGGTTGTGACCGTGGGGCCCACAGGCTCAGTGCGTGGTCCTCTGTGAGGGTGCGGTTCCCACTCCTGTCCCCCGGGGCCGCTGAGGTCTGTCCTTCCCCTTCTGCTCACCCCAGCCCTGCTGTGCCCCTTGATTCCCCCTGCATTCCATCTCAGTGACCTCCATGCTTTCAGGGCACCCCCTGAGCAGGGGCCGGCTCCTGGGCGGAGCAAGTGTTCACCCCACTCCCAGCGCTTGGGCCAATGTCCGGATATAGAAGCGCTGGGGCAGTGATCTGGGGGAGCCTGAGGGGGTGACAGCGGCTGGGTGACGGGCAGCAGGAAGACATAGGCTTGTGCTATAAAACAGCTCTTCTGAGCATGCAGAGGGACCCTCACCCCGAGTCTCAGGGGAGCAGAGCCTGGCCAGGATCCCTGGGAAATCTGGGAGAGGGGAGCTCTGGAAACAGCCCAGGCCAGCGGTTTCCAGAGGCGCTGGGATGTGGGATCTGCGGAGGGGTGGGTTGCGTTAGGCCCAGAAAAAGGATGTTCTTCAGGGTCCTGGTGGGTCAGAGATCCGGTGAGTCCAGAGAAGGGACTGGTGCGGACAGAGCTCATGGACGAACGTACCACGTTCGTTTGACACGGGTTTGGGTCATCTTTCCAGAAAACCCAAACCCTGGTTCACACATAATGATATTTAAAAATAAAAAAGCTTATTTTGAGTAATTTCAAATGTATAGGAGTTGCAAGAAATCCCATAAACTTTTTACCCGGATCACCGACTGTGACCATGGCACATGTACATCTTGTTCTCCTTCTGTCCATATACCTACATCTATCTGTGGACATTACGTATATGTGTACACATGCTCTCTACGTGCTTCTTCTTTTCTTAAAAAAATATTTATTTTTAAATCTATTTTTGGCCGCGCCAGGTCTTAGTTGTGTCGCTCTGGGTCTTCGTTGCGGCACGCAAACTCTTAGTTGCGGCATGCATGTGGGATCTAGTTCCCGGACCAGGGGTCGAACCTGGGCCCCCTGCATTGGGAGCACAGAGACTTACCCACTAGACCCTTTATTTGCTTCTTATACTCCTTTAAGTATACGTGTATACCAGGACACCAGGCAGTGGCTGGACCTTTATAACCGAAGGTGGGGTCTGACTGCTCGCCGCTCAAATGGCAATAAAGAGGCAAGGTTGGTGGAAAGGAAAGCTTGCTTTATTTTGGGGTTATTTATTTATTTATTTTTAGCTTGCTTTATTTTGGACGCTGGCAGCCAGTGGGGAGGGCGGACTCCCGTCCAAAGGCCTACTCCTCCCCCCCGACAATCCTTGGACAAGAGCTTTTATAGACGGAGGGAGGGGGCTATGTGTAGAAACATCACAGTCAGCTCTGATAGTCGTCTTGAAGTTGGCCATGGGGTGGTCTGTTTAGCATCATCTTGATTGTTTTAGGTACAGTTAATCTTCGGTTCCACCGTTGGTTCGTTCCCATTTCTCTGAGGCCAATTATTGGAACTGTGGCAGCTGATGTCATGGCCACAGTCTGGTCACCATGTAGTTCACCTCTTCCACTTGGTGTGGGTATCAGTGTCTGTAAGACAGCTCCCAGGATATGGCTCAGAATATTATCTGTAGCTCTTGAGAAGGAACTAAGTGTCCTTACTATGCTTAATGACTGAACTATTATTATGTGGTCTCCTTTGACTGCTTTCCTTTGTTTCTGCATTTTCTCATGTCTCTGATTAAACTTACTCTTCGGCTAAAGGTTTTCCACAAACGAAAGGCAGGCGGAGGACATGGGAGGGCAAGGACCATAGGGTCCTGTTCCGTTTCACCATCACTGGGTAAAGAGATCATGAAATGACAGAGTGGAAACACTGCAGCTTGAACAAAAGCGGGCAGAGCTGGACAAAGGGAGGAGCCAACAGACTTCCCAGCTCCTACAGGACGCACGACAAGGCCACTTACTTGGCTGTGAACTTAGGTAATCCTTCAAGGAAAGGGAAGACCGACCTCAAGGCGACTCAGAGGTCAGCAGGGCTGCCCCTCCCACTGCAGACCCAGGATGCCCATGCTGGGACAGGGCTGCCTTCTCCTCCAGGCCACTGGGCAGGTGGCCACCACCCAGTGCCTCAGGGACCAGGCTGCCCCCCGTGGCAACACTGCTGCCCGGGGAGCCCAGGAAGCCATTTCTTCCCTTTGCAGCCAGGGTCAAACTCACATACCCGGGTCGTATTCACATACCCAGGGTCAAACCCAAACGCCCAGAGTTATACCCTCACCCAGGGTCACATCCACGTCAAGGGTCAGATCCTCACACCCAGGGTCACACCCAGACACACAACACTCCCAGGGTCACAACGACACCCACGTCCACCAAGGCTACCCTCCTAGTATGTTGTCCGGTTCCCCGGCTGGCCTATTTTGGTCTCTCTTGGGTTAGGGCCAAGGCTCTGGCCTCTCTGGGGCTGCAGGTGGGTCGTGGCTTGGGGGCTGCCTGGGCGCTGCCAGGACATGTTTTGGTTCCTGGGAAAGTCCCCCGTGTTCGCAGACTGCCCTCCCTCTCTGTGGCCTCTGGAAGACCCCTGGGCTGCCCCCTGGGCATCCCTTGACACCAAGGCCCTGAGTCACCTTGGGCGCCCCCTGCTCCCCTCCTGGCCTCGCTCTCCCAACACCACAGCCATCCTCTGAGCTCCTCTGGAGGCCCGAGGTGGGATCCTTCCTAAACCAGGTCGGTTCCACCTGGTACCCGGCATCTTGGCGGCATGGGGATGGGGATGGAGGTGGTCAGGGAAAGTCGGGAAAGGGAGGGGGCAGCGTGGCCACTGTGACATTTGCCCAGTGCTCTCTGGTTGTGCAAGGGCACACTTGGGCCCATGGCAGCCCCTCCACGTGTCTGCTGTCGATGGGAACAAACCCCAGACTCCCTGGGGAAGCTGGGGGCAGGGGTGGGCACTGGTCCCTCTGGGCCTCCCACCTCCTCCTGGGCAGTGGGCCGCCAGCCAACCCTACCCCACCCTCTTCCTGCAGTGGGGAGAGCAAAGGCATCATGACGGGGCTGGGCGCTAAAGTCCAGGGGGTTTTTCCAGGGCAGGGTCAAGGGTCCTACTGGCCGCTGAATCCTCAGCTCGGAGGACTGGACAGTCCCTTACTGCTCAGAAGCCTCCCACCCCTCAGGTGAGCACCCAGGAGACAGCCAACACCCTGGAGCAGGCA